>NW_020898343.1:0-1175 GCF_003984885.1 Neopelma chrysocephalum
CCCCCCAACCTTAAATTGAGTCCCCATCGTGTAGTCGTGAAAGAAGTTGTCAGTGAATTTGCCAGAAAGCATAAAAAATAGAAGAGCTCACAGTTATACACAAATACAGGTAATTACTGTTCTGACTACACATTCCAGATTAATTTGGTGCAGTGATATTAAAAATCATGAAACCCACATAACGCTGTGCAAGAGAACACAGATTGACCAAGTGAAGTCCTACATTAACAGAGATGAATTTGAGAAGGTCAGCAGTGCACTGTTTTACTGCTGCTAACACTTGTGGACAGTCTGACTCTGACTTCATGTACAGGATGGACGTCCCTGTGCCCCTGGGGCTGCCAGTGCCATGGTGGGCAGCAGGAACCACAGAGGATGGTGCCAGTGAGGCAAAGAGCCACAGCCACAGATTGGCTCCTGTGTCTGGGCCAGCAGAATGGATTCTGTCATTCCATTTGCATGGTCTGTTCCAGCTCAACAATTTCAGTGTCTGACTGCCCAGGATTCTCTCACACTAAACTTCACAGACCAGCCTTTGGCACTGGTAGGCAAAACGTTGCCTTTAATACTTGCAAACGTGGAAACTGCACATCCCAGGATATTGGCACAGCACAGCAGAGGAGTCCAGTTCATATTTATTCTCTACACTGAAAATGGGAAAAAAAAATTGAGTTTTAAGGGACACCATATTAATACAGCTTTTGATTAATATGTAACAATTCAATCAGGTGCTCATGAAATGACTTTGCTCTCCTCATCCTACCAATTAAACATCTTATTTTTTGTTTAATCTTCATATTTTGGAGTATTTTTTGACTGAATCTCAACTTTTTGCAGTTTATAGGGGCGAAAGTCTTCTTGCTATTTCTGAGGGATTTTTTACCTGAATCTTGGTGATTTGGGTTTTTCTGGGCTGAGTCTTGGTGTTTTGGAGGTTTTTATGGGCACAAGATGCCCGGTGAGTTCTAGAGATGGACTTGGGCAGGAGGAACCCCCAAGCCAACACGCTCAGCCCTTGTTTTTCTCCCCATCAGGATTTGTTCTTCCCAAAGCTTGGTCGGATGGAGGAGGAGGCTGCGAGGAAGAGGAAGATGTCTTGGGCCCCCCAGGCAGGTGAGGAGGAAGTCAGTGGCCCTTTGGGCGGGTGTTGTGCTGGCTCTGGCAGCCCAGCATGG
>NW_020898344.1:0-323 GCF_003984885.1 Neopelma chrysocephalum
CTCTTGTCCATGGGTTGTATCCATGAATCCTGAAGGATCTCTGTCCACGGGTTGTATCCATGAATTCCAAAGGATCTCTGTCCATGGGTTGTATCCATGAATTCTGCAGGATCTCTGTCCATGGGCTGTATCCATGAATTCTGCAGGATCTCTGTCCACGGGTTGTATCCATGAATTCCAAAGGATCTCTGTCCATGGGCTGTATCCATGAATTCCAAAGGATCTCTGTCCATGGGCTGTATCCATGAATTCTGCAGGATCTCTGTCCTCGGATTATATCCATGAATTCTGCAGGATCTCTGTCCACGGGTTGTATCCATGAA
>NW_020898345.1:0-309 GCF_003984885.1 Neopelma chrysocephalum
CCTTCCCTTTTTCCTCTCTCTTTTTCCTCCCCCTTTTTTCCTTCCCCCTTTTTTCCTCCCCCCTTTTCCTCCCCCTTTTCCTTCCCTTTTTTCCTCCTCCTTTTTCCTCCCCCTTTTTCCTCCCTCTTTTTCCTCCCCCCTTTTTCTTCCCCCTTTTCCTCCTCCCCCTTATCCTGCCCCTTTTCCTCCCCGTTCCCCCCAGCAGGAAAACAGGAGCTGCTCTTGACCCCTTTTCCCAACCCCTTCCAGTCATTTTTGCTGTTTTTTGAGGAATTTTCTGCCCTCATCCCAATTCCTTCCCATCCCAAA
>NW_020898346.1:0-1627 GCF_003984885.1 Neopelma chrysocephalum
TTAAAGACCCCCCAATTAAACCTTCCAATTAAAGACCCCCCAATTAAACAACCTCAATTAAATCCCCTCAAATTAACCCCCAATTAAAGACCCCCCAATTAAACAACCTCAATTAAATCCCCTCAAATTAACCCCCAATTAAAGACCCCCCAATTAAACAACCTCAATTAAATCCCCTCAAATTAACCCCCAATTAAAGACCTCCCAAATTAACCCCCAATTAAAGACCCCCACAATTAACCCCCCAATTAAAGACGCCCCCCCCAATTTCTGGGTATTAAAAAGCAGATTTACATAAAACCAATAAACCCGTGACAGATTAATTAGAAATATTCCTATTTTCGGATGAAACCGTTAAAAAAATTAATGAGGCGGCAAAACGTGTTTATTAAAAGACTTAAATTCAATTAAAATATTTCTATTAAAATGGAACATAAATATTAAAAATACACCAAATGCACAAATATAGAAATAAATTGGGCGTAATTATGATTTTGGCACAATTAGCAAATTAATATTAATCTATAAATATCGGGGCTAATGTTTGTAAATTAGTATTAAAAATATAGATATAAATATATAGATATATATTAAATATAATATATTGATATATATTAAAAATATATATTAAAATATAGATATAAATCGATATATTATTTATAATATGATATATGTTTATTCATATGATTATGTTGTTATTTTTATTCGTATGATTAATATATTATAATATTAAATATATTAATAATAAGTACATTAAGATCAAATAAATGAACGCCGATTATATTAAATACAATAATTTATTCTTATTTCTCGAGGTGAGTAAATTAATACCCACAAACTATTCCTTTTATATCTTTCATATCACAAATAATATTTCCACGTGTATAAATAATATCTGAGTATTAATCCATTAATATCGACGATTAATAAATGTCTATTAAATGTGTGAATCAGTGGATAAATAAACACCTTTTAATAAAATACCTGTGAAGTTACGGATTATTTGTAGTGTGTAATTTGAGAGATTTATATAAAACAATATTTTTCTCTTATTTACTGTTTATTAACCTATTAATTAGGACATTAATCTATTAATAATAGGAGTTAAATGTGTTAATGAATAGAAATTAAACCCATAAATCCAGGTGTCCCCGGGTCCAGGTGTCCGTGTGTCCGTCCCTCCCCCTCGGAGCAGCTCCCCAGAAACCCCCACTGCGTCATAAACTCATTAATCAACCCCTTCGTTAATTGATTAATTCATTAATTAATGCAACGGACGCGATAATACGGTAATTTAGTGGCGACGCTACTCCGGAGATTACGGTAATGCGGAGTGCGCAAATACTGCGGTTAATACGGTAACGGGACTACCGTAATTACGGGCATACGGGGACCCCCTAAAACCACCCAGTGCCCTCTCAGTGCTCCCAGTAACCTCCCAGTAACCACCCAGTAACCATCCAGTGCTCCCAGTAACCTTCCAGTGCTCCCAGTAACCCTCCAGTGCCCTCCCAGTGCTCCCAGTAACCTCCCAGTGCCCTTCCAGTGCCTCCAGTAACCCTCCCAGTGCTCCCAATAACCCACCCAGTGCCCTCCCAGTGCTCCCAGTAACCACCCAGTAACTGTC
>NW_020898347.1:0-406 GCF_003984885.1 Neopelma chrysocephalum
TCCCTTCCCTTCCCTTCCCTTCCCTTCCCTTCCCTTCCCTTCCCTCTGGAAGCTTTTCCATCTCCTGCAGAACGACAGATCCTGTTGTGATTCACTGTTTAGTCCACACTTAAATTAATAGTAGCCCGTTGACACAAGTTAATTACATTTTCAACCATTATTAACGTTCTCTACAGAGAAATCTCTCTTCTATCTTATTAAAGTTGCCTTCAGTTCCTGCTGCTGCTCAGTGCTGGATAGAGATGGGCTGTGAAGTCCTGGTTTTGGGATACTTTGACATGGGAGAATGTGTGCTTGGAATGTTGTTGTTTCCTGGTGTTTTTCCAGTGGGTGTTTTGATTGCTCTGCTTTTGGCAGTCGAGGAATTTCTGCCATGATCTGCTGGGCCAGGGTTTTGTGTTCAAAT
>NW_020898348.1:0-406 GCF_003984885.1 Neopelma chrysocephalum
TCCCTTCCCTTCCCTTCCCTTCCCTTCCCTTCCCTTCCCTTCCCTCTGGAAGCTTTTCCATCTCCTGCAGAACGACAGATCCTGTTGTGATTCACTGTTTAGTCCACACTTAAATTAATAGTAGCCCGTTGACACAAGTTAATTACATTTTCAACCATTATTAACGTCCTCTGCAGAGAAATCTCTCTTCTATCTTATTAAAGTTGCCTTCAGTTCCTGCTGCTGCTCAGTGCTGGATAGAGATGGGCTATGAAGTCCTGGTTTTGGGATACTTTGACATGGGAGAATGTGTGCTTGGAATGTTGTTGTTTCCTGGTGTTTTTCCAGTGGGTGTTTTGATTGCTCTGCTTTTGGCAGTGGAGGAATTTCTGCCATGATCTGCTGGGCCAGGGTTTTGTGTTCAAAT
>NW_020898349.1:0-360 GCF_003984885.1 Neopelma chrysocephalum
TTTTCCCACCATTTTTCCCCCCAAAAAATCCATTTTTCCCCATTTTTCCCCATTTTTTCCCCTTTTTCCCCTTTTTTTCCCCTTTTATCCCATTTTTTCCAGTTTTATCCCATTTTTTGCCCACCCTTGAGGCAGTTCCTGGCCCCATCCAGACACTCCGGGCTCAGCTCGTTGTCCCCGAACGACCCCAAATTTCCCCATTTTCCCCCTGTTTTTTCCCCATTTCTCCCCCTTTAATCCCATTTTTTCCCCATTTTTCCCCCTTTTACCCCATTTTTCCCCATTTTTTCCATTTCTCCCCCATTTTTCTCCCATTTTTACTCCATTTTCCCCCAATTTTTCTCCCATTTTTCCCCCTTT
>NW_020898350.1:0-378 GCF_003984885.1 Neopelma chrysocephalum
GGCCGCCCCGCCCGCAGCGCCCGCGCCCCGCGGAGCCGCCGCGCTCTGCCCGCCCGCGCGACGCGGCCCATTCACATTTTGGCCGCCTGGGAACCCGGCCCGCCCCACGTGGCCGCCGCCGCCGCTCGCCATTGGCGGAGCGGGCGGAGAGGGCGGGGCCAGGCGGGGAGGCCCCGCCCCTCGCCCCGCCCCCGCCCCCCCCCGGCCCATTCAGGGCGGCCCGGACGGGGCGGCCCGGGCGGGACCTGCGCGGGTCCTCGGGCCGTGGGACATTCCCCGTCACACGCACCACTGCGGTGCCTCCAAAGCATTAAACCCTCCCTTTTTTTATTTTTTTTTTCCCCCGAAAAAAACTCTTTTTTTCTTTTTTTTTTTTTT
>NW_020898351.1:0-351 GCF_003984885.1 Neopelma chrysocephalum
GAGCTGGAAGCCCGGCTGCAGTACCTGAAGGTGAGAGGGGGGAGCCCTGAGGGGGTCAGGGGGGTTTGGGGATCCCCCCAGCAGGGTCCTCACCCCCAACACCCCTTCCCACAGCAAACGCTCTATGAGAAGTGGGGGGAGTATCGCTCGCTGATGGTGCAGGAGCAGCGGCTGGTGCGGGGTGAGTGGGGGCCGGGGGGGCTGGGGTGGGGGGGCTTTGGGGCACCCCCTGGCCCCCCTGACCCCCCCCCCCCCCCCCCGGCCCCCCGTCCGGGGTGGGGGCCAAGGATCCCAGTATCTACGCCACGCTGGAGTCCATCCGCTGGTGCCTGCAGGGGGAGGGGGGGCTGC
>NW_020898352.1:0-400 GCF_003984885.1 Neopelma chrysocephalum
GAAGAGGGGAAAGGGTTGAGGAACAACAGGCAGGGCAGGGTGTGTCAGGGGCAGAGGAAGAAGCACTCCCTCCGTGCCATCGAGGCCCTTTCAGAGCAGGGTGGCCCCGTTCACCCCATCACCTCGATGGGATTGTTCCCACCCGTGGAGGGGCAAGGGACCTGCACCTGGTCTGGAAATCCTCCTTCTCCCAGACCACTTCTGCCAAACAGCCCCCAAGGGACAAGGGGCATTTGTCACCCTGCCCAGGAAGCCCTGGGCTGGCACAGAGGGCCCTCGAGACTGTACCACGTCCACTGCTGCCAACATGTTCTGCAACATGTTCTGCTCTTCTGCTTTCTCCTTCTGCAGTTTCTCCAAGGACTGGAACAGCATCTTTCAACACAGAAAGCATCCCATG
>NW_020898353.1:0-369 GCF_003984885.1 Neopelma chrysocephalum
CTTGGTGCTGGCACATGGGTCGTGTCCTGGGGACTTCTGGACCGAACGTGTGGATTTCTGGCTCAATGTTGCCGGCGGGAGTGGTTTTTCCGGCGGTCAGGCCCTCGACTGCTGGAGCAGCTCCTGTCCTCAGTTTCTGTGAAGCTTTTCTGGGATGACCCTGATGTTACCTGACTGTCAGGGCTGGAGCTGCTCATCTCCTGTGAGGGAGATTCCAGAGACTGCTCTGAGTTGCCTGTTGGTTGGTATGGTGGTTGCTGGTCTCTGGTGCTGAAAATCCAGGGGATGGCACCTGGATGCTGGTGCTGGGGTTGATGGTCTCGGGTTCCCGGGAGCCGTCAGAAGGCTCCAGTCTTGACAGTCAGGCCA
>NW_020898354.1:0-360 GCF_003984885.1 Neopelma chrysocephalum
CCGTGCACAGCGTCACTGGTGACATTATCCACATCTCGATTGGGGACATTTGGTCTGGGCTGCACCACGTCTGTTCCGTCCGGCACTGCAGGAAATATTTCCTTAGAGTTGTTTGCATTCTTCTGCAACTTCAGAGCTGCAACTGCTCAATATTAAAGGCCAACGATGCAGTCATTTCCCACAGGCCACGGGGAGGGGCTGCGGCCGCCGGTGGCTCAGAAGCTCTGTGGGGAGAGAAAAGGGGGTGAGAGCAAAAGGGCTGGGGGGGCAGGGGGGGCCCAGAGGCTGTGGGAGAGCAAGGGGGGGGACACGACCCCCGGGGACCCCCCTTTACCTTCTCCCGCAGGTAGAAGCCGAGCC
>NW_020898355.1:0-340 GCF_003984885.1 Neopelma chrysocephalum
TGGAGGGGGAGACCGGGAACAGGACAGGGACACTGGGACAGGGACACCGGGACAGGGACACCGGGACAGCGGGACACTGGGAGAGGGAGAGGAGGAAAAGGCAAGACGAAGAGTAGTAGCGAGAGCGCGTCTCTATAGTCGCTGCTGCTGCTGCTGCTGCTGCTGCAACTGCTGCTGCAACTGCTGCAACTGCTGCTGCAACTGCTGCTGCCGCCGAAGCTCCGGGGCCGTTTGTCCGTTTGTCCGTTCCCCGTTGGCCCCCGCACGCCCCGGGGGCAGCCCCGGCCGCTCCACTCCCAACCAGCCCCGGCCGCAGTCACGGAGCTCCCCTTCCTCCCGC
>NW_020898356.1:0-445 GCF_003984885.1 Neopelma chrysocephalum
GTCCCGGGCGGGCGGCAGGACGCGGTCCCGGCGCGCGGGGGTGCGGGCGGCCGTGGTGCTGATCGGGCTCCTGCACCGCTCCCGGCAGAGCAGCGAGAGAAGGTGACCCCGGGGGGGACCGGGGAGCGCTCGGGGCCGGCGTCCGGGCAGAACCCCGGGGGGCTGCGCGGGGGCTCGGGGCCGGCGGCGGGAGCGGAGGATGGAGCTTTGGGCGGTGGGTGCCGGCGGCGGTACCGGGAGCTGGAAAACGGGCACCGGGAGAGCGGTGACCCGCTCGCGGTGTGCGCTGTGTGCCGGTATCGGGAGCCGGACACCGGGAGAGCAGTGACTCTCTCACGGTGTGCGCTGTGTGCCGGTAGCGGTACCGGGAACCAGACAACGGGAACCGGGAGAGCGGCGACCCGCTCGCGGTGTGCGCCGTGTGCCGGCACCGGGAGCCGGACAC
>NW_020898357.1:0-530 GCF_003984885.1 Neopelma chrysocephalum
CCTTGTTGTCCTTGTTCTGCAGCCAAGCAGACAACTTTTCCCTCTAAGGCTGCAAACCCCATATTTTTCAGAAGCACTGGATTCAATTAAAAAATAAAATTTAACTATTAAAAGGCAGTTTCAGTTGAACACTCACTGCTTGCATCACTAGTCCTAAGAGCTCACTGTGGCTCCCGCTGCCAGAACTTCCAAATAAACTAAGCAAACTTGCTTATAATAGCAGGAAGAAGTCAGATCTTTCCAAGCACTGAGGTTCAGCCAAATGCATCCCAGAGTCCTGCATTGCCATGAACCAGCCAAACACCATTTGAACTAAGGCTGGAGCTGGTTTCCACATTGCTTTGTTTATATTGACTGCATTTATGATGCCTCAGAAGTTGCCAGTAAAATATTTATTTAGCAGTTAAAACGTTCTGCAAATGATTTTGCTGTCCCAAAAGATAAATATTTCTCAGCATGCTGAAATGATACATTGATGTTTTTGTTAAGGAAATTGCATGTTGATAAAATTTTCTCAGATTACACTTTGT
>NW_020898358.1:0-554 GCF_003984885.1 Neopelma chrysocephalum
AGCTGTGGAATCTCATGGAATCAAGGGTCCACTGTGCCACTGAGGAGTCTCATGGAATCAAGGGCCATTGTGACATGTGGGGCCCCATAGAACAAAAGGAATCCCGGGGAACTGCACAAACACATGCAAGCAAGTGGCCACTGTGACACGCAGGGCCTCATGGAATCAGGGGAGCCCTGGGACACTGTGGAACCTCATGGAATCAAGAGGCCATTGAGACACTACAGGGCCTCTTTGAACCAAAGGGGCTTTTGTTGGGCTGTCACAGGCCAGGGCAGGGGCAACTGGAAAGTCCCTGGCCCAGCCATGAGTTACAGCATACATTCCCGTTGCTGTGGTCAGTTACCATGACAACCATCACACATTTCCATTGCTACGGTCAGTTACCATGGCAACCATCATACTTCAAACTAGAACAGTCGGTTACTGTAGCAACTACCATACTTCCCACTGCAACGGTCAGTTACCATGGCAACCAGCATACATTCTATTTGACATGGTGAGTTACCATGGCAACTATACTACATTCCCATTGCTACGGTCAGTTACCATGG
>NW_020898359.1:0-340 GCF_003984885.1 Neopelma chrysocephalum
CAACGAGGGAAGGATGGGAAATAACGAGGGAAGGATGGGATGGAAAACGGGACGGAAAATGGGATGGAAAATGAGATGGAAAATAGCAAGGGAAAGATGGAAAATGAGAAGAGAAGGATGGAAAACGACAAGGGAAGGATGGAAAATGGGATGGGAAGGATGGAAAACAGGATGGAAAACAACAAGGGAAAGATGGGAAACACTGAGGGAAGGATGGAAAATGGGATGGAAGGATGGGATGGAAAATGGGATGGAAAACAACAAGGGGAAGGTGGAAAATGACGAGGGAAGGGTGGAAAACATCAAGGGAAGGATGGAAAACAACGAGGGAAGGATGGGA
>NW_020898360.1:0-336 GCF_003984885.1 Neopelma chrysocephalum
CCCCCCCATGTCCCTGTGCCCTCCCCAGTGCAAGCTGGGTCTGGCTGTGTCCCCTGTCCCTGTGTGACCCCACCTGTCCCTGTGTGCCTTGGGGGTCCCAGGGCCGTGTCCCCTGTCCCTGTGTGACCTCTCTGTCCCTCTGTGACCCCCCCGTCCCTTTATGACCCCCTGTGCCTCCCCAGTGCAAGCTGGAGCTGGTTTTGGGCTCCCCCCCATCCTGCATGGAGCTGGAGCTCTTTGGGTCCGAGGACGAGCCCCCTGTCCCTGTGTGACCCCACCTGTCCCTGTGTGTCTTGGGGGTCCCAGGGCTGTGTCCCCTGTCCCTGTGTGACCCCC
>NW_020898361.1:0-724 GCF_003984885.1 Neopelma chrysocephalum
TGTCTTGGGGGTCCCAGGGCTGTGTCCCCTGTCCCTGTGTGACCCCCTATGACCCCCCCATGTCCCTGTGTCCCCCCCCAGTGCAAGCTGGAGCTGGTGGTGGGCTCCCCCGCGTCCTGCATGGAGCTGGAGCTCTTCGGGGCCGAGGACGAGCCTTTGGGGCCGCTGGCGCAGGACGAGGCCCTGCTGGGCTCCTACCCCGTCACCGACGGCTGCCGCATCCACGTGAGCGTCCCCTCCCGTCCCCTGGGCCCCCCAGAACCCCGGGACCCCCCCGGAGTGACCCCCCTGTCCCCCCCCCAGGTGACGGATCGCAGCGGGGCCCGGGTGGGAGAGTTCGAGGACCTGTCGCAGGTGCCCAAGTACGAGATGGCCGAGAGCGACTACGACAAGAGGACAGGTGACGGGGGACAGGGGGACAAGGGGGTGACAGGGGGACAGGGGGTGACACAGGGGGACAGGGGGGACAGGGGGGTGACAGGAAGGTCACAGGGGGATGGGGGAGTGACAGAGGGACAGGGGGGTGACAGGGCAGTGACAGGGGGGTGATGGGGGAGGGACTGGGGGATGGGGACGGGGGGTGACAGGGGGACGGGAGTGACAGGGGGACAGGAGAGTGACAGAGGGACAGGGGGACAGGGGAGTGATGGGGGGGGACAGGGGGACAGGGGGGTCATGGGGGGGACAGGGGGATGGGGAGGTGACAGGGGGACAAGGGGGGACA
>NW_020898362.1:0-364 GCF_003984885.1 Neopelma chrysocephalum
TGGGAGGGAGGGAAGGGCTTTGGGAAGAGAGGAGACAAAGCAGCTCCAGCTGGGACGGCAGGGCCGGGTGAGGAGGCAGCAGAGGTGATGCTGAGACCTCCCGGGCTCAGCCCTGGACTCATCCCCGGAGTTTCTGCTTCAGTTGATGGGAGAGAAGCCAAGAGGAGCAGGAGGAGGAGGAGGAGGAACAGGGTGGAGGGGAAAGGTGGAAGCTGTAATGGCTTTTGAATCCTGCATCATTTTTCTCCCTCCGAAAGGTCACTGACAGGCAGCCCCATTAACGGGGACCCTCGCTGGAGAAAATTGCCTTGGAGAGGGGGATTTCCAGGAGTGACACTCCATGGATTGCTCTGATTGCCTGTCC
>NW_020898363.1:0-499 GCF_003984885.1 Neopelma chrysocephalum
CCCCCCCCCCCGCACACCTGGTGAACTGCGGCAGTTGCTGCATCTCCTCGGGCCCCTCCAAGGGCTTGTAGAGGAAGTGCCGGAGCTCGGGGGCGCCGGCGCGGGAGGGGCCGTACCCCGCGCCCCCCTGCACGGCCGCGCCGAGCTCCGCCAGCCAGCCCTGCGCCCGCAGCGTGTCCTCCAGCTGCCGCCGGCACGCGGCCGCCGCGTAGAAGCCCTCGCGCTCCGTGGACAGCAGGATCAGCGTCACGCCCTCCTCCTCCTCCTCCTCGCCCAGCCGCGCCGCGTAGGCGTAGAAGTAGCCGTCGGGGTTGAAGCGGGGCAGGCACACGGGGGTCCACACCTCGCCCGCCCCCGCCCCGCCGCCCAGCAGGTTGAGGAGCAGGTGCAGGTCGCTGGCGCAGAGCCGCCCGCCCTCGGCCAGCGCCCGCTGCCGCGCCGCCGTCACCAGGCGCCCGTGGGCCGCCAGCACGGCCAGGGCGGGCGCGGGGCGGGCGGC
>NW_020898364.1:0-514 GCF_003984885.1 Neopelma chrysocephalum
ATTTCTTTAATATGCCAGCTGGGGATTCATGGGGGTACTCTGCCATGTATACATCAAGGAATCAGTATAAATTTCGGAATATAAATACAGTGACACTTGAAAGACCCCCCCTTCACATCAGTCCATAATTCTGTTAGGAATTTGGGGTCAAGTAGCACCTTGGATTTTATTCGTGGAGCGAGACTGCCATCTAGCGACCATTTCTTCTGGGGGGGCAGTCATTTTCGCAGAGTGGTCTTCTCGCTTAGCAGGCCTGAGGGATGGACACGGGGAACTCTGTCCACAGAAGTGCATCCCAGAGCTGCATCCAGGGCCTTTGCCAGGGTTTACTACCATAAATGCAAAGTGACACCGAGACACTCTTTGTCCCACGTAACTTCAAGGCCCCCCCAGGAGGCTGATGGCAATTGTACTTGCTCAGGGTCATCTCCCTACACCAACACCAGGGGTGTGCTCAAGACTTGTCTGTTCAGTGCAAAGAGAGACACCCTGTCTAGTCCTTCCGTGTCTCTCC
>NW_020898365.1:0-916 GCF_003984885.1 Neopelma chrysocephalum
CTTTAATTGTGGGGCTACAATTTCAGCCCACAAGCGCACAAAGGGCAGGCGAGAGCCAGAGGGTCAGGCCCCTCCGTCTGGGCAAAAAGGGCTGTCATTCGCAGGCTGGCTCACCGGTCGTGGGCCAAAATCTGATACGGTTGAGGATTCCTCCAAGACCGGACGCGACGGGGCCGGGAGCCACGTCTGCGCGCGTAGAGATGACGGAGGCGCACAAAGGGCAGGCAAGAACCGGAGGGTCAGGCCCCTCCTTCTGAGCAAAAAGGGCTGTCGTTCGCGGGCAGGCGACCTAGCCTCCCCGGGCTTCCTGAGGGCCAAAATCGGATACGGTCGAGGATTCCTCCCAGACCGGAGGCGCCGGGGCTGGGAGCCCCGTCTGCGCACGTAGAGACGAGCGAGGTGCACAAAGGGCAGGCGAGAGCCAGAGGGTCAGGCCCCTCCTTCGGGGCAAAAAGGGCCGTCCTTTGCAGGCCAGCGCGATGACCGGGGTCCAAAACCGGATACGATCGAGCATTCCTCCCAGACCAGAGGTGCCGGGGCCGGGAGCCCCGTCTGCGCGCGTAGAGTCGAGCGAGGCGCACAAAGGGCAGGCGAGAGTAAAAGTGTCAGGTCCCTCCTTCTGGGCAAAAAGGGCTGTCGTTCGCGGGCAGGCGCCTTGGGCGGCCCGGGGCTGGCCGAGGTCCAAAATCAGATACGGTCGTGGATTCCTCCCACACCAGAGGCTCACGGGCCGTAAGCCCCGTCTGCGCGCGTAGAGCCGAGTGAGGCGCACAAAGGGCAGGCGAGAACCGGAGGGACAGTACCCTCCTTCTGGGCAAAAACGGTCGTTGTTCTCTGGCCATTCAGCTGGCCGTCCTGGAGCTGGCCTTGGGCCGAAATTGGATACGGTCGAGGATTCCTCCCAGACCGGAGGCAC
>NW_020898366.1:0-378 GCF_003984885.1 Neopelma chrysocephalum
TGCCCTTTGTGCGCTTGTGGGCTGAAATTGTAGCCCCACAATTAAAGTTTGAGGTAGTGCAAAAGTTAGGTCGTGTTCCATGGGAGCAGTGGAGCTGCTTAGATGGTTTCCATGGACACGGCCTTGGGTTGCAGGGAGTACAAGTTTAAGATGGTTTGATCATGTGCAGGTGCTTGGATTCCAGGGGTTTGTTGTGAGAATATGTTTGTGTTGTGTGTGAAGTTGGCAAGCTCAATAAAACCTAACCCTAACCCGAACCCTAACCCTAACCCGAACCCTAACCCGAACCCCAACCCGAACCCCAACATGAATCCTAAGCCTTACCCGAAACCTAACCCGAACCCTAACCCTAACCCGAACCCTAAGCCTAACCCGAAC
>NW_020898367.1:0-336 GCF_003984885.1 Neopelma chrysocephalum
ACTAAGGACCGCCCATTTTGCCCAGCAGGAGGGGCCTGACCCTCCGGCTCTCGCCTGCTATTTGTGCGCCGCGATAGGCTCTACGCGCGCAGCCGGGGCTCCTGGTCCTGGCGCCTTCGGTCTGGAAGGAATCCTCGACCGTATGCAATTTTAGCCCCAGGTTGGCCGGCGCACGGGCCCAAGAACGACGGCGCTTTTTGCCTAGAAGGAGGGGCCTGACCCTCCGGCTCTCGCCTGCTATTTGTGCGGCGCGATCGGCTCTACGCGCGCAGCCGGGGCTCCCGGTCCTGGCGCCTTCGGTCTGGAAGGAATCCTCGACCGTATGCAATTTTAGCC
>NW_020898368.1:0-397 GCF_003984885.1 Neopelma chrysocephalum
TGGATCCCAAAATTCTGAATCCTGCATCCCAAACTTCCAAGTCCTGCATCCCAAAGTTCCGAGAGCTTCATCCCAAACTTCTGAGTCCTGCTTCCCAAAACTCCGAGTCCTGCTTCCCAAAAATCCAAGTCCTAAATCAGAAACTTGCAAGTCCTGTTTCCCAAAGTTCCAAGTCCTGCTTCCCAAAAAATCCAGGTCCTGCTTCCCAAAAATCCAAGTCCTGCTTCCCAAACTTCTGAGTCCTACATCCCAAAATTCTGAGTCCTGCATCCCAAATTTCCAAGACCTTCATCCCAAACTTCCGAGTCCTGCTTCCCAAACTTCTGAGTCCTACATCCCAAAAATCCAAATCCTGCTTCCCGAAAATCTGAGTCCTGCTTCCCAAAGTTCCAGGTCC
>NW_020898369.1:0-1039 GCF_003984885.1 Neopelma chrysocephalum
AGAATTTGCCTTGAGTGTTTAGGAAATCTTCTTTAAAGGCTGACGCAATGAATTCAGAGTAAATTATGACTGGTTTCCTTTTGTCAGGTACTAGACTCCCATAAATGCTAGCATGGTTCAGGGTGCAGTTATTTCATGTCCTTCAAGAAGTCAGACTGTTCCCAGCAGTAACCTGAGACCCAGAATTCTGGTCCATGAAAATTGCTTGGCTTTCAGGCAGAATCAACACAGGAGGCTGTTGGGTAGTTCTGCAGTGGATGCTGAGGGATGCTTTTTGTACTTTCAAAAGCAAAGACCGTGGCATTAGGAGCATTGCCTAATGTGATGGCACCTCGAAGTCTGCTTTGCTTCAGGGGTCACAAAGGTAAGGGGAGACAGGACAATGTGGCCCTTCTGCTTGGCGGAGATCTTGGCATTTCTTCTCTCTTCCTCCATTTCATTCTGTGTCATATATTTAAGCTGTAGGATCTTGACATTTTGGCTTTTTTTTTCACTGCCAAATCCCAGAGGACTGAGGATCAGAGACATTGTCTGTGTTAAAATCAGTGCCAATGTCTTTCACATTAATTCAAGAGGCAACTGGTCCCTCACCAGCTGCAAGCAGCCATAAATTGACCCTCGGATTTATTTGCATAATGATCTGATCTGTTTTGTGCTGAAAAGTTGGTAGCAGTCTTTTGGGACGATAGTGGTCTGTGTGAGCGTTTCTGTGCACCTTATTAACTTTATAAAGACACCCAACAGATGACGTTCTGCATTTGTAGCCTTAAGCTTGATGGTTTGTTATGACACAAGTAGTTTATTTTTTTTAACAAAATTGGGCATTTTTTGTGTTCTGGAAGATTTCTAATTAGCAAATATTCACAGAGCAATCTAATTGGGTAAACAAGTAATTATTTGTCTCAACAGTGGAGCAGTGATTTGAGTGTGTTTTCACAATGTGACAGGCACCTTGATAAGCCCAATTAGAGAAATAGTAATTCTAATAATCTAGACTTTTTCACATCTATGATCCTGAAGGGATGCCCTGTTTTTATTG
>NW_020898370.1:0-347 GCF_003984885.1 Neopelma chrysocephalum
CCCAAGAAACCACAATTTTTCCCAAAAAACCCTCCAATTTCTCCCCCAAAATCCTCCAATTTCTCCCCAAACCCCACAATTTTCCCCAAAGAACTCTCCAAGTGTTTCCCCAATCCCACATATTCCCAGAAATCCCCATTTTTCCCCCAAAACCTGTGGATTTTCCCTCCAAATGCCACCGATTTCCCCTTCTAAAAATCCCTTTTTTTCCCCCCAAAGCTGTTATTTTTTTCTCCCAAACCCCAGTTTTTTTGCCCCAAATCCCAGGGTTTTTTTTCCTGGAAGCCCCTGGGATTGCTAGAATTTGCTGCTGAGCCCCGTTTTTGGGTGGTTTTGCCCCAGAACAC
>NW_020898371.1:0-680 GCF_003984885.1 Neopelma chrysocephalum
GGAAGGATTCACTGCAGAACAGCTCTAGAGAGCACCAACAATCCGGGAGCAACCACACACTCAACTTCCAAGGTCAAAACACTCGGTGTTGCTGGGCTGGAGGTCCCCATATTGTCAGAGATAGAATTACGCCCTGACTCAACTCTTCTCTCTAGGAAAGAGTTACCAGTTAAACAAGATCAGACTTTTGTTAGGAGTTTATGTTATGCTTTATGTCTTATTGTTTAATTCCTGTTTATTGTACCTCAGTTATCCTCTGCATCCCCTTTGTCCCTAAACTCTGTTTTCCTATTGATCAATATTTGGTGCATTGCAGCAGTTATCCATGTATGGTTATTTTTTCCCTTTATGGTTTTAATTTACATGCTCCGCCTTAACTCCTCCTTTTGTTCTAGCACCTTCCCTACCCTACCTTCTATGAGGCGGAAGCCATGTTATGTTGGAGCCTTTTCTGCTTTTCTTTGACTTGTTCAGTTGCGTTCTTTCGCATTTCACCATAATAAAGCCATCTTGCCATTCTCATCTACAAAGTTGCGGACCTGCTTATTCCTAGCACACGCCGCAGATGGGCAGAGGCAAAGCAAGGTGGGAAGGAGAAGGAGCGGGGACGAGATTGGCCTTGGAAGGCAGACATGCCCTGGCGCCCAGTCCTGCCCAGGGACCCTGCCCAGAGCCATCCC
>NW_020898372.1:0-406 GCF_003984885.1 Neopelma chrysocephalum
CAGTCCCCTGTCACCCCCCTGTCCTGGGGGAGCCCTGTTTTGGGGGGACAGAGGGGTTGGGGGGCCATCCCTCGGTGGCAGTGGCCCCCAAGAGGGCTCGGGGGGGGCTCGGAGGGGTCTGTGGGGGGCACGGGGGGTCCCTGCCGGGTGGCAGCACCCGGAGGTGGCTGCGGAGGTGACAGTGACGGTGACAGTGGCCGTGCGTGGCACAGACCTTTCTAGATGGCCAGGGCTGATTTTGGGGTCCCCCGGGGTGGGGAGGGAGGTGCCACCCCCCCCACACTCCCCTCGTGTCCCCACCTGGGCGGGGGGCTTGGTGTGACCCCCCCCGAGCGCTCGTGGAGCTGGGGGACCCCCCCGGGCAGGGGGGACACGGGATGGGGGGGGGCTGAGGGAAGGGAGGGGC
>NW_020898373.1:0-349 GCF_003984885.1 Neopelma chrysocephalum
CAGTGCTTGTGATTTGGCTTGGGAAGCATCAGGGCATGTAGGTCTCAGGGTGGGGACAGAAATGGGGACTCCCACATTGCAGAAGACCTGGGGAAGAGAGGCAGAGATCAAGAACACGACACGCAGGATTATCAGCCTTATCCAAGTTCTTGCTACTCTGTTTGAGGAAGGTACCATAAAAACCAGTGCCATAATAAACAGTGCCCTGCCATGGCTTCAAGACTTCCCAAAGTGAGTGTCACGTGTTTGCTCCCCTCAGCCCGCCCACACGCAGAACACGACTCCCACCTTCTGCCCCACCATGAGACCTACATGCCCTGATGCTTCCCAAGCCAAATCACAAGCACTG
>NW_020898374.1:0-391 GCF_003984885.1 Neopelma chrysocephalum
TTATCAATGCTTGTTTTCTCCTAACTTGGCAGGAAAAGGAGAGACTCTCCCAGGTGGCTGGGCCAAACACAGACCAAAAGTATCAACATCTGATACAACCCTGATACACCCTCAAAGAAAAAGGGAAATTTCTTCAGCCTGCTTGTGTCCCTCCCCTGAGCAAGCTGGTGCAGAACCTCTGGGCCTTCACTTGGTGTTGTCATTGGGACAAAGTGGGACAAGATGTGTTTGAAGGTTTCTTCCTGCCCTGCTGTGTGCTGCCCGTTGGCTGGTGGAGCAGCAGAGCAGAAATTCACTGTTGGCATCTGGCAAAGCAGCAGGTGAGAGCAGTTGCGAGGGGGAGAGGGGTGAGGTGTCTGCTCTTCAAGAGGGACAAGACAAAGGAGTTGGG
>NW_020898375.1:0-462 GCF_003984885.1 Neopelma chrysocephalum
CACGCTGCTGTGGGTCCCAGAAATCCTGGGGGTCCCCCTTCTCTGGGGTCCCCCTGGCTGGGCTGACGGGGGTCCCAGCACTCCCCCTTCTCTGGGCTCCCCACTTCAGTGTCCCAGGGCTCCCAAGGGTACCCCCTCTCCAGGCCCCCAGTTCAGGGTTCCTGCACTCCCAACTCTCACCTCTCTGCAGGTTCCCCCCCTCCTTCCAGGCTGACGGGGGTCCCGCGGTGCCGGGATCGCCCCTCTCCGCTCTCCCCACTCCGGGGGTCTCAGCAGCCCCCAACGCCTCTTCCTCCTCCTCTTCCTGCTCCTCCAGGCCTGGGGCCCCCCTGCCTGGCCAGTCCCAGTTTTCCAGACCCCACACCCCTCTCTCTTTGACTCCAGGACCCCCCTGCCCCCACTTTCCTCACCATCCAACCTCTCCCAGTCCCTCCATCCCCCTGTTTCCTTCACCCTGGGGAC
>NW_020898376.1:0-364 GCF_003984885.1 Neopelma chrysocephalum
CCAGAGCCCAGAGGCTGGAGCTGCAGCCCAGTGTGTGCCCTCCAAGACCAGAGCCCCAAGGGCTCCTCTGCAGGCCCCTCTCCCTTCCCTGCAGCCAGCGGGAGAGAGGGCTCTGGGCAACCCTGAGTGCTGGCAGGAGGGACTGCTGCAGCCAGCGGGGGGGCTCTGTGACATGCCCGTGTCCTTGTGCTCTCTCTCTCCAGGTGGGGAATGACAGGAGCAGGGCTGAAGAGTACCTGCGTCAGGGCCTGACTTACCTCAAGGACCCTGAGGCCAGTGTGCAAGAGGCGGCCATCAGGTTCATCGGTGAGCCTAAGCCCCCGGGGTCCCTCTTTGGGCAAGCTGGCCCCCGTCCCCTCTCCTG
>NW_020898377.1:0-327 GCF_003984885.1 Neopelma chrysocephalum
GGCTGGCGCACCGGCCCGCGAACAACGGTCCGTTTTCCCCAAAGGAGGGGTCTGACCCTCTGGTTCTTTCCTGCCCTTTGTGCACCTCGCTCAGCTCCACGCGCACAGACGGGGCTCCTGGCCCCGGCGCCTCCGGTCTGGGAGGAATCCTCGACCGTATGCAATTATAGCCCACGGACGGCTGGCGCACCGGCCCGCGAACGACGGTCCGTTTTCCCCAAAGGAGGGGTCTGACCCTCCGGTTCTTGCCTGCCCTTTGTGCACCTCCCTCGGCTCTACACACGCAGACGCGACTCCCGGCCCCGGCGCCTCCGGTCTGGGAGGAAT
>NW_020898378.1:0-404 GCF_003984885.1 Neopelma chrysocephalum
AATGCTGGGAATGCTGGGAATATGGGAGCACTGGGAATGCTGGGAATTCTGGGAATATGGGAGCACTGGGAAGACTGGGAGCACTGGGAATACTGGGAATTCTGGGAGCACTGGGAATGCTGGGAGCACTGGGAATAGTGGGAATACCGGGAGTACTGTGAATACTGGGAATGCTGGGAATGCTGGGAACTGGGAGCACTGGGAATGCTGGGAATGCTGGGAATATGGGAGCACTGGGAATGCTGGGAATATGGGAGCACTGGGAAGACTGGGAGCACTGGGAATACTGGGAATTCTGGGAGCACTGGGAATGCTGGGAGCACTGGGAATAGTGGGAATATGGGAGCACTGGGAATGCTGGGAATTCTGGGAGCCCTGGGAATGCTGGGAGCACTGGGAATAGT
>NW_020898379.1:0-552 GCF_003984885.1 Neopelma chrysocephalum
GACCCTCTCAGGGGGTCTCTTGGTCCCCAAGACCCCCCCCTTCCAAATGGGGGACCCCCAACATCCCCCCCCCAAAATGGGCATGCCCCCGGACCCCCCTCAAAGCCCTGTGGTCACCTGTGGTCACCTGAGGGTCACCTGGGGGTCACCTGCAGAACCCTGGGGTCACCTGGGGGTCACCTGGGGTCACCTGGGGACTCCTGTGGTCACCTGTGGTCACCAGTGGTCACTGTGGTGTCCCCCCCAGGGCATTGCAGGGACGGACGTGGCCATAGAGGCCTTGGACATCACCCCATGCCCGTGGTCACCTGAGGTCACCTGAGGTCACCTGGGGGTCACCTGAGGGTCACCTGTGTCCCCTCCAGGGCATTGCAGGGATGGACGTGGCCAAGGAGGCCTTGGCCATCACCCCATGCCCGTGGTCACCTGAGGTCACCTGGTGGTCACCTGTGGTCACTGTGGTCACCAGTGGTCACTGTGGTGTCCCCTCCAGGGCATTGCAGGGACGGACGTGGCCAAGGAGGCCTCGGACATCATCCTGACCGACGACAA
>NW_020898380.1:0-568 GCF_003984885.1 Neopelma chrysocephalum
CAGCCTCACCCTTCCCATTGGATCCAGAGGCATTTCAGGAACCAGTAATTTTTAGCAGGAAATGGGCAATTTTTTGCGGGAAGGGGGGTTGTGCCCAAGGAATATTCCACAGGGAGTGGAGTCCTGGTGCACACACAGTTTTCCATGGATCAGCATTCCATGGATCCATACATACCCACAGCAAACACCGTCACCCCCAGATCCTGCAGGGCCTGGGCTTCGGCTTCCACGGAATCCCTGGATTTCCCATCTGTGATCAAAACAACCACCTGCAGGAATGGGGGGAGGATAAATCAGGGAAGGAAAGGGAAACAGGAGGAATTCCCGAGGATTTCACACCGGGAGCCAGGCTTTGGATGGAATTCCTGTCCTGAGATTAAATCCCGTGAGGAGCCAACACCTCCAGGGTAATTCCCAGGGAATCGGCTTCCAGGAGCTCCGCCTGTGTCCCAGCTCAGCATTCCAGGCATTGCAGGATCCAGCCTCATCCTTCCAGAGGAGCATTCCCAGACCTTCTTCTACTTCCCAATCAGCATTCCCAGACCTTCCACTGCTTCCCAATCAGCAT
>NW_020898381.1:0-334 GCF_003984885.1 Neopelma chrysocephalum
GCAGGAGGAAAAAATATGGGAAGGAGAAGATATATTATCGGAATCGGCACTATATTCCCACAGCCAAGAATGAGAGGGAAATATCATAAGCGGTAGTTCTGTGCTGAGTTTTTGCGGGCGCACGGGCTCCAGAGAGTGGGTGCATGATTCAAATCGCAGAACCATTACGAGGGGGTGGTTATTAGATTCCCGCTGTGAGATAGGGGAAAGCATGCAGGATGGCTCTTACCATAGAGTTGCTGTAGAATTGCAACTGCATGGTGACCGCAGGGAGCAGAGCTTTCTCTTCCGCTCCAGTAGCCTTTTTGTCCTAGCCACATGGTGGGAGAAAGTC
>NW_020898382.1:0-316 GCF_003984885.1 Neopelma chrysocephalum
TTTTGGGAGTGGGGCTGGCAGTTGGGAGGCAGGGCTGAAAACAGGAAACAACAACCCATATCCCCAGGAACCAAAGCCTTGAAGCTTTGACTTTGTGGTGCAGTTTGTGGGCAAACCTGGGGACTCTTTGAGCAACAAGAGCTTTCTCTGCTGGCACCTTTGTTGTGGGAGGAGTCTTCGTCCGTATTCAATTTTGGGAGTGGGGCTGGCGGGTGGTACGCAGGGTTGAGAACAGGAAACAACAGCCCTTATCCCCTGGAACGAAAACCGGGAAGCTTTGGCTTTGTGGTACAGTTGGTTTGTCAGTCTGGGGAGT
>NW_020898383.1:0-352 GCF_003984885.1 Neopelma chrysocephalum
TCTCCACAAATTGGGGGGTCCTGGGGAGGTCCCCAAAAGTGGGGGGGGTCCCCAAAAATCAGGGGGTGCTTGGGAGGGTCCCGTGAGATTTGGGGGGGGGGTCCCCAACCCTCGGGGGGGGTCCCAGGTCACAGGGGGGTCCCGGCTGGAGGCGGCTTCAGGTCGGGGGTCCTGAGCTGGGGGGGCAGAGAGAGGCTGGACCCCCCCCCCAGTGCTCCCCCGTGCTCCCAGTTACCCCCCCAGTGCTCCCAGTGCCCCTCATCCCACCCCCGCCCCGTGCTCCCAGTTACCCCCCTTCCAGGGCTCCCAGTATCCCCAGTTCCCCCCCCAGTGCTCCCAGTTCCCCCCCCCC
>NW_020898384.1:0-486 GCF_003984885.1 Neopelma chrysocephalum
TTACCCCCTAATTACCCCTAATTAGCCCCTAATTAACCCCCAGGTACCAGAAGATGAAGGGCTGACGGAGATCCGGAAACAGGCCAACAGGATGAGCTTTGGGGAGGTAGCTAATTAACACTAATTAGCGCTAATTAATCAGGAGGAGGTGGGTAATTAACCCCAATTAAACAGGGGGACCTTTGGGGAGGGGGCTGATTAACCCCAATTACCACCCCAGTTAATTAACACCAACATCCCTCAAAGGGGGATCCCCCCAATAAACCCTCATGGTTAATTAATCTCCCCTTCCTAATTAAGGGCCCCCCCTTTTTCCCACCTGGGGAACCCCCAAACCTCCTTTTTGCCCCCCAGACCCCCTTTTCTCTGCCTTTGACCCCCCCCGGGACCCCCAAACCTCCTTTTACCCCCCCAGATCCCCTTTTAGCCCCTCTTTTACCCCCCCAAACCCCCTTTTTTGCCCCGCAAACCTCCTTTTCTCCCCCT
>NW_020898385.1:0-422 GCF_003984885.1 Neopelma chrysocephalum
GCCCCAGGCAGGCCAAGTACCTGGAGCGGCAGCCGCGGGAGTCCCGCTCCAGCTCACCGCCGATCACGCCTCGGCTCCCGGAGCTCCAGCGCCGCTTCCACCTCCGCCGCCGAACTGCCCTAGCGCGCCCCCCTCCCCCGCTATTTATAGCCCGCGGCCCGCACAGCCCCGCCCCCCCGTGCCAGCCCGGCCAATCCTCGCCCGCCCGTTCCCGAGAACCCCGCTATCCCCGCAAGCCCCGCTCCCGGGGCCGCTCCCGCCCGCTCCCCGCCTCCCTCCCCTTCTCCCGGGAGAGCTCCCGGACGGGACGTGACCGCGGAGCTCCCACCGCCCTTCCGTGGTCCCAGCAGCGCCTGAGGGGAACGGGGGGGCGGTGCCGCGCGGAGGGGCCGCGCCGCGGCTGAGCGGGCAGAGCTTGCGGG
>NW_020898386.1:0-305 GCF_003984885.1 Neopelma chrysocephalum
AAATGGGATTATGCCCATGCTTTCAAGGAGGATTTGCATAGTACATTGAGGGGAAACAGGGCCATTTCTTCATCTCCTGAAGGGATGAGAAGAGGGGGGAGCAGGTGCTGTGGCCCCAGAGCTTCTCTCTGCTTTGGGGACAGTTCTGTGTTTTCCTCTGTCCATTGAATTCCCAACAAAGAAGGAAAAAGCTACAGGAACTCCAGCCTGGAGTGGTCAGGACATGTGGAAGCAGGGGAATTTTTCTTCCCAGCTGGTATTGAGAGTGCAATTTCACACTCCTTTGGAGAGCATTAACTAAGACA
>NW_020898387.1:0-604 GCF_003984885.1 Neopelma chrysocephalum
CTGCATCGTTGGGGCCCGTTGCTAGGGGCTGGTTCCACGTCCACAAGCGCTGGAACACTGCTAGGCGTCAGGTGGTGTGTCACAGAGGGGCCCTTTGTGACATCACACCACAGCACACGTGGTCAGCACAGCCCCAGTGCCAGCACCATTGTCCAGCAGGACAGCGACGCGACAGGACGGGAGCACGGAGCTGGCGAGGATCTTCTGAGCACAGCTCCAGGCTTTCCCTGTTGGCCCCTAGTGCGATAGGTTTTTCATAAAGCTTCCCACTTCCCCTTTCCCTACTTCTAGTAGTTATCTAGTAGGATGGAGCAGAGACCCCCCAGCAAGCCCAGGGTGACCTGGGAGGAGGAGGGTGCTGCTCAGGAAAGCTGGTCTCCAGCAGAACTCTCCCAGTGGATCCTGGTGGACCCACCGCAGACGGGGACGGGTGAGTGAGGGGACTGGGCAGGGCTGGGGCTCTGCAGCACATCCTACAATGATCCTCCCTGCTCTATCCCTCTCTTAGATGTCAGCTTGTTCCCCCTGTCCAGAGAAGAACAGGAAGTGGTGGACTCCATCCAGGCCCTTGACAGCCCCAAAGAGGTAAGCGTGGCCAGTTGGA
>NW_020898388.1:0-314 GCF_003984885.1 Neopelma chrysocephalum
CTTCGGTCTGGAAGGAATCCTCGACCGTATGCAATTTTACCCCCCGTTCAGCCAGCGCACCGGCCCACGAACAACGGCCCTTTTTGCCCAGAAGGAGGGGCCTGACCCTCCGGCTCTCGCCTGCTATTTGTGCGCCGCGATCGGCTCTACGCGCGCAGCCGGGGCTGCCAGTCCTGGCGCATTCGGTCTGGAAGGAATCCTCGACCGTATGCAATTTTAGCCCCCAACTTGCAGGCGCGCTGGCACACGAACGACGGGCCTTTTACACAGAAGGAGGGGCCTGACCCTCCGGCTCTCGTCTGCTATTTGTGCGC
>NW_020898389.1:0-1204 GCF_003984885.1 Neopelma chrysocephalum
GGGGAATCAGGGGGATTTGGGGGGGTCCTGGGGGGGTTTAAGGGAGATTTGGGGTTCTTGGGGGGAGATTTTGGGGGGTCCTGGGGGGATTTGGGGAGGATTCGGGGGATTTTGGGGGGTTTTGGGGGGGGTCTATGAGGGGATTTGGGAGGTTTTGGGGAGGATTTGGGGGATTTTAGGGGTCTTTGGGGGGTTTTGGGGGGTCTATGAGGGGATTTGGGGTTCTTGGGAGGGTCTATGAGGGGATTTAGGGGGTTTTGGGGAGGATTTGGGGGATTTTGGGGGTCTCTGGGGGGATTTGGGGGATCCTGGGGGGGATTTTCGGGAGTTTTGGGGTGGATTTGGATGATTTTAGGGGTCGTTGGGGGGCCCTGGGGAAGGTTTGGGGGGGATTTGGGGGGTCCTGGGGGTGATTTTTTGGGGGGATTTGGGGGGTCTCAAAGAGAATTTTGGGGGAAGAAAGGGGGTACCCAGTGGGCGGGGCTTCGCCGCCGAGACTCCGCCCACCCCGATGACATCACGGTGACGTCACCACCCAGGGAGATGGAGCTCTTTGTCCACGGCTTCCCCTCGGACGTGGCGGCTCTCAGGGTAAAGCCACGCCCCCTTCGCCCCTGGCCACGCCCACCCTGCCCTTAGCCCCTCCCCGACCAAAGCCACACCCACCCGAGCCCCACCCACTGAGCCCCGCAGGACTTAAGCCCCACCCTTCCCTTAAACCACACCCCTCCCTTAAAGCCACGCCCCTTAAGGCATCATTCCCTTAAGCCACGCCCCTCCCTTAAAGCCACGCCCTTAAAGCCACGCCCCTTTTAAGATGGACTCATCCCTTTAAGCCCCGCCCCCACCCCAAGCCACACCCCTCAAGCCACGCCCCCTTTCAAAACAACGCCTAACTCAAGCCCCGCCCCCTCCCCCAGTTCGAGTGGGCGTGGCAACACCCCTCCTCCTCCCGCCGCCTCCCGGCCCCGCCCACCCGCCGGCCCCGCGAGCAGCCAATCAGCTTCGCCCTGCGGACCTTGCCCCGCCTCCTCCGGGCCCCGCCCTGGTCTCGCCTCCCCCTCAGGCTGCGGTGGCTCCGCCCCGGGCCACGCCCACCTCTGGACCCAGCCCCGCCCCCTCACGTGGTGATAGAGGAAGGGGAGGGGCTTCCTTGGGCCAGGCCACGCCCACGGAAGGGGCAGAGTAAGGAGGACACGCCCCC
>NW_020898390.1:0-431 GCF_003984885.1 Neopelma chrysocephalum
TTGTATGTGTTGACATGCCTCGGTAGAATTTACAGCAACAATACTGAATTAATTTCAATTATGTTTTTTAAAGGAGAAAAGCAAACCTACAGCAATTTCAACCAGCTTACAAAGCTGTTGATGGCTGCAAAATCTGGAGTTTCCTCGCACTGCAGCCTTCTGGTCAGACTGGGATACGTGAGGATCCCATTTTCTGCAGGAGAACTGATAATCTTGCAAAGTTTAACACCTTTAACTCAGCTGTTAGCTGAGAAATGAACATCATCAGTATCATACTCAGGGAACAGAATCTACCTAAAACTCCTCAGTGGCCAGGAGGTTAGGACAAATTCTAGGAAACATAAAATAGCAGAGACTCTAATTGGTCTAATGATTGTGCTTTATTGTAGAGTCACACCAAATTTACTTCATGGTCTGCACTAAAAATTAAC
>NW_020898391.1:0-367 GCF_003984885.1 Neopelma chrysocephalum
AAAGAGGAGGAAGAAGAAGTGAAGGAGGAGGAGGAAGAAGCCAAAGAAGAGGAAGAAGCCAAAGAAGAGGAAGAAGAAGTGAAGGAGGAGGAGGAAGAAGCCAAAGAGGAGGAGGAGGAAGGGAAGGAGGAAGAGGAAGGGACAAAAGAGGAAGAGGAAGAAGCAAAAGAGGAGGAGGAAGAAGTCAAAGAGGAGGAAGAAGAAGTGAAAGAGGAAGACGAAGAAGCAAAAGAGGGGGAGGAGGAAGGGAAGGAGGAAGAGGAAGAAGCAAAAGAGGAGGAAGAAGAAGTGAAGGAGGGGGAGGAAGAAGCAAAAGGGGAGGAGGAGAAAGAGGAAGGTGCAGAAGAGGAGGAGGAAGAGGGAGGGA
>NW_020898392.1:0-346 GCF_003984885.1 Neopelma chrysocephalum
TTAGTGAATCTTGGATTTGGAGAAAGATTAGCAGTCTGTGGGATAGAGGGGTCTGAGTTTTCTATAAGCATTTGCCTTTTTACCTGTGCATTGCACAGGGATCCTAATTTTAGGGGTACTGCACAGGGTATGGTTATTTTCCCATCAGTTTTTCTGTATTTCAGGGATTTTGCCTACTTCTCACAGAGATTCTTATTTTTACCAGAGACCAAATGAAATCTTACATTGTGAGTTGTGCACTAAATAGTTGATATTTTTTTTAATCTGTCATAGAGACAGATCCGCCGAGATACAGATCCGCCCTATACGTCCTTTGTTGTGAAAGGATCCTTCCCAGAGCTTTGAT
>NW_020898393.1:0-489 GCF_003984885.1 Neopelma chrysocephalum
ACAACTTCTGATTTTATGATTCCTTGATTTATTTTTTTATTAGATATATGCCACAGAATGAATGGCTCTTCTGACATATTGCTCTGTGAGATCAGTTCAGATCCTGGGTAAGTGAACAAGACATTTTTAATATTTTCTTAATTTGTTCCTCCAGATGTACTGTGGTTTTATTTCTGGTCTAAAGGAATGGTGATGATTTTTCAGGAGGATAGGTTGCTTGTGTGTCATTAAAGGCAGACATTTCACCTCAGAAAAAGAATGATGCAACCAGTATGTATGTAATTTGTTGCTAATCACTGGGAATGTAATGGTAAGGTAGAATGATATAAATGAGGAGAGGAAGAGATCAGGAACGCCCTGTTAGATATTAATAAACTCTCCTCTCTTCATCTTGGTGAATTATTTAAAAGTAAAAATAATTCCATTTTTCCCCTTTCTGTGGATTTGTTTGCACATATCCAACATCAGGGGAGACTTTTTGTCTAGTCC
>NW_020898394.1:0-301 GCF_003984885.1 Neopelma chrysocephalum
ATTGCGGCGTACGAATAGCAGGCGAGAGCCGGAGGGTCAGGCCCCTCCGTCTGGGCAGAAAGGGCCGTCGTTTGAGGGCCGGCGTGCCGGCCGTCCGGGGGCTAAAATTGCATACGGTCGAGGATTCCTTCCAGACCGAAGACGCTAGGACCGGGAGGCCCTGATGTGTGTGTAGAGCATATCGCGGCGCACAAGGGGCAGGCAAAAGCCGGAGGGTCAAGCCCCGCCTTCTGGGCAAAAAGGGCCGCCGTTCGCTGGCCGCCGCACCTTGCGGTCCGGGGCCGGCCGAGGGCCAAAATCG
>NW_020898395.1:0-353 GCF_003984885.1 Neopelma chrysocephalum
AACCCCCCAAAACTCCTCGAATGGCACCCCCGCCATCCCTGGGGGGGGTGAATGAGGAGGGCAGACAGGAACTGGGGGGTCAGGGGGGTCCCAAAACCCCTAAAATGAGACCCCCGTCATCCCTGGGGGGGGGTAAAAGGAGGGGAAATGGGGGAGAAAAGGGGTCAGGGAGACCCTAAAACCCCCAGTCCCACCCAATCCCTCCCAGTTCCTCCCCACTCTGATGTTACCTGTCCTTCCCAGTCCCCCCCAGTGCCCCCCATTCCCTCCCAGTCCCCCCCACTCCCCCCAAATCCCCTCCCAGTCCCTCCCAGTGCTCCCAATACCCCTCTAGTCTCTCCTAGTCCCCTCCC
>NW_020898396.1:0-369 GCF_003984885.1 Neopelma chrysocephalum
GAAAAATGATCTTGATTGGTACCTATGTACTAATGAGGATCTTCAAGGAGCATTAATAGGACTGACATGTCCAATAATTACCAGTAGACTAAACAATGTCCCTACAGCATGGATTGGCTCCTGGCAATGGATACTGAAGCCTAAGAAACAGGAACAGCCAATTCCACATGCACGAACAGTTTATACAGATGTTGGAAAGAAATCTCACACTGCTGCCCTAACCTGGCTAGAGAGAGGAGAATGGAAGCACGAAATCATAACAGGAGAACCTACAGATTCACTGCAAACTCTACAGTTGTTAGCAGTAGTCAGAGCATTAGCCAGCATGAATAGACCCCTTAATATTGTTACTGACTCTTTCTATGTAGC
>NW_020898397.1:0-428 GCF_003984885.1 Neopelma chrysocephalum
GCTCTCGCCTGCCCTTTGTGCGCCTCGCTCGGCTCTACGCGTGCAGACGGGGCTCCCGGCCCCGGCGCCTCCGGTCTGGGAGGAATCCTCGACCGTATCTGATTTTGGACCTCGACCAGCCCCGGGCTGCCCAAGGCGCCTGCACGCAAACGACGGCCCGTTTTGCCCAGAAGGAGGGGCCTGACCCTCCGGCTCTCGCCTGCCCTTTGTGCGCCTCTCTCGGCTCTAGGCGTGCAGATGGGGTTCCTGGCCCCGGTGCCTCCGGTGTGGGAGGAATCCTCGACCGTATCCGATTTTGGACCTCAGGCAGCCCAGGGAGGCCAGGGCGCCTGCCCGCGAATTACGGCCCGTTTTGCCCAGAAGGATGGGCCTGACCCTCCAGCTCTCGCCTGCCCTTTGTGCGCCTCGCTCGGCTCTACGCGCCCAGC
>NW_020898398.1:0-331 GCF_003984885.1 Neopelma chrysocephalum
TGGGGGAGGAGCCAAAATATGGGGAGGGGGAGGGGGGGAATTGGGTGGGGGAGGGGTGGGTGAAGAGGTGGGGGAGGGGGGCGTCTCAGGCCCCTCCCCCACCCCGCCCCTCCCCCCCAGGCCCCTCCTGCTGAGCGAGGACGAGGAGGACACCAAGAGGGTCGTGAGGAGCGCCCGCGACAAGAGGTGGGGGGGGGGCCCACATGGGGGGGGGGGGGGCGGCCGGGGCCCCCCCCCCCCCCCCCCGAGAGGTTTCACCCCAAAACCGGCATTTTTCACCCCAAAATCGCTCGTTTTTACCCCAAAATCGGATTTTTCTACCCCCAAATCA
>NW_020898399.1:0-399 GCF_003984885.1 Neopelma chrysocephalum
GCCCCGGCCACCCACAACAGGTCGGTCACCGGGTTGCTTTTTCGAACCCACCTACCAAAAACCGGTCGATCACCAGGTCGCTTTTTTGGAAACGGCCACCGAGAACTGGTCGGTCACCAGGTTGCTTTTTCGGCCCAGACCACCTACGACCAGTCGGTTACAGGGTTGCTTTTTCGGCTGCAGCCACCTACGACCGGTTGGTCACCAGGATCGCTTTTTAGGACCCGGTAAAAGACAACCGGTTGGTCACCGGGTCGCTTTTTCGGCCCCAGCCACCAACAACCAATTGGTCACCGGTTCGCTTTTTCGGCCCTGCCCACCCACAACAGGTCGGTCACCGGGTCGCTTTTTCGAACCCGCCCACAAAAACCGAATGGTCACCAGGTCGCTTTTTTGGCC
>NW_020898400.1:0-483 GCF_003984885.1 Neopelma chrysocephalum
AGAGTGTTATTCCCTGAACTGTTGCAGTGAGTTCTTTCAGTTGCCAGTGGCGGGAAACACTTCAGCAGGGTCTGCTGAGGGCTCTTCATGTTGTTGGCTGAGATCCCCCTGACAAGGGCACTCAAATCACCCTCTGATCTTGTGAATCTTCACGTGAAGGATCTCATTCCAAGATGCCACGGACTGGTTGGACACAAGGCTCTCGACTTTCCTGGGGTCACCGACAGGCAAAAATCTAGATCCCCTCCTTTCCGATGGCATTAAATTGCTGCAGCAAAGCAGGGTTGTCAAGGATAATCTGCTGCAAAAATACAAATCTCTGTCTTCCCAGGCTGGGAAAGACTTGGTTCAAAGGTTTCAAAAAGTTAAAGAGAAAATTGTGCTAGGCATGGAACAATGTCAGGCTAAGCAGAAATGGAAGGAAGGAAATGGTAAAGGTACAATTCGTGGAGTGTTATAAGCCTGTTTGTCTTGTGCACAATA
>NW_020898401.1:0-312 GCF_003984885.1 Neopelma chrysocephalum
GGATACGGTCGAGGATTCCTCCCTGACCGGAAGCGCAGGGGCCGCGACCCCCGGCTGGGCGCATAGAGCCGAGCGAGGCGCACAAAGGGCAGGCGAGAGCTGGAGGGTCAGGCCCCTCCTTCTGGGCAAAACGGGCCGTAATTCGCGGGCAGGCGTCCTGGCCTCCCTTGGCTGCCTGAGGTCCAAAATCGGATACGGTCGAGGATTCCTCCCACACCCGAGGCACCGGGGCCAGGAACCCCATCTGCACGCCTAGAGCCGAGACAGGCGCACAAAGGGCAGGCGAGAGCCGGAGGGTCAGGCCCCTCCTTC
>NW_020898402.1:0-386 GCF_003984885.1 Neopelma chrysocephalum
CTTGGAGGACGCTCACCATTGATGGACCCCCAACCCTTGATGGACCCCCAACCCTTGATGGACCCCCAACCCTTGATGGACCCCCAACCCTAGATGGACCCTCAACCCTTGATTGACCCCCAACCCTTGATGGACCCCCAACCCTTGATGGACCTTCAATCATTGATGGACTCTCAACCCTTGATGGACCTCCAACCCTTGATGGACTCTCAACCCTTGGTGAACCCCCAACCCTTGATGGACCCCCAACCCTTGGTGGACCCCCAACCCTTGGTTGACCCCCACCATTGATGGACCCCCAACCCTTGATGGACCCCCAACTGTTGATGGACCCCCAATCCTTGGAGGACGCTCACCATTGATGGACCCCCAACCCTTGATGGACC
>NW_020898403.1:0-413 GCF_003984885.1 Neopelma chrysocephalum
GTGCGGGTCTGGCCCGACAAGGGCCCTGGGAGCCGACCGGCAGTGGGCGGGCCGGGCTGGACGAGGACCCTAGGATCCGACCAGCGGTGGGTGAGCCCGGCCAAATGACGGTAGCAGGGGGCGACCGGAGGTGGGCAGGCCCAGCCGGATGAGGGCCCCTGTGCCAATCGGCGGTGGGCGAGCCTGGCCAGACAAGGGCCCCAGTGACCGATTGTTTGAGGGTGGGCGAGGCCGGATGAGGGCCCCAAGGGCCGACCAGTTGTGGGCAGGCCTGTCAGGACAAGGACCCTGGGGGCCAACCGCTTTCGGGCGGATGGGGCAGGACAAAGGCCCCGGGAGCCGACCGGTGTTGGGGGAGACGGGGTCGAGCAAGGGAAACGGCCGGAAAGAAAGGCCTGGGCTCCCCCTCTCTC
>NW_020898404.1:0-478 GCF_003984885.1 Neopelma chrysocephalum
GACTGGTTGTTGGTGGGCGGGGCCGAAAAAGCAACCCGGTTACAACCCAACCGTAGGTGGCAGGGGCCGAAAAAGCAACCCGATGACCGACCGGTTATGGGTGGGCGGGGCCGAAAAAGCGACCCGGTGACCAACCGGTTGTCAGTGACCGGGGCCGAAAAAGTGACCCATTGACTGACTGGTTGCAGGTGGGCGGGGCCGACAAGTGATTTGGTAATCGACCTGTCGTTGGTGGGAGGGGAAAAAAAATTGATTCCGTAATCGATTGGTTCTTGATGGGCAAGGCCTAAAAGGCAACCAGGTGACCGACTGGTTGTTGGTGGGTGGGGCCTACAAAGCAACCTGGTGGCCGACCTTTTGTCAGTGACCGGGGCCAAAAAAGTGACCCGGTGACTGACCGGTTGTGGCTGGCCGGGGCCGAAAAAGCGACCCGGTGACCGACCGGTTTTTGTGGGCGGGTTCGAAAAAGTGAGCTGGT
>NW_020898405.1:0-347 GCF_003984885.1 Neopelma chrysocephalum
AGACTGGATGTGGCATCAGTGCCATGGGCTGGGAACCACAGCGGGGTTGGATCAAGGGTTGGACTGGATGATCTGGGAGGTCCCTTCCAACCCAACTGATTCTGTGATTTCACGATCCTCTGTTCCCAGGGCTCCGGGAAGGGCAGCCCCATGCCAGGAGAGGGCTGGCAGCAGCCCAGCCTTGGGGAGCAGGGTGGGTCGGGGTGCTGGGTGTGCCTCGGAGGGAACGCTGTGCTCCGGGAACGTCGCTCCCGCTCCGGGATCGTCGCTCCCGTGGGATCGGAGCCCCGGCACAGCCACCCCCCCCCTTGCTGTTCCACGTGCTGCCCTGGGAAGTGTGGGAAGGG
>NW_020898406.1:0-312 GCF_003984885.1 Neopelma chrysocephalum
ACTCCCAGTACGGTCCCAGTAACTCCCAGTATGCTCCCAGTAACTCCCAGTGTCCTCCCAGTAACACCCAGTCAGCTTCTCGTCTCTCCCAGTGCTTCCCAATATCATCCCAGTGCTCCCAGTATCATCCCAGTGCCTCCCAGTATCACCCCAATGCCTTCCCAGTATCTCCCAGTGCCTTCCAGTATCTTCCCAGTGCCTCCCAGTATCTTCCCAGTGCCTCCCAGTATCGTCCCAGTAACTCCCAGTGTCCTCCCAGTAACAACCAGTCCACTTCCCGTCTCTCCCAGTGCTTCCCAGTAACTCCCAGTA
>NW_020898407.1:0-1762 GCF_003984885.1 Neopelma chrysocephalum
GGGGGGCACGGGCAGGGCACTCCGGGGGTGTGGGCGGCTGTGGGGGGCACGGCTGGGGACCCCCCGTGGATGTAGGGGGGTCACGGGGGGCACTGACAGGGCACCCCGGGGACATTTGGGGGCTATTGGGAGCACGGGCAGGGCACCCCATGGGCATGGGGGGCTGTGAGGGGCTGTGGGGGGCTATGGGGGGCACCGCTGGGGACCCCCCACGGATGTAGGGTGGCTACAGGGGGCACAGCCAAGGCACCCTGAGGACATGGGGTCTATGGTGGGCACTGACAGGGCACCCTGGGGTCGTGGGGGGCTATGAGGGGCATGGGCAGGGCACCCCGGGGACATGGGGGGACTACTGGGGGCTGTGGGGGGCACGGGCAGGGCACCCCATGGAGATGGGGGGCACGGGCGGGGCACCCCGGGGACATGGGGGGGCACGGGGGGCACTGACAGGGCACCCCGGGGACATTTGGGGGTTATGGGGGGCACGGGCAGGGCACTCCGGGGTCGTGGGGGGCACGGCTGGGGACCCCCCGTGGGTGTGGGGGGACAAGGGGACACGAGGAGGGGTCACCCCCGAGGACAAGGGGGGGCACAGGGTGCTGGGAGGGGACAGGGGACACTGCTGGGTGTCACCCGTGGGGACAGGAGGGAGGGGGTGAGGGGGGTGGCACGTGGGGACAGGGGGACACAGGGACACAGGGACAGGGCACAGGGGGACACAGGGACACGGAGTCGCGGGGACAGGTACACGGGGTCACAGGGACATGGGGACACAGAGGACAGAGGGACACAGGCACATGAGGACACAGAAACAGGGGGACACAAGGGACAGGGGGACATAGGGACATGGGAACGCAGGGACAGGGGACACAGGGACAAGTGGACACAGGGACACGGAGACAAGGGACACGGGGTCACAGGGACATGAGGACATGGGGACACAGGGACAGGGGGACACAGGGAGTTGGAGACACAGGGACACGGGGACAGGGGACACGGGGACACAGGGACACAGGGACAGGGGGACGAGGGGACAGGGGACACAGGGACACAGGGACAGGAGACACAGGGACACAGGGACAAGGGGTCACAGGGACAGGGGTCACAGGGTCACAGGGACATCTCACCCGTGACAGATCCACCTGGTACTTCCTGCCCAGCTCATCCAGGGACAGTTTGTGATCATCCTGGGGACACGCGTGACACCGTCACCGGTGACAGCCCAGCCGGGTGACACGGCCACTGTCCCATGTCACATGTGTCACCTGTGTCACTGTCACCGGTGACAGCCCAGCCGGGGGGACACGGCCACTGTCCCCAGGGTCCCGTGTCACCCGTGTCACCCGTGTCACTGTCACCGTGCCACGCCCTGGCCAGGTGACAGGGTCACTGTCCCCAAAGTCCCACATGTGTCCCTCTGGACTGGATGGCATGGTCACTGTCCCCATGTCCCCATGTCCCATGGATGGGATGGCACTGCCACTGTCCCCACGTCACCCATGTCCCCTCACCTCGGGTGGCAGCTCAGCTGTTCCCAGGGTTCCACGTCACCCGGATCATCCTTGTCCTCATGAGTGGGATGGCACTGCCACTGTCCCCATGCCCCCATGTCCCCATGTCCCTCTGGACAGGATGGCACTGCCACTGTCCCCATGTCCCCATGTCCCCATGTCCCCCTGTCCCCATGGATGAGATGGCACTGCCACTGTCCCCACCGCCCCATGTCCCCCATGTCACCCCCCTCCTCCGCGTCCCCCCACCC
>NW_020898408.1:0-506 GCF_003984885.1 Neopelma chrysocephalum
AGGTCGACAAAGGTTACATAGAGACCTTTGTTCTGTTCCCTACACTTCTCTTGCAGTTGTCTGAGAACAAATATCATGTCTGTGGTGCTCCTGTTGGCTCTGAAGCCACACTGACTTTCAGGTAGAATATCTTCTGCTATAGCAGGCATTAGTCTGTTCAGGAGTATTCTTGCCAAGATTTTGCCAGCAATGGAGAGCAGAGTAATACCACGGTAATTTGAGCAGTCTGATTTAGTACCTTTCTTCTTATACAAGGTGATGATGACTGCATCACGAAGGTCTGAAGGTAGTTCGCCTAGTTCCCAACAGCGCACCACAAGCTCATGAAATTTAGCATGGAGTGCAAGGCCCCCATGTTTCCAGACTTCAGGTGGAATTCCATCAACCCCAGCTGCCTTGCCAATTTTCACCTGCTGTATGGCCTTGAGGGTTTCTCCTAAAGTGGGGGCAGTATCCAATTCGTATTTCACCGGTTGTTGTGTGATGGACTGAATTGCTGAGTCTTG
>NW_020898409.1:0-345 GCF_003984885.1 Neopelma chrysocephalum
ATGGAAAGGTATTTCACAAAATATTTTAAATAAAAACAGCAGAGCAATTTTAAATATCCTGTCCCTATAAGTGGATATACTTACACATCTCCCTGATAATCCATATTGACAGTATTAAAATGCTACATAGAATTTAGGGAAAGATAATTCAGTGTAGCTCTGTTTGCCTCTCATGGGCCTGTGCCAGTTTGTGCCACTAAGGACACAATTCCTTTTGGGCTGCATCCCTACATTTTGAAATGGAGTTGTACCTTGAGCTGCATTAATGACAGCAAGTGAATATTGCAGCTTCCAAATTGATGGAATTTTCCCATTAGATTTAATATTTCGGTGTTACAAGCCAAA
>NW_020898410.1:0-345 GCF_003984885.1 Neopelma chrysocephalum
ATGGAAAGGTATTTCACAAAATATTTTAAATAAAAACAGCAGAGCAAGTTTAAATATCCTGTGCCTGTAAGTGGATATACTTACCCATCTCCCTGATAATCCATATTGACAGTATTAAAATCCTACATAGAATCTGGGGAAAGATAATTCAGTGTAGCTCTGTTTGCCTCTCATGGTCCTGTGCCAGTTTGTGCCACTAAGGACACAATTCCTTTTGGGCTACATCCCTACATTTTGAAATGGAGTTGTACCTTGAGCTGCATTAATGACAGCAAGTGAATATTGCAGCTTCCAAATGGATGGAATTTTCCCATTAGATTTAATATTTCGGTGTTACAAGCCAAA
>NW_020898411.1:0-338 GCF_003984885.1 Neopelma chrysocephalum
TTGGGGAGTCAAAAGTATCTGGGGGGAAGGGGATTAAAGGAAAAAAAAGGGGAGTTGGGGGACATTTAGGGGGCTTAATGGGGCCTAGAGGGGGACAGGAGGGGCTTCCCTACGAGCAGGTGAGTCCTGAGACCCCCCTCGTGTCCCCAAGACCCTCTTGGTGCCCCCAGTTCCCTCCTTGACACTCCCAATTCCACTGTCCCTAAACCCCTCCCTACTGTCCCCACTGTCCCCAAACCCCACCCCCAGTAACTCCCCAGTCCCTCCCAGTGCCCCCTGTGAGCGTGGTGGGGGGGGGTGTTTTTGGTCAGAGGGTCCAGGGGGGGGCTCCTGGGGTG
>NW_020898412.1:0-574 GCF_003984885.1 Neopelma chrysocephalum
CCCCCCATTATTCCCCATTTTTTACCCATTATTCCCTATTTTATCCCACTATTATCCTCTATTTTATCCCACCATTATTCCCTATTTTCCCACCATTCCCTATTTTTCCACCATTCCCTTTTTCCCCCATTATTCCCTATTTTTATCCATTATTCCCTATTTTTCCCCCATTCCCTATTTTATCTCACCATAATTCTCTATTTTCCCCCATTATTCCCTAATTTTCCCCCCATTATTCCCTTTTTCCCCCCATTATTCCCTATTTTTCCCACCATTAGTCCCTATTTTTCGCCACCATTATTCCCTATTTTTTCCCACCATTATTCCCTTTTTCCCCCCATTATTCTCTAATTTTCCCACCATTATTCCCTATTTTGTCCCACTATTATCCTCTATTTTATCCTCCATTATTCCCTATTTTCCCACCATTATTCCCTATTTATGCCCCCCATTATTCCCCATTTTATCCCCCCATTATTCCCCATTTTTCCCCCCATTATTCCCCATTTTTTACCCATTATTCCCTATTTTTCCCCCCATTATTCCCTAATTTTCCCACCATTATTCCCTATTT
>NW_020898413.1:0-300 GCF_003984885.1 Neopelma chrysocephalum
AGCTCTGGCTGCCCACGGAGTGCCCAGGCTGCGCCACCAACTGCACCCAAAAACCAAAGCTCCCAGGCATTCTGTCCTGGGGAAAGGGCTGCTGATCCCTTTGGTCAGCCCCGGGCCGCCGGTGCCGGCCACCCCCTTCCAAAACCCATACAAATGAAGATTCCTCCCAGGGAAAAGGGGCCAGCAGAGAAAGCTCTGGCTGCCCACGGAGTGCCCAGGCTGCGCCACCAACTGCACCCAAAAGCCAAAGGTCCCAGGCATTCTGTCCTGGGCAAAGGGCTGCTGATCCCTTTGGTCAGC
>NW_020898414.1:0-445 GCF_003984885.1 Neopelma chrysocephalum
CCCTGTGCTGCCCGCCCCGACAGCCCCTCTGCCAGGCTGAGGGAGGGACACTTTGCTCTCACCTGGCTCCCTCCGTTCGGGGGCCTCCTCCTCCTCCCTGTCTGACATGGGACGTGTCAGTGGTGGGTCTCTGTCTCACCATCCCACCGGTGAGTGGAGCTCCCAGCACTGGGTGCTGGTGCACAGTTCCTGTCATGGGGACTTCTGGACCGTCCGGATGGATTTGGGGTCTGACGTTGCAGGCGGGAGCGGTTTCACCTGCGCGATGTCCCTGATTGTCTCTGCCTGGGCCTGCGTCTCCCAGGACTTGGTGCTGGCACATGGGTCGTGTCCTGGGGACTTCTGGACCGAACGTGTGGATTTCTGGCCCAATGTTGCCGGCGGGAGTGGTTTTGCCGGCGGTCAGGCCCTCGACTCTTGGGGCAGCTGCTGTCCTCAGTTTCTG
>NW_020898415.1:0-475 GCF_003984885.1 Neopelma chrysocephalum
CCATTTTCCCTTTAATCCCCTCCCCCCACAGATCCATTTGATGCCCCAATGCCCCTAAGACCTCTTTTAACTTTCCTAAATACACCCTAAGCCCCCCCAAAACCCCCAAATCCCCATCCAAACTCCCCAGATCGCCCAGATCTCCCCCAGCCCCCCCCCTCAAATCCCTTCTAACTCCCCCCAAAGAGGGATCACCCGGCACCCTGGGACAGGAACACAGTGGGCTGTACTGGGGGCACTGGACTGTACTGGGAGGGCACTGGGGGGGGCTCAGGTGTCCCACGACAAGTTGGCCCAGCTCCAGGAGAGATCTGGGGAGCAGTGAGGAGGTACTGGTCTGTCCTGGTCTGTACTGGTCTGTACCCCCAGTCCCCAAAGCCCCTCCCCAGCTCCTCCAGGACCCTCCTAGACCCCAAAGCCCCCCAGGCCCCCCCAGGCCCCTGACTTGGTCCTGCTGCCCCTTGAGCATCTGCAG
>NW_020898416.1:0-1034 GCF_003984885.1 Neopelma chrysocephalum
GATCCCTGTGATGCCCCAATGCCCCCAAAACCTGTTTTAGCTCCCCCAAATGCAACCAAACCCCCTCAAATCCCTATGAAACCCCCCCAGATCCCTTCAAATCTCTCCCAGCCCCCCCCTCAAATCCCTTCCAACCCCCCTCAAAAGGGATCACCCGGCACCCTGGGACAGGAACACAGTGGGCTGTACTGGGGGCACTGGGCTGTACTGGGAGGGCACTGGGGGGGGCTCAGGTGTCCCAGGACAAGTTGGCCCAGCTCCAGGAGAGATCTGGGGAGCAGTGAGGAGGTACTGGTCTTTGCTGGTCTTTGCTGGTCTGTACCCCCAATCCCCAAAGCCCCTCCCCAGCTCCCCCAGGACCTTCCTGGACCCCAAAGCCCCCCAGGATTCCCAGGCCCTTGAGTTGATCCTGCTGCCCGTTGAGCATCTGCAGCTCCTGCAGAACCAGACATTTCTTTGCTCCCCACAGGGTGGTTCCCACCCCCAGAATGGAATCTGGAGGCAGCAGGATGTGCACAGTGCTCCCATTTCCTACAGTGCAAAGGGGCTGCAGGGAATGATTCCCCTGCTCTTGCAAATCTGCCAAAACCTGCAGGGCACAGAAGTGGGAGCTTCAGGAATTTGCTGGCCTTGGGAGTGGAGCTAACAGGGTATTGAGAGGAACATATCCCTCAAATACAATCTCTGTGCATACACAATATCTGTCTGGACAGACAGATAAAGCAATAATCAGATATATTCTGTATTATATACATGGCACATATTCTATAGAATCCATCCTTAGCTGTTGTATGATATATCTATAAGATATTACAAATAGTAAGCAATAATAAGGCAAGTGTCCTCCTTAGGGACACACAGTTCAGAAGGGAACTTGCACTTGACCCCCACTCTCTTCAGCTTTGAGCCACCCGGTGCCACAGAGGGGGACAGAGCTCCTGTGGAACATTCTATTCCATTGACACAGAGCAAGGAATCAACCCAAAGTATTGCCTGGGTTTGTTCCCTGGGGGTCTCTGCAGCAGCAAGCCCAG
>NW_020898417.1:0-385 GCF_003984885.1 Neopelma chrysocephalum
GAGGACCAGGGCCCGGCGTGTTCTCAGCTTGGTTCTCTCGAGTTCTCATGGCATCTGAGCACAGGATGGGATGGGGAAATTGAGCTAAACCAGAACAGGAGCTCATGGAACCAAGTGGCCATTGGGACACTGCAGGGTCTCCTGGAATCCAGGGGCCGGTGGGACACTGGGGAGCCTCTTGGAGCCAAGGGAACCCTGGGATATTTTGGAACATCGTGGAATCAAAGGGCCATTGTGACACTGCAGGGCCTCCTGGAACCAAAGGATCCAAGAGACACTGGAACCTCATGGAACCAAGGAGCCACTGTGACACTGAGAGGCCTCATGGAACCAAAGGATGTGCCAGGGCACTGCTGGGTGCCCCCACCCTGAGCACTCCCACCCT
>NW_020898418.1:0-489 GCF_003984885.1 Neopelma chrysocephalum
CACAGCTTCTCTGGGAATTCTATTCCAGGGCCTCCCCACCCTCCCAGCCAGGAATTCCTTCCCAATATCCCATCTCTCCCTGCCCTCTGGCAGTGGGAAGCCATTCCCTGTGTCCTGTCCCTCCACCCCTTTTTCACAGTCTCTCTCCATCTTTCCTGTAGCTCCTTCAGGTCCTGGAAGGCCACAATCAGGTCACCCCAAAGCTTCTCTTCTCCAGGCTGAACAATCCCAGCTCTCCCAGCCTTTCCTCCCAGCAGAGCTGCTCCATCCTCTGATCATCTCCGTGGACTCCTCTGGACCCATCCCAGCAGATCTGTGTCCTTAGATATGTTCAGATCTCCATCCATCTCCACACCAGCTTCTCTGGGAATTCTATTCCAACCCCTCCCTACTCTCCCAGCCAGCAATTCCTTCCCAATATCCCATCTAACTCTGGCAGTGGGAAGCCATTCCCTGTGTCCTGTCCCTCCATCCCTTGTCCCCAGTCCC
>NW_020898419.1:0-1190 GCF_003984885.1 Neopelma chrysocephalum
GCGGTCACACCTGGAGGCCGCGCACACTTCCGGTCGCGACCCCTTTCCCGGAAGTGGCGGCGCGGGGGCTTCTGGGAAATGGAGTCTGGGGGCGCTGGGGGGACCCGGGGCCGTACTGGGAGCGCTGGGAGGGTTCCATATCCATGCTGGGAGCGCTGGGAGGGTTCCGTTTCCATACTGGGAGCACTGGGAGAGAATAATGCTAACAAGAATGTTATATATTATCATGTATAATATATACTTTTACATAAAACATATATAAAAGCACCAATAAATATATATAAATATATCAATTTATATATATAACCGTATATAATATATAATTTTATATAAAATTTATATTGAAATGTATATAACTATATATAGAATACGTAAACCATAAATATATAGACGCATAAATAAATACAAATATATAAAAAGCATTATTTAAATATATAAATATATACATATATATATTTGTATATATAAAGGGAAAGGGAAGGGGAAAGGGAACGGCCCCTTCCTCCCGTCTCTGCCGTTTTGGTGGGTACCGGGGGAGGGGGATCCCCGTTTTGGGAATATCGGGGGAGGGGGATCCTCGTTCCGGGGGGGTCTCGGGGGATCCCAATTTTGGGGGGTACCAAGGGAGGGGGATCCTGGTTCCGGGGGGTTTCGGGGGATCCCCGTTTTGAGGGGCACCAAGGGAGGAGGATCCCCATTTTGGGAATATCGGGGGAGGGGGATCCTCGTTCCGGGGGGTCTCGGGGGACCCCCGTTTTGGGGGGTACCAAGGGAGGGGGATCCTCGTTCCGGGGGGTCCCCGTTTTGGGGGGTCTCGGGGGATCCCCGTTCCGGGGGGATCCTCATTTTGGGAATATCGGGGGAGGGATCCCCATTTTGGGGGGTCTCGAGGGATCCCCGTTTTGGGGGATACCGGGGAAGGGGGATCCTCTTTTTGGGGGGTGTCGAGAGACCCCCGTTTTGGGGGATCCCCGTTTTGGGGGGTCTCGGGGGAGGGGGATCCCCATTTTGGGGGATCCCGGGGGATCCCCGTTCCAGGGGGGGTTCGGGAGAGGGGGATCCCCGTTCCGGGGGTGTCTCAGAGGATCCCCATTCCCGGGGGGGTCTCGGGGGAGGGGGATCCCCGTTTTGGGGAGTAGCGGGGGGGTCTCGTGGTAGGGGGATCCCCATTTCGGGGGGGGTTCGGGGGG
>NW_020898420.1:0-354 GCF_003984885.1 Neopelma chrysocephalum
AAATCAGTGGGTTTGTATTTGTTCTTCATCTGTAGTTTTTTATATTCTTCTGAATGAAATCAGCATTAATGGAATTGGAAAGAAGTTATTGGTGGCACATTAAGGAAAACAGGATTGTCAGGTTGGATGTTTCCTGATGATTTTAGTCAGGAAAAAGCACATCCTTGGACAAAGCAGAGCCAGACAACTTGGAAAGCTCATGGAGAACAAGTGTTAAATGTGTTAAAAATTAAAAACTCTCAGCTGTAACATGTTACCAGAGTTGAAGGTGTAACAGGAAACTTGGTTTAATAGGATTAATTCCACTTATAAGTACTACAAACTATAAAATAGTTTAAAGGACAAGTTTATTCA
>NW_020898421.1:0-336 GCF_003984885.1 Neopelma chrysocephalum
GGCTCTGGTTATGGGGCTGGTTATGGGGCTGGGTGTCCCCAGCTGTGCCTGTGGGGCAGAGTGTGCCCGTGGCTCTGGTTATGGGGCTGGGTGTCCCCAGGCTGTGCCGGTGCCACGTTGCCGCCGCAGCCCCGGGTGTTTTTGGGGTCCCGTTCAGGGCTGGTTCCCCACAGCCCCATCCCAGGCCGTGATCCCGTGTCCGTGTCCCCGCCCTGGGGGCTGAACCCCCTCCCTGTCCCCGTCCCTGTCATTTGTGACACTCAGGTGGTTCATTGGCCCCCCTGTCCCCTCCCTGTCCCCTCCCTGTCCCCTCCCTGTCCCCTCCCTGTCCCCTCC
>NW_020898422.1:0-411 GCF_003984885.1 Neopelma chrysocephalum
CTCTGGTTGTGGGGCTGGGTGTACCCAGCTGTGGCTCACGCTGTGCCCGTGGGGCAGGGTGTGCCCTTGGTTCTGGTTATAGGGCTGGGTGTGGGGCTGGGGGTACCTGGGCTGTGGCTCAGGCTGTGCCCGTGGGGCAGAGTGTGCCCATGGCTCTGGTTATGGGGCTGGTTATGGGGCTGGGTGTCCCCAGCTGTGGCTCAGGCTGTGCCTGTGGGGCAGGGTGTGCCCTTGGCTCTGGTTATGGGGCTGGTTGTGGGGTGGGTGTCCCCAGCTGTGCCTGTGGGGCAGAATGTGCCCGTGGCTCTGGTTATGGGGCTGGGTGTCCCCAGCTGTGCCTGTGGGGCAGAATGTGCCCGTGTCTCTGGTTATGGGGCTGGGTGTACCCAGCTGTGCCCATGGGGCAGGGTG
>NW_020898423.1:0-316 GCF_003984885.1 Neopelma chrysocephalum
ACTGCACTCCACGGTCCTGCTAATCTGGAAATGACATAACCTTGACAAAGCTGTTGACAGGCATCTCGTCTCCCCGTACTGCTCATCCAGTGGACGAGAATAAGAACCTGTCAAACAGATCTCCACCTCCCACTTCAATAATAGATATAAGATAATAGTTATAATAAGTCTTAATTAATATACTTATATTTTATATTATATCATTCTAGTACATTGTTCTATTACATTGTAATTAGACATAGCTATATAATGATAATTGTAAGTACATTATATTATATTAAAATATAATAATTATATGTAGTTATATATTTATAAT
>NW_020898424.1:0-371 GCF_003984885.1 Neopelma chrysocephalum
GGTTAGGGTTCGGGTTAGGGTTTGGGTTTAGGCTTAGGCTTAGACTTAGGGTTAGGGTTTGGTTTAGGATTAGGGTTCTGGTTTGGGTTCGGGTTAGACTTCGTGTTCGGGTTAGGCTTAGGCTTAGGGTTAGGCTTAGCGTTCGGGTTAGGCTTAGGGTTAGGCTTAGCGTTCGGGTTAGGCTTAGGGTTCAGGTTAGGGTTCGGGTCCGGGTTCGGGTTAGGTTTCGGGTTTGGGTTAGGTTTCGGGTTCGGGTTAGGGTTCGGGTTAGGCTTAGGGTTCATGTTGGGGTTTGGGTTAGAGTTCGGGTTAGGCTTAGGGTTAGGTTTCGGGTTAGGTTTTGGGTTCGGTTTAGGGTTCGGGTTCGGGTT
>NW_020898425.1:0-315 GCF_003984885.1 Neopelma chrysocephalum
CTCCTCATCCCCTCAGCCATGTCCATGTCCCCTCCGTCCCTCCCTCCCCATTCGTGTCCCCCCGTTCCCCACCGCCCCCTCACTCCCTGGCCCCGCCCCTCCTCTCTTGGCCCCTCCCCCTCGGGCCCCCTCCCCTCCCCTTGGCCCCGCCCCTTGGCGGCCGCGCGCCGCACCCAACCGCGCCGCCTCGGCCCCGCCCACCCCCCCCCTCGCGCCCCGCCCGCACTCCCTCCCGATTGGCGGGCGGCGGGCGCGGCGCGGCGCCGATTGGCCGAGGCGCCCGCCCGGCCCCGCCCCCCCCGGGGCGGCGGGGTT
>NW_020898426.1:0-372 GCF_003984885.1 Neopelma chrysocephalum
CCACCCCAACCCTCAAGCTCCGCCCACAAACCCCAAGCCACACCCACAAACCCTAACCCCCTCCCACAACACTAAACCCCGCCCACAACCCCCAAACTCCACCCATAAACTCCAAACTCCTCCCACAAACCCCAAGCCACACCCACAGACCCCAAGCCACACCCACAAACCATAAACTCCACCCATAACCCACAAACTCCACCCGCAAACCCCAAGCCACACCCACAAACCCTAAGCCACACCCACAGACCCCAATCTCCACCCACAACCCCCAAACCACACCCACAACCCCCAAACTCTGCCCACAGACCCCAAGCCACACCCACAAACCCCAAGCCCCGCCCTCCCCGGCCCCACCCTCTCAAGCCCCGC
>NW_020898427.1:0-1477 GCF_003984885.1 Neopelma chrysocephalum
ATAGTTGGGGTGTCCGCCCCGGCGCTTCGCTCCCGTCCCAGCGCGCCGGGGGCGGCTGTTACATAAGGCGAGCCCGGCCCGCGGCGGCGGCCGCCGCGCGGGGAGGGGTCCGCGGCGGGCCCGCCGGGCGGCTCGGCGCAGGGTGGCGGCCCCAGAGGCAGCCCGGGAGGTGCCGGGAGAAGGCTCTCCCCGGCCGGGAGTGCTCGCTCCTGGCGTGCCGCGCTGCCCCCTCCGCGTCTCCGCCCGAGCGGCTCTCCCGCGTTGCATAATGTGCCGCGGGCAGCGGAGCCGTGCGGGGCGGAGGACTCGGTGCCGGGCAGCGCCAGCCGTGCCTCGGCCGCGGAACCAGCGGGAGCTGCTGCTGCCGGAGCCCGCCGGACGGAGACACCCCCGTCTCGGGCGGCGCGGGGGAATGCTGCCCGCGAGCGATCGGGATCAATGGCAGCGGCCCGGGCCCGGGGCTGCGCTTCCCTCGGCCAACCCTTTCGGTCACTTTTTGCCGCTGTTTTTTAGGCGCTGCGGGACCGATCGCATAGTAGTTCCTGGAAATGTTGCATTATGTAACCAAAGAATTTGCTGGCAGCCGGGCTGGGAAGAGGGAGCTAATTATGCGATTTTATAATCTCCCTACAAAGAAACTAGGACAATCTCGCCCCGGAAAAAAAAAAAAAAAAAGGCCCCCCAGACCCGTAACTGTAACAGGTTTTGTTAAAGTGTGTTTAATAAGGGAAGTAGACAACTGGGTAAGTGGGGAGGCGAGGCGCGCTCGCCGGCTGCGTGCCGGGTGCCTTAAAACGAGATTTGTGTTGAGTCTATATTTAGCCCCTTCGCGTTTTAGCAATTGTGGCTTCAAGTGCTATTTCTGGTCTTTTCTCCAGAGCCGTGCGTGTGTAAGACGTTCGAGGCATTTGCTCGGATTTTTAACTCCACGCCTTCGGAGGCGTTTTAGATCAGGCTGTATTTTTAGGGGAAGGCGTGTTTCGCCCAGGCAAAGCCGTGCCATCTCTCCGGTACAGGCTTTCGCTGGGGGTGGGGGGAGAATAAAAAAAAAAAAAACAAACCACAGAAAAACAAAACAAACGGGAATGGCTTAATTTAAGGAAGGGGAAAGAAGGCGTTTATAGGACATCTCAGCCGCGCTGGAGGGGCAGAGGTAGAACCGTCCCTCCCGTGGGGAGTGGGACCAGGTACCGCCGGGCCCCCCCACCCCCGGGGCAGCGGAGCCGGGCCCCCGGGGGGCAGCCGCCGGCAGTAGGTCAGTGTGACATCCCCGGCGGGCGGCGGGGGGGGAAGCGGATCCCGACGATTCCTCCTCTCCCACCTCCTCCTCTTCCTCCTCCCCGCGGCTTTGCGGGGGTCCCTTCTGCCTGCCTTCCCCCGGCGGCCGGTGGGGCGCGGCGGCGGCGGGCGAGAGAGAGAGGAGGGCTGGGGGCGCTGGCGCTCCCCCTCAGCCCTTTGTTCTGGGGCTGGGGCGGCG
>NW_020898428.1:0-384 GCF_003984885.1 Neopelma chrysocephalum
CAGGAAACAACAGCCTATATCCTCAGGAAAGAAAGGCTGGAAGCCTTCACATTGTGGTGCAGTTGGTGTGTCAGCCTGAGGAGTCCATGAGCAGAAAGAGCTTTGTCTTCTGGCAAGGTTGGTGTGGGAGGAATCTTTCTTTGTATGCAATTTTGGGTGTCGGGCCGTAAGTTCTGAGGCAGGGCTGAAAACAGGAAACAACAGCCCTTATCCCCAGGAAAGAAAACCTGGAAAGTTTTTCTTTGTGTTGCAGTTGCTTTGTCTGCCTGGAGACTCCATGGGCAGGAAGAGCTTACTCTGCTGGCACCTTTGGTGTGGGAGGAATCTTTGTCTGTATGCAATTTTGGGAGTCGGGCCGGCAGTTGGGAGGCAGGGCTGAAAACA
>NW_020898429.1:0-858 GCF_003984885.1 Neopelma chrysocephalum
AAACAGGATACAACAGCCCTAATCTCCAGGAAAGAAAGCCTGGAAGCTTTGACTTTGTAGTGCAGTTGGTGTGTGAGCCTGGGCACTCCATGAGCAGCAAGAGCTTTCTGTGCTGGCACCTTTGGTGTGGGAGGGATCTTTGTTTGCATGCAATTTTGGGAGTCGGACTCTGTTCGGAGGCAGGGCTGAAAACAGGAAACAACAGCCCTTATCGCCAGGAAAGAAAGCCTGGAAGCTTTGGCTTTGTGTTGCAGTTTGTGTGTATCCTGGGGAGTCATTCAGCAACAAGAGCTTTCTGTGCTGGCACCTTTGTTCTGGGAGAAATCTTCATCCATAGGCAATTTTGGAGTCGGGCTGGTAGTTGGGAGTCAGGGCTGAAAACAGGAAACAACAGCCCTTATCGCCAGGAACGAAAGCCTGGAAGCTTTGACTTTGTGGTGCAGTTGCTTTGTCTGCCGGGAGACTCCATTAATAGCCAGAGCTTATTCTAATGGCACCTTTGTTCTGGCAGGAATCTTCGACCATAGGCAATTTTGGGGGTCGAGCTGGTAGTTGGGAGGCAGGGCTGAAAACAGGAAACAACAGCCCGAATCGCCAGGAATGAAAGCCTGGAAGCTTTGACTTTGTGGTGCAGTTGGTAGGCCTGGCTGGGCACTCCATGGGCCGCAAGAGTTTTCTGTGCTGGCGCCTTTGGTGTGGGAGGAATCTTCGTCCGTATGAAATTTTGGGAGTCGGGCTGCCATTTGGGAGGCAGGGCTGAAAACAGGAAACAACAGCCCATATCCACAGGAAAGAAAGGCTGGAAGCCTTCACATTGTGGTGCAGTTGGTGTGTCAGCCTGAGGAGTCCATGAGCAGA
>NW_020898430.1:0-955 GCF_003984885.1 Neopelma chrysocephalum
GGGGACTCCCAAACCCTCTTCAGGACTCCTGGGCCCCTCCCGACCCCGTCCTAAAATCTTTTGGGTCTCCCCAAGCCTTTACGGCGGATTCCTCCGTCCATTTTCCCCCCCGGACTGCTGGGGGTCAACCCCCCCCCAGAAACTACTGGGAACCCCCCAGTGTCCCACCATGAGATTCCTGGGTCCCTCCCCCCCAACCCCCTGTGGGTGCCCCCATCCTTTCCCCTCCTCGAAAATACTCTGGAGGGTCCCCCAATGTCCCCCCCAGCCCCAATCCTGCCGGGGATGGATTTGGGGGGATCTCCTTCCCCTTCCCTCTGGCAGGAAGGCAAATGCCCTCCCTGTCCTTCTTCCTTTGCCCCCAGGCAGAAAAGAGCAGAGAAACAGCCAGTTGGCCCTGGCAGGTGTGGGTGTATGCAGGCTGTGGTTGAGTGGTTGAGAAGGGAGAGGAGGGGGCTGGTGTTTGGGCAGAGTCCAGCAGGTGATGTCTTTCGTGTCTGGCAAGGCAAGGCAAGGCAAGGCAAGGCAAGGCAAAGAGGAGTTTCTGTGCTGATGCTGTCACTTGTTTTTTGTGTCTGTTGGAACTGGAACAAGGATGTTTGTCTGGGAAAAGTGCTGCCCTACTCCACATGGCCCCTTCCCCAGTCACATGTTGTTCTTTCTATTTTACCAGCAGTCCTTGGTCGGCTCCACGACCATCCAGCTGTCAGTGTTCACGACATACCCATTAACCCCCTCTCTTGTGGGCTCCTACACTTGCCAACCCTAAGCTGCTCCTAAGTTATCTTGCTGTCAGTTCATAAAGAAGTCTTGGCAAGTGTTACTGATTTAGAAACTAAAGCCTGACATCTTTGTCTTTGCAAAAGATGTGTGTGAAAGGGCAGTGCTGGTGCAAAGCAGTGTTGAGCTGTCGCGGTAGGAACGGCCGTGCGACATAAAAAAGGTTCCAACAAAG
>NW_020898431.1:0-476 GCF_003984885.1 Neopelma chrysocephalum
AACTGCACCACGAAGCCAAAGATTCCAGGCTTTCTTTCCTGGCGATATATGCTTCTGCTTCCTGTTTTCAGAACTGCCTCCCAAATGGCAGCCCGACTCCCAAAATTGCATACGGACGAAGATTCCTCCCACACCAAAGGCGCCAGCACAGAAAACTCTTGCGGCCCATGGAGTGCCCAGCCAGGCCTACCAACTGCACCACAAAGTCAAAGCTTCCAGGCTTTCGTTCTTGGCGATAGGGCTGTTGTTTCCTGTTTTCAGCCCTGCCTCCGAACTACCAGCCCGACTCCCAAAATTGCCTATGGTCGAAGATTCCTCACAGAACAAAGGTGCCAGCAGAGAAAGCTCTTGCTGCTCATGGAGTCTCCAGGCAGACAAAGCAACTGTACCAGAAAGCAAAAGCTTCCAGTCTTGATTTCCCGCCGAAACGGGCTGTTGTTTCCTGTTTTCAGCCCTGACTCCCAACTGCCAGCCCG
>NW_020898432.1:0-434 GCF_003984885.1 Neopelma chrysocephalum
ATCCATATTTGATACAATATTCCTTCAGTTCAATCAAGATGCGAATTCAAAAAGTGAAGTACCATTTGTATTACTTTACAGCTCTTACAGTATGTTACTAAAAGATGAACGAAAATATAGAATTAGATGATGTACTAATAGAATGACATAACCCTGAATTTTACACATGAATAGAAAGTTTATGCTTAAATTACTGATGTTTAAAAGCTCCTGAGATTTTTATTATTCAAACAGTTCTTTAACTCGTTGCAGTTAAATTCTAAGGTTTAAATTGTTGATTTTTTTCCTTGTGCCCTCCTATATGTCTACTTACTAAAAGAATGATTAAGAGTAATTCAGAAAATTTCAGCTTAATCCAGGTTACTGCAGTCCGGTGTCTTCCTGCAGCAAACTCATTGAGGAAGTCTATTCAGCCAAATGATAAGATTTTTTTT
>NW_020898433.1:0-758 GCF_003984885.1 Neopelma chrysocephalum
TCCCTGGGAATCTCGGCACTCAGGGCAGGGTCTCCCTTCCCCTTTCCTGCCTTTGCCATCCCCACATTCCAGAAAAATCCCTCTAAGTGGATCCTGAATGTTCTTTAGCCTGGAATCTTGGAATGGTTTGAGTGGGAATGGATTTTAAGGATCATTCCATGTTCAGGGACACCTCCCGCTATCCCAGGTGGCTCCAACCTTTCCTTGGACACTCCCAGGGATCCAGGGGCAGCCACAGCTTCTCTGGGAATCCCATCCCAACCTCTCCCCACCCTCCCAACCAGGAATTCCTCCCCCATCTCCAGGATGCAGCGTCGCTTCCCTCTCCACTCTCAGCATTCCAGGAATCCTCGGGAAGCTCCGTTGGCTCCAGAACCCCTCCTGCTGCCATCACTCATCCCGTTGCTTTTTCCCTTCATTCCACAGTTTGCTGCCGAGCTGGAGCAGCTGGATCAGCTCCTGCCCTCGCTGGAGAAGGCGGCTCAGCTGCCGGGAATGTGCGGCCCGGAGAGGAGCGAGAGTGGAGTATCCGGAGTATCCGGAGTGTCCGGAGTGTCCGGAGTGCCGGTGAAGCCGGAGCTGTTGGCGGCTCCGCTCCAGCCCAGCACCGCGGCCAGAGCTCCCACGGGACTCACCCGTAGGTGGCCCATCCCAAAGGGATGGATTTGGGATGGGAAGGGGAGGAGGGGGAGGAAGGGGAGGGAAAAGCTCATCCCGTTCCAACCCCGGCACCTCCCGCTATCCCAGGGAATCCAACC
>NW_020898434.1:0-399 GCF_003984885.1 Neopelma chrysocephalum
GCCAGGCTAAGCACTTCATCTGCAGCAAGAGTTTTCTGTGCTTGCACATCTGTTGTGGGAGGAATCTTTGTCTGTATGCAATTTTGGCAGCAGGCCTTGAAGTTGGGAGTCAGGGCTGAAAACAGGAAACAACAGCCCATATCGGCAGGAAAGAAAGCCTGGAAGCATTGGTTTTGTGGTGCAGTTGGTTTGTCTGCCGGGAGACTCCATTAGGAGCAAGAGCTTACTCTAATGGTACCTTTGTTCTGGGAGGAATCTTCGTCCGTATGCAATTTTGGGAGTCGGGCTGGCATTTGGAAGGCAGGGCTGAAAACAGGAAACAACAGTCCTTATCAGCAGGAATGAAAGCCTGGAAGCTTTGGCTTTGTGGTGCAGTTGGTAGGCCAGGCTAAGCACTTC
>NW_020898435.1:0-1277 GCF_003984885.1 Neopelma chrysocephalum
CAGAAAACTTCTGGGTCCCCCCCTCTGTACATCTGTGAACCCCTTGGACACCTGGATCTCCCCTCCCCCAAAAAAACCCCCCCAAAACAGTGCGGCCTGACCTACTGAGATCACTGGACTCTATTAGAAGCTTTATGGGTAGACCTGATGGCCCAGTGATCCCCATTGACTTTAATGGGTAGACCTGGTGTCTAGTTTGCCTCATTGACTTTAATGGGTAGACCTGATGTCCCATTAGTCCCGTTGACTTTAATGGGTAGACCTGATGACGTATTGATCCGCATTGACTTTAATGGGTAGACCTGGTGTCCACTTGGCCCCATTGACTTTAATGGGTAGACCTGATCGCCTATTGATCCGCATTGACTTTAATGGGTAGACCTGATGTCCCATTTGTCCCATTGGCTTTAATAGGTAGACCTGATGTCCAGTTTGTCCCCATTTACTTTAAAGGGTAGACCTGATGTCCTCTTTGCCCCATTGTCTTTAATGGGTAGACCTGGTGTCCCCTCAACCCCATTGCCTTTAATAGGTAGACCTGTTGTCCCCTCAACCCTTTTGACTTTAACGGGTAGACCTGATACCCTGAATATTTTGGAGCTAAAAACGCCCATTTTGGGGAGCGGGAAAGCTCCGATTTTGGGTTAAAACCCAACCGTTTCTGCGCCTCCAGGTGAGCCCGGATGGCCCGGACCTGACGGCGACCCTGGATGGCTCCACCCTGGAAGGGGCGTGGCGCTCAGGGGAAGGGTGGCCACACCCCAGCCACACCTGGGTATCCTTTCCTCTAAACAGGAGGGTGGGGCTGGGGTGGGCGGGGCTTAGGGCAGGGCATGGGGGTGTGGCTCTCCCAACACGCCTTGACAGGTATCAAAGCTCCTGGACCTGCCCCACCCCGCAGAGGCCCCGCCCACCGAGCAGCCACGCCTCCAGCTGGGCGTCACCTGGGAGCCCGACTCCGCCCACCGCCAGGTGACACTGCTGCCAGGTGAGAACCACGCCCAATCCCTGCCACGCCCCTTTGAGCCACGCCCCCTTTCGCCGCAGCCACACCCCTTTTCTCTCCTAGACGAGGACGAGGCCTGGTGGCAGAAGCCAATCGTGGCCTGGGAGCTGTTTTGGTAAGCCACGCCCCCCTAAAGAAAACCACGCCCCCTCAATGAGGTCCTGCCCCACGGGAGAAAGCCATGCCCTATCGGTGAGGCCCCGCCCACCTGGACCTTCCCTCAGCCCCCCTTATGTTTCCCTATGGGGTGAGCAAGCCACGCCCCTTTCTG
>NW_020898436.1:0-476 GCF_003984885.1 Neopelma chrysocephalum
TGTCCCCCCCAATCCTTGTGTCTCCCTTTGATACCTGTCCCTCCTTTAATCCCTGTCCCCCCCAATCCCATTCCCCCCTTTAATCCCTGTCCCCCCCAATCCCATGTCCCCACTTTAATCCCATGTCCCCCCCTTTAATCCCTGTCTCCCCCAATCCCGTGTCCCCCCCTCAGGTCGAGGACAATTTCCTGCTGGAGGGGGAGCGGGACAAGTTCGTGCAGGAGCTCAAGGCCATCGTGGCCCAGGCCCGGGGGCTCCTCGGGACCCCCCCACAGGACCCCCAGGTGACCCCACCCCCGACCCCCCCCGGGCTCACCCGGACCCCCCCAGTGCCCCCTCCCCACTGACCCCCCCCAAACGTGTCTCTCCTCAGGTGGGACCCCCAGAGCCAGCAACGGGGGGTGAGTAGTGGGGGAGGGGCAGGGGGGGCTGGGGTCACCCCCCACCCCCCCTGACCCCTCCCCTCGCCCCCCCCC
>NW_020898437.1:0-1196 GCF_003984885.1 Neopelma chrysocephalum
AAAAATGGGGGAAAGGGGAAAAATGGGGGGAAAAAGGGGAAAAAATGGAGGGAAAAAGGGGAAAAAATGGGGAAATAATTGGGGAAAAAGGAGAAAAAGGGGAAAAATAGGAAAAATGGGAAAAAAGGGGGAAAAGGGGAAAAATGGGGGAAAATGGAAAAATGGAGGAAAAAATGGGGGGAAAATGGGGGTGGGGGAGGGGCGGGAAATGAGCCTGGTGAGTACCAGGGAGTGGGGGAGGGGCAAGGATGTTGGGGGGGGGGAAGGGCGAAAAAAATTGGGCGGAGGGGTGAAAGTTTGGGGGAAAAAGCGGAAAAAAATGGGAAAAAACAGAAAAAATGGGAAAATGGGGAAAAATGGGAAAAAGTGGGGAAAAATGGGGGAAAAAGGGGGAAAAATGGGTGGGGGAGGGGCAACGAAATTGGGGGGAGGGGTTGGAAAAATTTGGGGGGGAGGGGTGAAGATTTGGGGGGGAGGAGTGAAAAAATGGGAGAAAAACACAAAAAATGGGAAAAAAAGGAAAAAAAGGGGAAAAAGGGGAAAAAACAAAAAAATGGGGAAAAAGGGGGGAAATGGGATAAAATGGGAAAAAGGGGAAAAAGGGAAAATGAGAAAAAAGGGGGAAAAATGGGGAGAAATGGGGAAAAAATGGGGGGAAAATGGGGGATAAATGGGGGAGGGGAGGGGGACAGCAGGGAGTGGGGGAGGGGTGACACGGAATTGGGGGGGAGGGGTGAAGATTTGGGGGGGGAGGGACAAAAAAATGGGAAAAAAGGGAAAAAATGGGGAAAAAATGGAGGAGGGGCAAAAAAAGGGGGAGGGGCAAAAAAAGAGGGAGTGGGGGAGGGGAGAGATCCCAAATATGGAAGGGAGGGGTTGGGGGGGGAGGGGAGCCCCCAAAAATGGGGGAGACCCCCAAAAAAGGGGGGGGAAGGGCTTGGGAGGACCCCAAAAAGGGGGTGGGGTCACCAAAACGGGGGTGGAGTCACTAAAAAAGGGGGTGAGGTCATGAAAAAGGGGGTGGAGGAAGGAAAAAAGGGGGCGGAGTCATGAAAAAGGGGCGGAGCTTCCCCAAAAGGGGGCGGGGACTTACCCCGGGTCCTTCTGAGGCAGCAGCGGGAGAAAAGGGGCAGAGGGGGGTTAAAGGACCCCCCAAAACCCACCTGGGAACCCCAAAATACACCTGGGAACCCCAA
>NW_020898438.1:0-370 GCF_003984885.1 Neopelma chrysocephalum
ACGACGGTGAGAGAGGCCACGCCCACCCTCCCCCCTTAACCACGCCCACCCCATCCTTAAGCCACGCCCACCCCCCAAAAACCCGCCCAAAATCTCCCCAAAATCCACCCACCAAAAAAATGGGAACTTTTTTCGGGTCCTCCCGGCCACAAGGGGGCGCTGTTGCTGCCTCTTCGTCGTTGGCCACGCCCCCCTCCCCCCTTAACCACGCCCCCTTTAAACCCCGCCCCCAAAATCTCCCCAAATCCACCCACCAAAAAAATGGGAACTTTTTTGGGGTCCTCCCGGCCACAAGGGGGCGCTGTCGCCTCCTCGTCGTTGGACACGCCCCCTCCTCTTCCTCGGCCACGCCCACCCCTCCTAAGCCACG
>NW_020898439.1:0-383 GCF_003984885.1 Neopelma chrysocephalum
CCCCCCCGCTACCAAAATCCAGCCACAGAAATCCACTACAGATGTACTGAACAAAATAACAACTATGTCCCTACTGGCTAACAAGAAGGGAACACAAGCTTTCCTAGGCCTTGTGGGGTTCTGGAGGATGCATATTCAAGGTTATAGTCAGCTTGTAAGCCCCCTCTGTCGAGTGACCCAGAAGAAGAACCATTTCGAGTGGGGCCTTGAGCAACAACAGGCCTTTGAGCAGATCAAACAGGATATAGCTCATGCGGTAGCTCTTGGGCCTGTTTGAACAGAACCAACTGTGCAAAATATCCTCTACACTGCAGCTGGGGAGCATGGTCTCACCTGGAGCCTCTGGCAAAAAGTACAAGGAGAAACCATTAGGGTTTTGGAGC
>NW_020898440.1:0-380 GCF_003984885.1 Neopelma chrysocephalum
TGACCCCAACCCAGGGTGGGACCCTGACCCATAGCTCTGCCCCATGGTTGACCCTGACCCACAGACAGACCCACAATGTGACCGTGACCCATAGCTCTGCCCCATGGTGGGACCCACAGACAGACCCACAGCATGATGCTGACCCACAGCTCTGCCCCACGGCTGACCCTGACCCATGGCAGGACCCACAGTGTGACCCTGACCCACAGCTCTGCCCCACGGCTGACCCTGCCCCATGGCCTGACCCACACCCAGACCCAGGGAGGGACCCAGAGCTTGACCCCCGACTCAGGGTGGGACCTTGACCCATAGCTCTGCCCCATGGCTGCCCCACGGCCTGACCCACAACCAGACCCAGGGAGGGACCCAGAGCTTGACCC
>NW_020898441.1:0-307 GCF_003984885.1 Neopelma chrysocephalum
CCTGGGGACGGGGGGACACAGGGGACACTGAGGGGACACTGAGGGGACACCTAAGGACACTGAGAGACACTGAGGGGACACAGAGGGGACACAGAGGGGACACTGAAGGACACTGAGGGGACACTGAGGGGACACGTTGGGGGGGCACCACGATCACCGGCAGCCCTGGGGACGGGGGGACACAGGGGACACTGAGGGGACACTGAGGGGACACCTAAGGACACTGAGAGACACTGAGGGGACACTGAGGGGACACGTTCATGGTGACATTCTGGGGAGGCACCACGATCACCGGCGGGCCTGGGGG
>NW_020898442.1:0-835 GCF_003984885.1 Neopelma chrysocephalum
ATGGTGACATTCTGGGGAGGCACCACGATCACCGGCGGGCCTGGGGGTGGAGGGGACACTGAGGGGACACTGAGGGGACACTGAGGGGACACATCAGATCCCACTCCGAGCCAGGAATCAACTGCAGGCTGGAAAAGAGCTCCGGGATCATCGAGCCCCACCTGGGACCCGGCACCCGCCTGGCACCCACGGTGGCAGCATGTCCAGGCTCTTCCCAAATGTGGATGGTGCCAGGAATGCCCTCCCAGCCCCAATCCAGCAATGCCAGGATGCCACAGGATGGTGCCAGGAATCCCTTCCCTGCTTCTGCTGGGCCACCCCAGTCCTGATCCAGCCCAGGATGCCATGGGATGGTGCCAGGAACCCCCTCCCAGCCCTGATCCAGCCATGCCAGGATCCCACGGGACGGTGGCAGGATCCCATGGGACGGTGCCAGGAATGCCCTCCCAGCCCTGATCCAGCCCAGGATGCCATGGGATGATGTCAGGAACCCCCTCCCTGCTTCTGCTGGGCCACCCCAGCCCCAATCCAGCCCAGGATCCCACGGCATGGTGCCAGGAACCCCCTCCCAGCCCCCATCCAGCAATGCCAGGATGCCACGGGATGGTGCCAGGAATCCCTTCCCTGCTCCTGCTGGGCCACCCCAGCCCTGATCCAGGAATGCCAGGATGCCATGGGATGGTGCCAGAGCTGGGGCCCCCAGCTTACCCTGCACGAGCACACGGGTGGTGTGGGTGACGGTGCCCTCGGTGCTGGCGGCGTGGCACGTGTAGGTGCCCGCACTGGCACGTCCCACGGATGCCACGCTCAGGGTGCCGTTGGTCACCTGGAAGGG
>NW_020898443.1:0-1205 GCF_003984885.1 Neopelma chrysocephalum
CTACTGACAAAGTCTCTCCAGGGACTAATTAAAGCAGATAATTGGAGACCATGACTAAACAAACCTCTCAGACTCGGAAAAGGAAAAACCAAAGTTCCTTAAAAAACCTTGAGTACCTTGAAGCATTAATAAGCCCTGCTGAGGGCCATTCCTGACATAGACTCTCCAGGGACTAATTAAAGCAGATAATTGGAGGCCATGATTGCACAAACCTCTTAAAAAGTCAGAGTCAAAGAAAAGGCAAAGTACCTTAATAAACCTTGAGTACCTTGAAGCTTTAACAAGCCCTGCTGAGGGCCATTCCTGACAAAGACTCTCCAGGGACTCATTAGAGCAGGTAATTGAAGGTCATGACTGAACAAACCTCTCAGAGACTTAGTGTCAAAAAGAAGTGTCTTAATAAACCCTGAGTGCCTTGAAGCATTAAAGAGCCCCACTGAGGGTTGTCACTGTCTGAGGCTCTCAAGGGACTCGTTACAGCAGATAATTGGAGGCCATGGTTGCACAAACCTCTCAGAAATGCAAAATCAAAAGAAAAACCCAAATTGCTCTTGCGCTGGTTTAAAAGTTAACCAGCAGGGGAAATGAACTCAACTCAAAAGAGAGATTATAAGTCAGAATAACAATTTATTAAAATAATGCAATAAGTACAATTATACAGACAGACAATTGGTTTTAACCCACAAAACCCAAATGTATAACCCAGCACCCTGGAGCATGAACAAAAGTGGTGTTCCTTGGCCCCCCGAGTCCAAAGTAAAGGGAGAAGGGAAAAAAACCTGCTGGTGGGAGAGCTGCTGCAGTCTGGTCAGAAAGTGGTGATTGCAGTCCAGTAGAGGGTGGTGGTCTCAGTCTGGTTGAGAGCGGTGAGCTGCAGTCTTCCTCTGGATCCCACGAGTGGTAAAAAGGTTCCGAAACTCCCAGTTTATATATTCTCCAGTTCAGGCGGGAGTGCTCAGTCCCTCCCTCAGAGTGGGGAGTTCCATAAAAGGGCATGAGGATGCTCAGTCCCTCCCTCAGAGAGGGGAATTCCATAAAAGGGTATCAGAGCGGGGAATTCCATAAAAGGGTATGAGGACAGGAACATCTTCCCACCTCGCAGGCCTCTACTGACAACAGTTTCTGGGCAATGGCATGGAAGGCTATAGAATACACAGGTTTGGGTTACACCCATCCAATGATGAATTGGTCCCAGCCGTTCCAAC
>NW_020898444.1:0-361 GCF_003984885.1 Neopelma chrysocephalum
GCCCCGCCGCGCCCTCGCGCTCCTCCTTGCCCTTCATGGCCGGCGCGGCCCGGCCCGGCCCGGCGGCCGCGGCTCCGCGATGGGCGGCCCCGCTGCGCTGCGCCCGCGCACTGCGCATGCGCCACCGCCGGGGCGGGGCCGCGGGAGGGGCCAACGGGGAGGGGCGGAGCCGGCGGGAAGGGGCGGGTCCAGTACGACAGGGGAGGGACAGAGAGCGAGAGGGCGGGACTCGGGATGTGGGCGGGGCTAATGCGTGGAGGGCGGGGTCTGACCGTGAGAGGCGGGGCCTACGGGTGGAGGGGCGCGGCCAGTGCTTGTGGGCGTGGTCATACGACTGTGGGCGTGGTCAGAAGGAGGTGGG
>NW_020898445.1:0-325 GCF_003984885.1 Neopelma chrysocephalum
CCACCCCAAACCAAGGATCCCCCCAGCACCACCGGGAACTCCATCCCGTGGTCCCCCGGGGTCCATGGATCCACCCAGTGCTGTTGGGGTATTGCCCTCCCCTGCCCTTCCAAGGCCGTGGGTACCCACAGTGCCATTGAGGACCCCATCCCAAGCCCCCACAAACCCATGGATACCCCCAGTTTTATTGGGACCCCATCCCAAGCCCCCTCCACCCCATGGATACCCTTCTCCATCACCTGGGACCCCATCCTGTGCCACCCCAGCCCCTGTGTGCTCCAGCCCCATCGGGGATCCCATCCCGACCCCATGGGCACCCCCAGCA
>NW_020898446.1:0-1621 GCF_003984885.1 Neopelma chrysocephalum
CACTTTTAATTTCTGCTTTGGGAGTCAATCCCATTAAATCATTACTGGGAGGAAGTGTAAAAGCTTTGGGAACCAGAACAACTCTAGAATCTATTTAAGAACTCGATGTTTTACACCGCTCTGTTTGTTCCAGCTCCTCTCTGTTAACACAAGCCCAGCCCTCCCAAGCTGCAGCAGCTCTTCCATCCAGCACAGAGCCTGACAGGTCAGCCCTCTCCAGGCTGGCCCAGCACAGGTTGGCATGGGCCAGGTTGCAGCGGCTCAGATTGGCCATCTTGAAGTTGATTTTACAAAGATCTAGGTGGGAAAGATCCGCTCCACTGAAACTGAGACCCTGGAAATCCCGAGGAATAAACCCCCCAAAAAGGCCTCTACTGACAACAGTTTCTGGGCAATGGCATGGAAGGCTATTGAATACACAGGTTTGGGTTACACCCATCCAGTGATGAATTGGTCCCAGCCGTTCCAACCAGGACACCCATTGATCCCCATTGTTTAATGGGTTGACCTGATGTCTCTTCCCCTGGATTTTAATGGGTAGACCTGATAGCTCATTGATCCCAATTTAGTTTAATGGGTAGACCTGATGTCCTATTTGCCCCAGGTAGACCTGGTCTCATTTATCCCTGTTGACTTTAATGGGTAGACCTGATATCCCATTTGCCCCACTGAGTGTAATGGGTAGACCTGATTTCCCATTGTCCCTATTACATTTAATATGTAGACCTGCTGTCTCATCTCCATTGACATTTAATGGATAGACCTGATAGCTCATTGATCCCCATTGACTTTAATGGGTAGACCTGATACCCATTAACCCCTATTGACTTTGATGGGTAGACCTGATAGCCTATTAACTTCCAGACTTAATTGGTAGATCCGATGCCCAGTTTGCCCCATTTTATCCAAAGGGTAAACCTGATGTCCCATTTGCCCCTTTGACTCCAATGGGTAGACCTGATGTCTCATTAATCCCCATTGACTTTAATGGGTAGACCTGATGTCCCATTTTCCCAATTGACTCCAACGGGTAGACCTGGTGACCTGGATTTTTGGGGTGCCCCCTTGTGTGGACACACTGGGGGTTCACCAGAACCCCCTCAAATGCCCCCTGGGGTCCCCCTAAGATATTGGGGTACCCTCTTTGCCCCTCCCAGAGCTGGAGCTGGTGCAGAACGCCGTCTTCACCGACCCCACCGACCAGAGTGCCTGGGTCTACCTGCACTGCATCCTCTCCCAAAGTAACTGGGGGGGTTAGGGGGCCCTTCAGACCTGGGTCCTTCACCTGGGTACCAGGGGACACCCCCTGAATGTCAGGGTGTCTCCCAAAAGCCACCCCCCTGCCGAGGATCATCTGCGTGTACGTCAACCGAGAGGACGCCACGTTGGCAGTCGTCTTCTCCCGTCCTGTCGTGGTGAGTCAGGATGCTTGGATTCCTTCCCCCCACCACAGAAAACTTCTGGGTCCCCCCCTCTGTACATCTGTGAACCCCTTGGACACCTGGATCTCCCCTTCCCCAAAAAAACCCCCCAAAACAGTGCGGCCTGCCCTACTGAGATCACTGGACTGTATTAACTTTATGGGTAGACCTGATGGCCCAGTGATCCCCATTGACTTTAA
>NW_020898447.1:0-416 GCF_003984885.1 Neopelma chrysocephalum
GGCTAAAAAATACTCCAAAATATGAAGATTAGACCAAAAAAACTGTCCCAAAAACAAACTGGGGTGGGGGGCAGCCCTGGAAACCAGGGCTTTGCTCCCTCAGCTCTGCAGGGGCTTCCCACGGGCTCTCGGCCTCCTTTGGGCATCCACTGCTCCGGTGTGGGCTCCTCCCGGGGTGCAGGGGGGTCTCTGCTCCATCCTGGACTCATCCACAGGTCACAGGCCCTTCAGCTCAGGCTCACCCAGAGCTCCAGCCGGTTCCGTGGAGCAGTGATCCCCTGGCCCCCTGCCAGTGTGGGCACCTCGCCAGGGCTGTTACTTGAGGTCCTCTGGCTCCCTGCCAGTCTCGGGCTGTTTCTCCAAACCACCAAACCACGTGTGCCAAACGCCCTGGTTGGTCAGTGCCGGCTGGGGGG
>NW_020898448.1:0-546 GCF_003984885.1 Neopelma chrysocephalum
GTCCCCAGGATGGATCAGCACTCGGGGATACAAACTGCCCTCGGGCTTAGGATGCAGCTGCCAGCACAGATTTCCCTGCAAAGGCTGCAAGAAGTCAAGCTCTGGAGAGGAGATTGTGCCCCATGGATGGGATTGCAGAGGCTCCCTCAGGTCCCCAGCATCAATCAGCAACCAGGAATACACACAAAAGGCCCCCATAAAGATTTCTGGGGGAGTATCCCGTAGGGAGGGGACAGTGTCACCCCACAAGGGCAGGGCTGGCAAGTGGGAGGCTGCTCCAGGGCTCTGCAAGAGGCCTCGTGCTCTGCTCGGCCCCAGCACTGGCTGCTACCAACACCCCCGGCTGCCCCCAGCCCTGGGCAGCTCTGCTGCCACAGGCTGTGCCCTCACTGTGGCCCTGCAATGGCCCTGCCTGTCCCTCACCCATGGCCCTGCCCATGGCCCTGTCCCTTGGCTCTCTCTCTGCCAGCTGAGTGTGGGGCACACGGGCTGGGGGTCCCTCCCAAGCCCCCCGGGCAGCCGGCGTTGGCTGGGGGGATGTGAGGG
>NW_020898449.1:0-336 GCF_003984885.1 Neopelma chrysocephalum
CAAAACACCTTTTCCAAAGCCTCTGACAAAAAGAAAGGGAAAAAAACCCAGACAATAAAAGGAAGCCACGTGCACATTGCCTGTCACCCACCAAAAAAGGTCTCCTCCTCAAAGATAATTCAGACACACCCTTCAATATGGATATCTTCAGTATCTCCCTATGACCCCAAGCTCTTTTTTTCATGGAAGGTTCTTTAGGGAAGCTGAAGTGCATCACTGTCTCAGACAGCCAAGGATAAGGTGACTGAGGGAATTCAGTTGCTCTCTTTAATTAATACAGGATTATTTCCCTTTCATTTGGTGAAGCTAATAATGTGACTGGTGGAATGTCAGTAA
>NW_020898450.1:0-356 GCF_003984885.1 Neopelma chrysocephalum
TCCCCCCCGGGGGGGGCAAACACTCCTGCCTGGGCGGCTTCGGGGGGTCCCCGGCCCCCCTGGGCTGGTGGCCCCGCTCGGTCCTGCCGTGGCCACCGTCCCCCCCGGCGGGGGGGGGCCCGGCGGGGCGGGGGCGCCGGGGGGTGCTGGGGCTGGAGGCGCGGGACGAGGGGGGGCCGGGGGCTGCTTTTTGGGGGGCCATGCCCGGGGGGCGCGGCTGGGGCAGGCGGTGAGCTGGAACCGAGAGGGGGGAGCTCAGGGGGGGCCCTCGGCAACCCCCCTCAGCACCCCCTTCAGCATCCCCCCCTCAGCACCCCCTTCAACAACCCCCCCTCAGCACCCCCTTCAGCATCCCC
>NW_020898451.1:0-320 GCF_003984885.1 Neopelma chrysocephalum
AAAATTCACCCAAATTAGACCCAAAATCCACCCAAAATTCACCCAAACTGGACCCAAAATCCCCCCAAAATTCACCCAAATTCGATCCAAAATTCGATCCAAAATTCACCCAAATTGGACCCAAAATTCCCCCCAAATCCCCCCAAATTCACCCAATTGGATCCAAAATTCCCCCCAAATCCACCCAAAATTCACCCAAATTGGATCCAAAATCCCCCCAAATTCACCTAAATTGGACCCAAAATCCACCCAAAATTCACCCAAATTGGACCCAAAATTCACCTAAATTGGACCCAAAATCCACCCAAAATTCACCCAAA
>NW_020898452.1:0-574 GCF_003984885.1 Neopelma chrysocephalum
TGCTGCCTCTGCTCCTGGCCCTGCCTTTGCTGCTCCCTTGGCTGGGGCAGCGGCTGCAGGGGGGGGATGGCAGCAGCTTCAGCTCCACGGCACTTCCTGGGGGGAGCTCAGCCCGGGGGGGACGGGCAGGGACCTGATGGGGATGGACAGGGGCCCAGCAGGGACAGCCAGGGCCTGCAGGGGAAGGCACAGGGACAACCTGGCCCCTCACACTGCCAGGGCTGTCTCTGCTCCTCCTTGCAGGCTCCGTGGCCAGGCACAGTTTGTGTTCCTGAGTGCCACCATCTCAGCACTTGCAGCCGCTCAAATCAGCGCCCGCAGCTCTGCAGCAAAGCCCCAGCTCACCTGGCACACAGGAGATGAAGACAGCACCTTCTTGGGGATGGGCAAGCACAGCTTTTTTCTCTTCCCCACCACGGGGGTCTCCTTCCTCCACAGCACCTCTGCCTTGCACTTATTCTCAGGCTCACCTCAGGGACAGCTCTGGGCTCACCTCCGCGCCACTTCTCAGCCTCACCTCAGGGCCTGGGCTCAAGGACAGGAACCTGCAGGGAGGGGACATGATGTGCAAGCT
>NW_020898453.1:0-592 GCF_003984885.1 Neopelma chrysocephalum
CCCCAAAACCACCCCAAATATCCCCCAAAAACACCCTAAATAGCCCCAAAACACCCCAAAACTACCCCAAATAGCCCCCAAAAAATCCCAAACTCACCCAGGGACCCCTAAAAACCCCCAAAACCCACCCCAGGACCCCCAAATACCTCCAAAACCCACCCAAATATCCCCCAAAAACACCCCAAATAGCCCCCAAAACTCACTCAGGGACCCCCAAAAAACCCCAAATATCCTCAAATACCCCCCAAATATCCCCCAAGACCCCCCAAAACCACCCCAAATATCCTCAAATACTCCCCAAATTTCCCCAAAACCCACCCCAAATAGCCCCCAAAAACCCCAAAACTCACCCAGGGACCCCTAAAAACCCCCAAAACCCACCCAGGGACCCCCAAATACCTCCAAAACCCACCCAAATATCCCCCAAAACACCCTAAATAGCCCCAAAAACACCCCAAATATCCCCAAAACTCACCCAGGGACCCCTAAAAACCCCCAAAACTCACCCCAGGACCCCCAAATACCCCCAAAACGCACCCAAATATCCCCCAAAACCACCCCAAACATCCTCAAATACCCCCCAAATATCCTC
>NW_020898454.1:0-680 GCF_003984885.1 Neopelma chrysocephalum
CCCCCAAAACCACCCCAAACATCCTCAAATACCCCCCAAATATCCTCAAATACCCTCCAAAACTACCCCAAATAGCCCCCAAAAAATCCCAAACTCACCCAGGGACCCCCAAAAAACCCCCAAAACCCACCCCGGGACCCCCAAATACCCCCAAAACGCACCCAAATATCCCCCAAAAACACCCTAAATATCCCCAAAACTCACTCAGGGACCCCTAAAAAACCCCAAATATCCCCCAAGACTCCCCCAAAAACACCCCAAATATCCTCAAATACCCCCCAAATAGCCCCAAAACCCCCCAAATATCCCCCAAAATCCCCCCTGTCGACCCCCAAATACTCCGAGAAACTCACTCCAGGACCCTCAAATACCCCCAAAACCCACCCAGGGACCCCCAAATACCCCCAAAAACACCCCAGGGGGCTGCGGCACAGACCTGGGGGACCCCAAAACACCCTAAAATCACCCCAAATAGCCCCAAAACCCCCCAAAACCCACCCAGGGACCCCTAAAAACCCCCAAAACCCACCCCGGGACCCCCAAATAGCCCCAAAAATCACCCAAATAACCCCCAAAAACACCCTAAATATCCCCAAAACCACCCCAAATATCCCCCAAAACACCCTAAATATCCCCCCAAAACACCCCAAATAGCCCCAAAACACCCTGGGGACCCCTAA
>NW_020898455.1:0-306 GCF_003984885.1 Neopelma chrysocephalum
GGAAGCACTCCTACGAAGAATGACCTTGGCAAGCTGATAGAGAGTGGTGTCCCTGGGACATCAAATGGCTCCCTCAGCATTCCTGGGTACAACACAATGACTGATGGACATCCAGTCACACAGAACAAGAGGATCCACAATCCACAACACATCCACAAACCACAGCACACGAGGGACACAAAATCACCTCACTGATGACATCACACCTCTCCTGGGCTCTGCTTGTTTATTCAGCCCTCCCTGACACACATCCAACAAGCCAACCCTCCCAAAAACCAACTCCTCAAAGGTGCCGCCAGCTGACAG
>NW_020898456.1:0-460 GCF_003984885.1 Neopelma chrysocephalum
TGGAAGGAATCCTCGACCGTATGCAATTTTAGCCCCCGGTCAGCAGAAGCACCGGCACACGAACGATGGCCGTTTTTGCCCAGAAGGAGGGGCCTGACCCTCCGGCTCTCGCCTGCTATTTGTGCGCCGCGATCGGCTCTAAGCGCCCTGCCGGAATCCAGGTCCTGGCGCCTTCGGTCTGGAAGGAATCCTCGACCATATGCAATTTCAGCCCCCGGTTGGCCGGCGCACGAGCCCACGAACGACGGCCCTTTTTGCCCAGAAGGAGGGACCTGACCCTTCGGCTCTCGCCTGCTATTTGTGCGCCGCGATCGGCTCTACACGCGCAGCCGGGGCTCCCGGTCCTGGCGCCTTCGGTCTGGAAGGAATGCTCGACCGTATGCAATTTTAGCCCCCAGCCGGCCGGCGCACCGGCAAACGAACGACGGCCCTTTTTGCCCAGCAGGAGGGGCCTGACCCT
>NW_020898457.1:0-598 GCF_003984885.1 Neopelma chrysocephalum
GCCAGCGCACCGGCACACGAACGACGGCCCTTTTTGCCCAGAAGGAGGGGCCTGACCCTCCGGCTCTCGCCTGCTATTTGTGCGCCGCGATCGGCTCTACGTGCGTATCCGGGGGTCCCGGTCCTGCTGCCTTCGGTCTGGAAGGAATCCACGACCGTATGCAATTTTAGCCCCCGGTCGGCAGAAGCACCGGCACACGAACGATGGCTGTTTTTGCCCAGAAGGAGGGGCCTGACCCTCCGGCTCTCGCCTGCTATTTGTGCGCCGCGATCGGCTCTAAGCGCCCTGCCGGAATCCAGGTCCTGGCGCCTTCGGTCTGGAAGGAATCCTCGACCATATGCAATTTCAGCCCCCGGTTGGCCGGCGCACGAGCCCACGAACGACGGCCCTTTTTGCCCAGAAGGAGGGACCTGACCCTTCGGCTCTCGCCTGCTATTTGTGCGCCGCGATCGGCTCTACACGCGCAGCCGGGGCTCCCGGTCCTGGCGCCTTCGGTCTGGAAGGAATGCTCGACCGTATGCAATTTTAGCCCCCAGCCGGCCAGCGCGCCCGCAAACGAACGACGGCCCTTTTTGCCCAGCAGGAGGGGCCTGACCCT
>NW_020898458.1:0-419 GCF_003984885.1 Neopelma chrysocephalum
CCATTTTTGGGCTAAAATGACCATTTGGGGGCTAAAAATGACCATTTTGGGGCTGAAAATCATTATTTTAGTGCTAAAAATGGACGTTTTGGGGTTAAACCCGGCCGTTTTGGGGGTTAAAAATGATCATTTTGGGGCTAAAAATGATGATTTGGGGGCTAAAAATGACAAATTTTGGGGGTAAAAATGACGATTTTGGGGCTAAACTGGCGGGTTTTGGGTCTGCAGCTCCTGGCTCCGGCCGTGGTGGGGCAGGAGACCCCGATCCAGGTGGTTTTCCAGAACCCCCTTCCCGAGGCTCTGACCGGGACCACCCTGAGGATGGAGGGGGCGGGAATCGCCTGCCCCAAACCAGTGTCGCTGGGGTGAGGCACTGGGAGGGACTGGGAGGGAGTGGGAGGGACTGGGAGGGGATTGGG
>NW_020898459.1:0-838 GCF_003984885.1 Neopelma chrysocephalum
ACCTCCTTTCCTGGCTCTTTGTCACCTGGCCTGTGGCCCCTGGAGAGAGCTCTCCTGGTGCAGTTACACTTGGGCCTCCAGCACGTTGGGCCAGCACAGGGCAATGCTGTGGATATTTAGGGTGGGTGATGGAGGCACATGGGGCCCGCAGGGCCAATTCCAAGAAGTGGTCCAAAATTTCAGATCTGTGCATTTGGGGAAAAAAAATGAGACTCATAAGAAGAGTTAGAAATATTTGTTTCATCAGGCTGGGTGCTATGAAATGACAATGAGAGAGAACTCTCAAGAATGCTGAGAAGGACTGCATGTGACTAATCTGGTTAGGACACTAAATTGGGAAGCAATATAACATCAGGGATGGTTTGAAGATGGGATACATGTGTGCTCCAGGCTCCACTCCTGATTCCGTCGTTGCCCTGATGTCTTGAGCAAGACATTTCACTTCTGCTTCTATTTTCTTGTGCCCAATATAACTTAAATTATAACCTTTCTTACTTTTTTAAGACACTTGCAAATGAGCAAGACACTATATAAATTAAGTATCATTGAATATACACCATTTATTTTCGGTGTGAAGGCTTCTGCAGTGACTTGCAGTGATTTGGGTAAAACCATCATGTTGCCAAATGGAAAGGTATTGATTTTGGCCAGATTGTAGAACTTGACTTTCTCTTTCCCAATGTCTTGGGTCATCACTGTGATTACACTGAGTGGAAACTTAATGAACAGGAATTCATCTGGATGGTACAACCTTTATTCATCTCAGCAGTGACTTCCTCAAACACAGGTTATGGGTGGCAAATGGTCACTGAGGGAGGGCAGAAGTAGGAATATTTGA
>NW_020898460.1:0-1679 GCF_003984885.1 Neopelma chrysocephalum
ACGGGCACTGGGACCCCCCAAAAATACACTGGGATCCCCAAAAATACAGTGGGACCCCAAAATACACTGGGATGGGCACAGGGACCCCCAGAAATACACTGGGACCCCCAAAACATAGACTGGGACTCCCAAAAATATATTGGGATGAGCACAGGGACCCCCCAAAATACACTGGGATCCCCCAGAAATACACTGGGCCCCCCAAAATACACTGGGATGGGCACAGGGACCCCCAAAAATACACAGGGACCCCCAAAAATACCCTAGGACCGCCAAAAAATACACTGGGACCCCCAAAATACACTGGGATAGTCACAGGGACCCCCCAAAATACACTAGGACCCCCAAAAAATACACTGGGACCCCCGGAAAATACACTGGGACCCCCAAAAATACACTGGGATGGGCACAGGGACCCCCCAAAACACTGGGACCCCCCAAAATACACTGGGATGGGCACAGGGACCCCCAAAACCACAGGGACCCCCAAAATACACTGGGACAGGCACAGGGACCCCCCAAAAACCAGGGACACCCCTAAAAACACAGAGACCCCCAGAAATATATTGGGATGGGCACTGGGACCCCCAAAAGTACACTGGAAACCCCAAAAATACACTGGGATCCCCAAAAATACCCTGGGATGAGCACAGGGACCCCCAAAAAATACCCTGGGATGGGGACAGGGACCCCCAAAATACACTAGAACCCCCAAAAATACACAGGCACCCCCAAAAATACACAGGGACCCCAAAAATGCACTGGGACGGGCACTGGGACCCCCCAAAAATACACTGGGACCCCCAAAATACACTGGGATAAATTAGGGGGGAGTCAGGATAAATTTGGGGGCTCAGGATAAATTTGGGGGGGGTCAGGATAAATTTGGAGGTCAGAATAGATTTGAGGGGGGTTCAGGATAAATTTGAGGGGAGTCAGGATAAATTGGGGGGGATCAGGATAAATTTGTGGGGGGCATCAGGAAAAATTGGGGGACTCAGGATAAATTTGAGAGAGCTCAGGATAAATTGGGAGGGTCAGGATAAATTTGGGGGCTCAGCCCTTTCTCGGGGGATCTCTCAAGGCCTGGGGGCCCCTGGAAAATCCCGATTTTTCCCAGAATTCCCAACAAATGGAGAGGTTCAAGGTGGTGGAGAGGGAGACCAAGACCAAGGCCTACAGCAAGGAGGGGCTGGGCCTGACCCAGAAGGTCGACTCTGCCCAGAAGGAGAAGGAGGAGGTCGGCCAGTGGCTCACGGTGAGATTTTGGGGCAAATTCCCACAAATTCCGGCAAATCCGGGCGGTCCTGGAGCTCCCCAGGAGGGGTTTTGTCATTTACCCCCGAAAACCCCTCATTTTACCCCCCTCTTTTTCCTCCAAATCTCCTATTGTTTCCCCAAAAAAATCCCTGTTACTTTCCAAAAACAAATCACTTTTTTCTCCCGAGAAAACATTTTTTTTCCCAAATTTACTATTTTTACCCCCCCAAAAAACCCATAAAAATCTCACTGGTTTTTGTCCAAATCTCCTATTTTTTCCCCCAAAACCCCCATTACTTTCCAGAAAAGTCACTTTTTTTCCTGAGAAAACACCTTTTTTGCCCAAATCTCCCATTTCCCCCCCAAAAACCCTAAAAATCCAACTGGTTTTGCCCAAATTTCCCATTTTCTCCCCCCAA
>NW_020898461.1:0-332 GCF_003984885.1 Neopelma chrysocephalum
CGAGCAGCAATGGCCATAAACTGAACCACAACAAGTCCCACCTCAAGGGGGGAACTTCTTCCCATGGAGGGTGTTCAGAGCCCTGGAACAGCTGCCCAGGGAGGGCGTGGATTCCCCTCTCTCTGGAGACATCCCAACCCCCCCGGCTCCTGTGTCACCCGCTCCGACTGCCCCTGCCGCGGCAGAGGGTTGGCCCGGGCGATCCGCAGGGGTCTGTATAACTTAAACACAACCATCGCGGGGTTCAGTGACAGGAGAAGAATCGGTTTGTGGGGCCTCCCCCCCGGCCCGGCCATGAGGCCGCGCTGTCTCCATGGCAACGGGGCGCGGAG
>NW_020898462.1:0-485 GCF_003984885.1 Neopelma chrysocephalum
TTTTGCCCACTCCGAGTTCCTCGGAGTCCATCCCAGTCCATCCCAGTCCATCCCAGTCTCTCCCAGTGCCCCCCGCGTCTCCACGCGTCGATGCCCCCGAGCTCCCGCCCCTCAGCCAATCCCAGCGCGTGTCTCTGATGACGCTCCAGTTGCCAGGCAGACCCAAAGCAAACACTTCCCTCACCACCACTCAGCCTCCCAGGCCCGAGCGCTTCCTTCCCAGGCCACACCAGTCATTCCCAGTCCAGCCCAGTCATTTCCAGTCCCTCTCACTCGTCTTCCAGACCCTCTCAGTCCATACCCAGAAGTTCTCACTTCACTCCCACATCTCCCAACTCTCTCCCCAGTGCCTCCACAGCCCAGACCCTTCTACCCCGCTCTATTCCCAGTCCCTCCCACTGCCATCCCAATCCCTCCCAATGTCCTCCAAGCCCTCTGCCCTCCCTCCCAGTGCCCCCCAGCTGAGCCCAGTGTCTCCCCCGTCC
>NW_020898463.1:0-318 GCF_003984885.1 Neopelma chrysocephalum
CCCGCATGGCGTGTGCAGGGCTACCGGCCAGGCACGGAGCTCCGTGCATGCGGCGCGGAAGTTTCCCGCCAGCGCGAAGCCCCCGGGCCAGCGCGGCGTCCCGCGCAGCGCCTGCAGCAGCCCCCGAGCCGAGCGGGGACCCGCATGGCGTGTGCAGGGCTACCGGCCAGGCACGGAGCTCCGTGCGTGCGGCGCGGAAGTTTCCCGCCAGCGCGAAGCCCCCGGGCCGGCGCGGCGTCCCGCGCAGCGCCTGCAGCAGCCCCCGAGCCGAGCGGGGACCCGCATGGCGTGTGCAGGGCTACCGGCCAGGCACGGAGC
>NW_020898464.1:0-430 GCF_003984885.1 Neopelma chrysocephalum
AAAGGAGGGGCCTGACCCTCCGGCTCTCGCCTGCTATTTGTGTGCCGCGATCGGTTCTACGCACGCAGTTGGGGCTGCCGGTCCTGGCGCCTTCGGTCTGGAAGGAATCCTCGACCGTATGCAATTTTAACCCCCAGCAGGCAGGCGCACCGGCACAAGAACGACGGCCCTTTTTGCTCAGAAAGAAGGACCAGACCCTACGACTCTTGCCTGCTATTTGTGCGCCACAATCGGCTCTACGCGTGCAGCCGGGACTCCCGGTCCTGGCGCCTTCGGTCTGGAAGGAATCCTCGACCGTATGCAATTTTAGCCCCCGACTGGCAGGCGCGCCGGCCAACGAACAACGGCCCTTTTTGCCCAGAAGGAGGGGCCTGACCCTCCGGCTCTCGCCTGCCCCTTGTGCTGCACCATCAGCTCTAGGCGTGCAGGC
>NW_020898465.1:0-313 GCF_003984885.1 Neopelma chrysocephalum
GGCTGCACGCGTAGAACCGATCGCGGTGCACAAATAGCAGGCGAGAGCCGGAGGGTCTGGTCCCTCCTTCTGGGCAAAAAGGGCCGTTGTTCGTGTGCCGTTGCTCCGGCCGGCCGGGGGTTGAAATTGCATACGGTCGAGGATTCCTTCCAGACCGAAGGCGCCAGGACCGGGAGCCCTGGCTGCGCGCCTAGAGCTGATGGCGCAGCACAAGGGGCAGGCGAGAGCCGGAGGGTCAGGCCCCTCCTTCTGGGCAAAAATGGCCGTTGCTCGTTGGCCTGTGCGCCTGCCAGTCGGGGGCTAAAATTGCATA
>NW_020898466.1:0-622 GCF_003984885.1 Neopelma chrysocephalum
CTCTCGCCTGCCCCTTGTGCTGCACCATCAGCTCTAGGCGTGCAGGCAGGGCTCCCGGTCCTGGTGCCTTCGGTCTGGAAGGAATCCGCGACCGTATGCAATTTTAACCCCCGGCAAGCAGGCGCACCGGCCCAAGAACGACGGCCCTTTTTGCCCAGAAGGAGGGGCCTGACCCTCCGGCTCTCGCCTGCTATTTGTGTGCCGCGATCGGTTCTACGCACGCAGCTGGGGCTGCCGGTCCTGGCACCTTCGGTCTGGAAGGAATCCTCGACCGTATGCAATTTTAGCCCCCGACTGGCAGGTGCGCCGGCCAGCCAACGACGGCCCTTCTTGCCCAGAAGGAGGGGCCTCACCCTCCGGCTCGCGCCTGCTATTTGTGCGCCGCAATCGGCTCTACGCGCGCAGTTGGGGCTCCCGGTCCTGGCGCCTTCGGTCTGGAAGGAATCCTCGACCGTATGCAATTTTAGCCCCCGGCCGGCCCGCGCACGGGCCACGAACGACGGCCCTTTATGCCCAGAAGGAGGGGCCTGACCCTCCGGCTCTCGCCTGCCCCTTGTTCGCCGCGATTGGCTCTACGCGCGCAGCCGGGACTTTGGGTCCTGGCGCCTTCGGTCTGGAAGGA
>NW_020898467.1:0-359 GCF_003984885.1 Neopelma chrysocephalum
GAATTTGGGCTTCTGCGGGTGAATTCGGTCCGGTGGTGTGGTTTTTTGTTTGTCTCCGTCCTCGGGACAGTGAAGCAAATGTTCTTTTTCCCCTGGCCGTGGGCGCTCTGAGGAGACCAAAGGTCCAGAATTCTGCCGGTGACTTGGCTTGTGCTGCCAGTCCGATTCCCAGAATTGAACAGGGACGAAGGTTCCTCCCGGCCAAAAGGTGCCAGCGCAGAAAGCTGTTGCTGCCCCGGCAGTGCCCAGGCTGGCCCAGCCCCTGGCAATCTCTTAGTGAAAAGGCAGGGAACGACTGCGCTTGTTCTACCATTCTTTAGCCGGGTACTGGAACGCAGACAAAACCAAGGTTGTCTTGG
>NW_020898468.1:0-874 GCF_003984885.1 Neopelma chrysocephalum
ATTTTTCTCTTTTTTTCTGATTTTTTCTTATTTTCTCTCATTTTTTCTCAATTTTTTCTTCTTTGTTCTTTTTTTTTTCTCATTTTTGTCCTTTTTTTAAATTTTTTTGTCATTTTCCCTCATTTTTTTCCGCATTTTTTTTCTCATTTTTCCATCCTTTTTCCTCATTTTTTTCTTCTTTTTTCTCATTTTCCTCTCGTTTTCCTCATTTTTTTCTCTCATTTTTTTCCTCATTTTTTCTCCTTTTTCCTCATTTTTTTCTCTTTTTTTTCCTCATTTTTTTCTCATTTTTTTCTCATTTTTTCCTCATTTTCTCTCATTTTTTCCTCATTTTTTTTCCTCATTTTTTCCTCATTTTCCCTCGGTTTTTTTCTCATTTTTTTCTCCGTTTTTTTCTCATTTTTTCTCAATTTCCCTCATTTTTTTCTCTTTTCTTTTTCCTTATTTTTTCCTCATTTTTTCCTCATTTTTTTTCCTCATTTTTTCTCATTTTCCCTCGGTTTTTTTCTCATTTTTTTCTCCGTTTTTTTCTCATTTTTTCTCAATTTCCCTCATTTTTTTATCTTTTCTTTTTCCTTATTTTTCCCTCATTTTTTCCCTCATTTTTTCCTCATTTTCCCTCATTTTTTCCTCATTTTTTCCTCATTTTTTTTCCATTTTCCCTCATTTTCCCTCGTTTTTTTCTCAATTTCTCTCTTTTTTCCTCATTTTTTTCTCCTTTTTTCTCATTTTTCCTCCTTTTTTCTCATTTTTTCCTCCTTTTCACCCCTTTTTTCCCTTTTTTTCCCGTTTTCCTCATTTTTTCCCATTTTTCCCTCATTTTTCCCCCTTTTTTCCCCCAGCGAGGCCGAATTCCAGAAGGCTCTGGAATGTG
>NW_020898469.1:0-309 GCF_003984885.1 Neopelma chrysocephalum
GTTTCCCCTTTTTTTCTTTTTCTTCCAGTTTTCCCCCATTTTTTTCCTTTTCCCCCCTTTTTCTCCTTTTCCCCATTTTGTCCAAAGTTTCCCCTTTTTTTCTATCTCTTCCAATTTTTCCCCATTTCCCCCCATTTTTTCCACTTTTCCCCCTCATTTTTCTCCATTTTGTCCAAAGTTTCCCCTTTTTTTCTGTTTCTTCCAATTTTTCCCCACTTCCCCCATTTTTTCCATTTCTCCCATTTTTTTCCTCTTTCCCCCCGCTTTTTATTTTTCCCCCATTTCCCCCATTTTTTTCCCACTTTTTCC
>NW_020898470.1:0-409 GCF_003984885.1 Neopelma chrysocephalum
GGAATCTCATGGAACCAAGGGACCATTGTGACATGCAGGGTTTCTTTGGAACCAAAGGAACCCTGAGACATTTCAGACCCTCATGGAACCAAGGGGCCACTGTGCCTCCCCAGAACTCCATGGAATCAAGCAGAGCCGCTGCCTCCCCCCCGCCGCCGCACGGACCGGAGTCGCCGGCTCTGCCCCCCTTGGACACCTCTGGAGTCAGCGTGTTCTTGGGCAGCACAACTGATCTCAGACCAGAGAGTTTCCCACATGTTGCTTTGCCCCTTTTTCATGTGGTTTTGTTTTTGTTCTTTGTTCATTCAGGGGGAAAAGGGGGAAGGGAGGCACGTGTTGATCCCTGTTTTTATCTGTTTACTAAAGGGAGTTGGGGCAGGGGGTAGAGAGGAGGCAATTTCTCTCTCTG
>NW_020898471.1:0-318 GCF_003984885.1 Neopelma chrysocephalum
ACTGTGCAAGTTGTCAACTGCTGGCACCCCTGTGTTGCCTTGGGGTTGAATTGGGCTAAAACCATCCTGTTTCACCAGACTTTGAACACACCCCTTGCTTTTGAAGCAGGATTTGACAGATAAGCTCGCCTGTGGTCTTGTAAATTTTTGTATACCAGTCTATCACTTCACAACTATAAAAGCCCTGTCCAACTTCCATATGGCAGATTCTTTCACAGACTTCCTTGAAGTCTGGACCTTCTCCCATGAAGCAGGGCCAGCTCTTCATGGTTGCTGCTCAGGGGTTAGGAGCAAGAGAGATCTGCCTGCTATCTCCTA
>NW_020898472.1:0-866 GCF_003984885.1 Neopelma chrysocephalum
AAAAGGGCCATCGTTCGTGGGCAGGCGTCCTGGCGTCCCGGGGCCGGTCGAGGGCAAAAATCTGATTCAGTCGAGCATTCCTACCAGACCGGAGGCGCGGGGCCTGGGAACCCCGTCTGTGCGCGTAGAGCCGAGCGAGGTGCACAAAGGGCAGGCGAGAGCTGGAGGGTCAGGCCCCTCCTTCTGGGCAAAAAGGGCCTTGGTACGCGGGCCCGCATGCCGGCCGGCCCGGGGCCGCCCGAGGGCCCAATTCACATACGGTCGAGGATTCCTCCCAGACAGGAGGCGCCAGGGCAGGGAGCCCCGACTGCGAGCCAAGATACGAGCGAGGCGCACAAAGTGCAGGTGAGAGCGGGAGGGTCAGGCCCCTCCTTCTGGGCAAAAAGGGCCGTCGGTCGCGGGCCGTTGTGCCAGCCGTCTGGGGGCTATAATTGCATACGGTCGAGGATTCCTCCCAGACTGGAGGCGCGGGGGCCGGAAGCCCTTTCTGCGCGCGTAGAGCCGAGCGAGGTGGACAAAGGGTAGGCGATAACCAAAGGGTCAGGCCCGTCCTTCTGGGCAAAAAGGGCCGTTGTTTGCGGGTAGACTTCTTGGGTGCCCCGGGGTTTCCCGGGATCCAAAATCGGATATGGTCGAGCATTCCTCCCAGACCGGAGGCGCCGGGGCCGGAAGCCCCGACTGGGCCCTTAGAGCCGAGGGAGGCGCACAAAGGGCAGGCGAGAGCCGGAGGGTCAGGTCCCCCCTTCTGGGCCAAAAGGGCCGTTGTTTGCGGGCAGGCGTCGTGGCGTCCCGGGTCCGGCCGAGGGCCAAAATCGGATACGGTCGAGGATTCCTCCCAGGCCAGAGGCGCCGGGGCCAGGATCCCC
>NW_020898473.1:0-350 GCF_003984885.1 Neopelma chrysocephalum
TTTTACTGATTTTGGGGCAGATTTTTACTGATTTTGGGGTGAATTTTAGGGTGAATTTTAGGGTGAATTTTGGCGATTTTGGGGCGAATTTTGGGGTCAATTTTGGGACAAATTTTACCAATTTTGGGGCAGATTTTTACTGATTTTGGGGTGAATTTTGGGGCAAATTTCTCTGATTTCGGGGCGAATTTTGGGGTCAATTTTGGGATCGGTTTTATCGACTTCAGGGTGAATTTTGGGGCAAATTTCGGTGGGTTTGGGGTGAATTTTGGGGCGAATTTTGCTGATTTTGGGGCGAATTTTGGGTCAATTTTGGGATGGATTTTATTAACTTCAGGGTGAATTTTGGG
>NW_020898474.1:0-321 GCF_003984885.1 Neopelma chrysocephalum
GAGCAGGAAGAAGCCCATGGGGGTGTGCAGGTGGTGGTCGCAGGCTATGGCGCTGAGGATGAGGCCATTGGCCAGGAGGGCAGCCAGAGAGATGCCCAGGAAGAGCCAGAAGTGCAGGAGCTGCAGCTCCCGCCTGTCTGCGACTGCCAGGAGGAGGAACTGGGACATGGAGCTGCTGTTGGGCATTTGCTGCTTCTTAGCACAGGGCCTGTTCAGAAAAGGAAAGGACAGGGAGCAGTTAAGACAGACCTCTCTGAAAAAGCAACCCCATTTCTAAAAGAAATCAATGTGTCAAATGTCGCCAAATGCACTGCCAAGGAA
>NW_020898475.1:0-302 GCF_003984885.1 Neopelma chrysocephalum
GGGGTGTGCAGGTGGTGGTCGCAGGCTACGGCGCTGAGGATGAGGCCATTGGCCAGGAGGGCAGCCAGAGAGATGCCCAGGAAGAGCCAGAAGTGCAGGAGCTGCAGCTCCCGCCTCTCTGCGACTGCCAGGAGGAGGAACTGGGACATGGAGCTGCTGTTGGGCATTTGCTGCTTCTTAGCACAGGGCCTGTTCAGAAAAGGAAAGGACAGGGAGCAGTTAAGACAGACCTCTCTGAAAAAGCAACCCCATTTTTAAAAGAAATCAATGTGTCAAATGTCGCCAAATGCACTGCCAAGGAA
>NW_020898476.1:0-488 GCF_003984885.1 Neopelma chrysocephalum
GCCCCCAAACCTGCCCCACAATGTTGGGCTTTACTCAAGTGTCCCAATTCTGCATGAAACCGCCCCAAAACTTGCCCCAAAATATTCCAGTCACACTGGGCTCTACTCAAATATCCCAAACTTGCCCTAAATCACCCCAAAACTTGCCATAAATTGCCCCAAAATGCTCCAAATCTGCCCTAAACTGCCCCAAACGTGCCCTAAACTGCCCCAAATTTGCCCTAAATCACCTCAAACCTGCCCTAAATCACCCCAAACCTGCCTCAAAATGCCCCAATCCTGCCCCAAATCACCCCAAACCTGCCCCAGAATATTGGACTTTACTCAAATGTCCTAAATCTGCACAAAACAACCCCAAAACTTGCCCTAAATCACCCCAGAACTGCCCCAAAACACCCCAAATCTACCCAAAATATTCCAGTCTCGCTGGGCTCTACTCAGATATCCCAAACTTGCCCTAAATGCCCCAAAACTTGCCATAAATCACC
>NW_020898477.1:0-389 GCF_003984885.1 Neopelma chrysocephalum
GCTCTCCGGTGTGAGCCCATCCCACAGGAGACAGTCCTGGATGGAGCTCTCCAGTGTGAGCTCATCCCACAGGAGACAGTTCTGGATGGACCTCTCCGGTGTGAGCCCATCCCTCGGGCAGCAGCTCTTCCCAACCTGCTGTCCCGTGGGTCACTCCTCCATGGGGTCAGTCCTTCAGGAATGAGCTGTACCGGCGTGGGTCCCCCACAGGGACCACGAGTCCTACCTGGGAAAAACCTGCTCCATGTGGGCTTCCCTCTCCATGGGCTGCAGGTCTCCAGCAGTTCCTGCTCCATCCTGGGCCTCCCATGGGGTCACGGCCTCCTTCCTGCATCCACCTGATCCAGTGGGGGCTTCTCCATGGGCTTTGGGGGGGTCTCTGCACCCCA
>NW_020898478.1:0-355 GCF_003984885.1 Neopelma chrysocephalum
GTGTGTGTGTGTGCGGGTCTGTGTGTGTGCGGGTCTGTGTGTGTGCGGGTCTCTGTGTGTGTGGGTCTGTGTGTGGGGGGCTGTGTTTGTGTGTGTCTGTGTGTCTGTCTGTGTCTGTCTGTGTCTGCCTGCGTGTGTGTCTGTCTGCATGTGTGTCTGTGCGTGTGTGTCTGTGTCTGTGTATCTGTGTGTCTGTGTGTGTGCGTGTCTGTGTGTGTGCGTGTCTGTGCGTGTCTGTCTGTGCGTCTGTCTGTGCGTGTCTGTCTGTGCGTCTGTCTGTGCGTGTCTGTCTGCGCGTTTGTCTGCGCGTGTCTGTCTGCGTGTGTCTGCGCGTGTCTCTGTGCGTCTTTGTCTG
>NW_020898479.1:0-431 GCF_003984885.1 Neopelma chrysocephalum
TTGCTGTGGGATGAGCACCATGGACATGGAATATGGTGGATATGGATCCAGGAGATGGGTGTGGGATTTGAGGTCTCAGATGTGGGACAGTCGGGATTGCTGTGGGATGAGCAGCACGGACATGGAATATGGTGGATGTGGATATGGATCCAGGGAATGGGTGTGAGCTGCCAGGTGTGGGACACTCAGGATGCTATGGGATGAGCAGCGTGGACATGGAATATGATGGATCCAGGAGATGGGTGTGGGATGTACACCATGGACATGGAATATGGTGGATCCAGGAGATGGATGGGGGATGTGAGCTGCCAGGTGTGGGACACTTGGGATCGCTCTGGGATGAGCAGCATGGACATGGAATATGATGGATCCAGGAGATGGATTTGAGCTGCCAGGTGTGGGACAGTCGGGATTGCTGTGGGATGAGCACC
>NW_020898480.1:0-1033 GCF_003984885.1 Neopelma chrysocephalum
CAAATCCTCCAAAAAATGGGGAAAGACCCCAAAATACTTCACACTTGGTTGTTTTCCATGGTGGTCTGATGAAATTTTCTTTACTTCAGGTAAACCAGAGTGTGTTAATAAACAGAGCTCTAAACATAAAGACACAATAATAGGACAAGGGGGGATGAGAGGGGTAGAGTTAGATGGAATTTTGGGAAGAAATTCTTCCCTGTGAGGGTGGTGAGGGGCTGGAATGGATTTCCTGGAGAAGCTGTGGCTGCCCCATCCCTGGAAGTCTTCAAAGCCAGGTTGGAGCAAGCTGGGATAGTGGAAGGTGTCCCTGCCCATGGCAGGGGTTGGAATTCCATGATCTTTAAGGTCCCTTCCAACCCAAACCAGCCTATGACAAACATCAACCCTGCAGCACATGGGCCACCACCTGTGTCCATGGGCCACCAGCTTTGTCCCAGCCCATCTTTCCCACTTCTAGTGGCTAAAATTTGATAAATCCCACACGGAAGTTATTTTTAGAGAGATTCCACACACACTGCATTAAACTGGCTGGCAACTTTCAGGGTTAAGTATTAAGAAAAAAAAGTCCAGAAAGTTAAAAATAACTTTAAAAAAAAATTTAAAAAAGAGTGATATTGACCTGTAAAAAAGTGAGAGCTGGAATTTGCATTAAAGACATGACACGGTATAATCACACCCTGCCTTGTAATACTTCCTAAAGAGCCTGAACCAACAATCCCAGTGACACCATCGTGATCCTGAACATCTGACAGGCTGGAAATATTCCAAAGGTAGATTTTTTTTTCTTTTTGTCTGAAAACTGCAAGCAGGAGGCCTGAATTTCGGGGGGAACGGGACACATCCTACCCCATCCTGCTGAATATCTTGGTGGGATTTGGGTAAATCAGAGCAGGAACTTACCAAATTCTGTGCAAATGATGGTAGCCAACAGAAGAGACAGAAACACCTTCATCGTTGCCTGGGTCTCACTGCTCTTCACCACTGGCTTTGATGTCACACCTCCTGGGGGTTTGCCATGCACTGATCGTGT
>NW_020898481.1:0-361 GCF_003984885.1 Neopelma chrysocephalum
GGTACTACAGGGTCTGTGAGGAGGGCATCAAACTTGCTCTCCTGAAGGTACCTGAGGAGCTCTTGGTTTTTCAGGAGCCATTCACAGCTGAGAACTGACAATTCACCGAGTCTTTTCATCCCTTCATATGCTTTAAGAAGTCTTGTCAGAAAAGATCCTTCCTCAAAGGAAATCTGCAAAAATGCCTGGAATTCTTTCTTCACCTCTTCCAGTGTGAGAGGCACTGCAAAGGATTTCATCACAAAACTCTTTGATGGCTTGATGTACAGACTGACTTCGGGTGCAATGACAACTATTTCGTGTTCCCTCTTCCAGAGACTGTCCAGCACCTCCCTCATGCTGAGCCAGTGGCTCCCGTCCA
>NW_020898482.1:0-314 GCF_003984885.1 Neopelma chrysocephalum
CCTGCCCGGCTCTGTGTCCCCTGTGCCGGGGGGCCGCTCCCTGCCCGGGGTGGGCAGCCGAACCCCCGCCTTCTCCCGCGCTTTGCAGACGAAGGTGCAGCTCAGGTCCAGCTCCTCCTGGGGGGGCAGGGGGGTGGGCAGGCAGAGCCCAGAGACCCCCCCCTCTGTGCCCACACAGCCCCCTGGGGGGAACCTCACTCACCTCTGCTCCCTCTGTGTCCTCCGGTGGGGCTGTGGAGTTCCCAGGGTGTGGGGAGGGGTCTGTGTACTCCTCCTCCTCCTCAGCACCATCCTGGGGGGGCCCAGTGCCCGCC
>NW_020898483.1:0-1092 GCF_003984885.1 Neopelma chrysocephalum
CGCGATGGCACACGAACGACGACCCTTTTTGTCCAGAAGGAGGGGCCTGACCCTCCGGCTCTCGCCTGCTATTTGTGCGCCACGATCGGCTCTATTCGCGCAGCCGGGGCTCCCGGTCCTGGCGCCTTCGGTCTGGAAGGAATCCTCAACCATATGCAATTTTACCCCCTGACTGGCAGGCGCGCCGGCCCATGAACAACGGCCCTTTATGCCCTGAAGGAGGGGCCTGACGCTCCGGCTCTCGCCTGCTATTTGTGCGCCGCGATCGGTTCTATGCGCGCAGCCGGGGCTCCCGGTCCTGGCGCCTTCGGTCTGGAAGGAATCCTCGACCGTATGCAATTTTAGCCCCCGTCCAGGCGACGCACCTGCACACGAACGACGGCCCTTTTTGGCCAGAAGGAGGGGCCTGACCCTCCGGCTCTCGCCTGCTATTTGTGCGTCACGATCGGCTCTACGCGCGCAGTTGGGGCTCCCAGTCCTGGCACCTTCGGTCTGGAAGGAATACTCGACTATATGCAATTTTAGCCCCCGACGGCCGGCGCTCCGGCTCACGAACGACGGCCCTTTTTGCCCAGAAGGAGGGGCCTGACCCCCAGGCTCTCACCTGTTATTGTGTACCGCAATCGGTTCTACGCGTGCAGCCGGGGCTCCCTGTCCTGGCGCCTTCGGTCTGGAAGGAATCCTCTACTATATGGAATTTTAGCCCTCTTCTGGCCAGCGCACCGGCACACGAACGACGGCCCTTTTTGCCCAGAAGGAGGGGCCTGACCCTCCGGCTCTCGCCGGCCCCTTGTGCGCCGCGATCGGCTCTACGCGCGCAGCCGGGGCTCCCAGTCCTGGCGCCTTCGGTCTGGATGGAATCCTCGACCGTATGCAATTTTAGACCCCGACTGGCAGGCGCGCCGGCCAGCGAACGACGGCCCCTTTTTGCCCAGAAGGAGGGGCCTGACCCTCCGGCTCTCGCCTGCTTATTGTGCGTCGCGATCGGCTCTACGCGCGCAGCCGGGCCTCTCGGTCCTGGCGCCTTCGGTCTGGAAGGAATGCACAACCATATGCAATTTTAGCCCCCGGTCGGCCTGCGCACGAGCCCAC
>NW_020898484.1:0-601 GCF_003984885.1 Neopelma chrysocephalum
TTTTGCCCAGAAGGAGGGGCCTGACCCCCAGGCTCTCGCCTGCTATTTGTGCGCCGTGATCGGCTCTATTCGCGCAGCCAGGGCTCCCGGTCCTGGCACCTTCGGTCTGGAAGGAATCCTCGACCGTAAGCAATTTTAGTCCCCGACTGGCAGGCGCGTCGGCCAGCGAAAGACGGCCCTTTTTGCCCAGAAGGAGGGGCCTGACCCTCCGGCTCTCGCCTGCTATTTGTGCGTTGCGATCGGCTCTACACGCGCAGCTAGGGGTCCCGGTCCTGTCGCCTTCGTTCGGGAAGGAATCCTCGACCGTATGCAATTTTAGCCCACGGTCGGCCGGCACGCGGGCCCACGAACGACGGCCCTTTTGGCCCAGAAGGAGGGGCCTGACCCCCAGGCTCTTGCCTGCTATTTGTGCGCCGCGATCGGCTCTACGCGCGCAGTTGGGGCTCCCGGTCCTGGCGTCTTCGGTCTGGAAGGAATCCTCGACCGTATGCAATTTTAGCCCCCGTCCGGGCGACGCACCTACACACGAACGACGGCCCTTTTTGGCCAGAAGTAGGGGCCTGACCCTCCGGCTCTCGCCTGCTATTTGTGCGTCACGATC
>NW_020898485.1:0-421 GCF_003984885.1 Neopelma chrysocephalum
AGGGGCCTGACCCTCCGGCTCTCGCCTGCTATTTGTGCGTCACGATCGGCTCTACGCGCGCAGTTGGGGCTCCCGGTCCTGGCACCTTCGGTCTGGAAGGAATACTCGACTATATGCAATTTTAGCCTCCGACGGCCGGCGCTCCGGCTCACGAACGACGGCCCTTTTTGCCCAGAAGGAGGGGCCTGACCCCCAGGCTCTCACCTGTTAATGTGTAGCGCAATCGGTTCTACGCGTGCAGCCGGGGCTCCCTGTCCTGGCGCCTTCGGTCTGGAAGGAATCCTCTACAATGTGGAATTTTAGCCCTCTTCTGGCCAGCGCACCGGCACACGAACGACGGCCCTTTTTGCCCAGAAGGAGGGGCCTGACCCTCCGGCTCTCGCCGGCCCCTTGTGCGCCGCCATCGGCTCTACGCGCGCAG
>NW_020898486.1:0-359 GCF_003984885.1 Neopelma chrysocephalum
GGTGTTCAAAAGATGGAAGTGAAAAATTGGGGAAAGAAGGGGAAATTAAAAAAAAGGGGGAGAAAAGGGAAATTTAAAAAAAAGGGAAAAGGGAAATTAAAAAAAGGGAGAGGGAAAAAAGGGAAATTTAAAAAGGGGAAAAAAGGGGGAAAATGGAGGAATTTCGGGGTTTTGAAAAGGTGAAATTTGGAAACTTTGAGAAATTTGGGAGTTTAAAAGTTGGAAGGGGAAAAAAAAGGAAAGGGGAAAAAAAGAGAATTAAAAAAAGGGGGAGAAAAAAGGGAAATTTTTAAAAAGGGAAAAAAGGGAGAGGGAAAAAAGGGGAATTTTTAAAAAGGGGGGGAAAGGGGAAAAAAATG
>NW_020898487.1:0-538 GCF_003984885.1 Neopelma chrysocephalum
AACCTGAACTGGGGGATGACAAATCACCTGGAATTTCAGGAGCACAGATCACCTGGAATTTCAGGAGCACAGGAGTCCAGGAATGACCCTGATCCCTGGGGATCCACAGGAGTCCAGGAATGACTCCAGGGTTGATCCCTTGGGATCCCCAGGAGTCCAGGAATGACCCTGATCCCTGGGGATCCACAGGAGTCCAGGAATGACTCTGATCCCTTGGGATCCACAGGAGTCCAGGAATGACCCTGATCCCTGGGGATCCACAGGAGTCCAGGAACGAGGAAGTTCCCAAGGGGAATCCAAACCCTCTGCTCTGGGAAAAGAGCTGGAAAAGCAGCATTTCCCCCCTCACCTCATCCCAGGCCTGTGCCCCGTTCCTTCCCTTTTGGGAAGCGAAGGGAAACCGAAAGGGAGGGATTCAACATTATTATTATTATTATTATTATTATTAATATTTCCCCTCGTTAAAGTTCGCAGCAACTCGCAGGCGAAGTTTTAAGGGAGGGGGGGAAACAGCCTCGAGGAGGGGAGGGGGGGGGGG
>NW_020898488.1:0-456 GCF_003984885.1 Neopelma chrysocephalum
TCCTCCTTGATGTCCCCAGTGCCCCCCCCCAGGTCACAGGAATTTAATCCAGGCAGCAAGGGGCGGCGTGGGGGGACCCCAACGTCCCTGGGGGGCTACAGGATGGTGCAGGGGGGGCGGCTGTTGGTGATTTTCTCCAGGGGTTCCCCATTCCTGGCCCTCCGGATGGCCTCGATCAGCTGGGGAGACACGGGCAGGGTCACGCTGGGGGGGTGCAGGAGGGTTGGGGGCACTGGGACACCCACATGGGGGTCACACAGGGACAAATCCCGGCCAGGGCGAGGCAGGAGCTGCAGGAACTGCCCCCTCTCCCCCCTCCCACTGTATCCCAGCGGGATCTCCAGGGTGGCAGGAAGGGGAATGACTCCTGCTGGGGTCGTGAGGGGGATGAAACAGGGACCCCCCTGGGAGAACCCCATCACGGGGGGGCTCAGTGCAAACCAAACCACCCCTGGC
>NW_020898489.1:0-446 GCF_003984885.1 Neopelma chrysocephalum
AAGAGCTTTCTGTGCTGGCACCTTTGGTGTGGGAGGAATCTTCGTCCGTATGCAATTTTGGGAGTCGGGTTGGCAGTTGGGAGGCAGTTCCAAAAAAAGCAAACAACAGCCCTTACCGCCACGAAAGGAAGCCTGGAAGCTTTCCCTTTGTGGTGCAGTTGGTAGGCCTGGCTGGGCACTCCACGGGCAGCAAGAGCTTACTCTGCTTGCACCTTTGGTGTGGGAGGAATCTTCGTCCGTATGCAATTTTGGGAGTCGGGCTGGCAGTTGGGAGGCAGGACTGAAAACAGGAAACAACAGCCAATATCCTCAGGAAAGAAGGACTGGAAGCTTTGACATTGTGGTGCAGTTGGTGTGTCAGCCTGGGGAGTCCATGAGCAGAAAGAGCTTTCTCTTCTGGCAAGTTTGGTGTGGGAGGAATCTTTCTTTATATGAAATTTTGGGTG
>NW_020898490.1:0-1057 GCF_003984885.1 Neopelma chrysocephalum
AAGGGCTGTTGTTTCCTATTTTCAGCCCTGACTCCCAAATGCCAGACCAACTCCCAAAATTGCATACAAAGAAAGATTCCTCCCACACCAAACTTGCCAGAAGAGAAAGCTCTTTCTGCTCATGGAGTGCCCAGGCTCACACACCAACTGCACCACAAAGTCAAGGTTTCCAGGCTTTCGTTCCTGGCGATAAGGGCTGTTGTTTCCTGTTTTCAGCCCTGCCTCCCAACTACCAGCCCGACTCCCAAAATTGCCTATGGTCGAAGATTCCTCACAGAACAAAGGTGCCAGCAGAGAAAGCTCTTCCAGCTCATGGAGTCTCCCGGCAGACAAAGCAACTGCACCACAAAGCAAAAGCTTCCAGTCTTGATTTCCCGCTGAAAGGGGCTGTTGTTTCCTGTTTTCAGCCCTGCCTCCCAACTGCTAGCCCGACTCCAAAATTGCCTATGGATGAAGATTCCTCCCACACCAAAGGTGCCAGCAGACAAAGTTCTTCCGGCTTATATAGTGCCCAGCATGCCACAACAACTGCACCACAAAGCAAAAGCTCTATTGCTTTCTTTCCTGGGAATTAGGGCTGTGGTTTCCGGTTTTCAGCCCTGCCTACCAGCTGCCCGCCGGACTCTCAAAATTGCATACGGACGAAGATTCCTCCCGCACCAAAGGTGCCAGCACAGAAAGCTCTTGCTGCTCATTGACTCCCAAGGCTGACAAAGCAACTGCACCACAATGTCAAAGCTTCCAAGCTTTCTTTCCTGGTGATAAGGGCTGTTGTTTCCTGTTTTCAGTCTTGCCTCCGAATTGCCAGCCCGACTCCCAAAATTGCATACCAAGATTCCTCCCACACCAAAGGTTACAGAACAGAAAGCTCTTGCTGCTGAAGGACTCCCCAGGCTGACAAACCAACTACACAACAAAGTCAAAGTTTCCAGGCTTTCTTTCCTGGGGATATGGGTTGTTGCTTCCTGTTTTCAGACCTGCCTCCCACCTGACATCCCGACTCCCAAAATTGCATACGGATGAAGATTCCTCCCACACCAAAGGTACCAGCACGGAA
>NW_020898491.1:0-394 GCF_003984885.1 Neopelma chrysocephalum
CATGGGGGATGTGGGCCTTTATTGGGGTCCGTCTGGGCTCTCTAGGGGTTCTGTGGAGGCTCTCTAGGGGTCTGGAGGGGTCTGCAGGAGCTCTGGAGGGGTTTCTGGGGGTCTCCATGAGTCCATAGGGGTCTGTAGGGCTCTGGGGTGGTTTGGGGGGGCTCTACAGAGGTCACTGGGGGTCTGCTCTGGGTCCATAGGGGTCCGGAGGGCTCTCTAGGGGTCTGGAGGGCTTCCCTGGGGGGGGCTACGGGGCTCTTTTAGGGTCTGCATGTCGCGGTAGGAACGGCCGTGCGACATAAAAAAGGTTCCAACAAAGTTTATTTCCAGGAAAAAGACAGCACACCGGGGCTGCTTAGCAGTCCCTTTAAGTACAGTTTTTGAACACACGTAA
>NW_020898492.1:0-347 GCF_003984885.1 Neopelma chrysocephalum
AGGATTGGGGCTGGGGGGGACATTGGGGGACCCTCCAGAGTATTTTCGAGGAGGGGAAAGGATGGGGGCACCCACAGGGGGTTGGGGGGGAGGGACCCAGGAATCTCATGGTGGGACACTGGGGGGTTCCCAGTAGTTTCTGGGGGGGGTTGACCCCCAGCAGTCCGGGGGGGAAAATGGACGGAGGAATCCGCCGTAAAGGCTTGGGGAGACCCAAAAGATTTTAGGACGGGGTCGGGAGGGGCCCAGGAGTCCTGAAGAGGGTTTGGGAGTCCCCAGGAGGGAGTTTGGGGGTCTGAGGTGGTCCCAGGAGATTTTCAAGGGTTAAGGGGACGCACAGGAGATTT
>NW_020898493.1:0-693 GCF_003984885.1 Neopelma chrysocephalum
CTGTTTGTCACCCACGAGGCCCCTCTGGGGACCCCCTGAGACCACCCCGGTGCCCCCCACGTGTTCCCAGGGCTGCTCCTCTTGGCCACTTGTTGGGTCACACATAGAGGGACCAGGGAGGGAAATGAGGGGCTTTTTGGGGGGTCTGTTTGTCACCCACGAAGCCCCTTTGGGGACCCCCCGGTGCCCCCCATGTGCCGCCATTGCCCCGCGTGACGTCATAGGGAGAGGCCCCGCCCCTTCTCGCGGGGCCTCCCTCAAATCTCGCGATATTCCGCGCGATCCCGAGGTTATAAATAGCCCCGCTCCGCGTTCCCAGCCCTCAGACGCGCCGGGGACAGTCGGGCGTGTTTTTGCGGCCTGTGCTGAGAAAAAGCGGCGCTTCCGAAGGGCGAAACAGCGCCACGGCCGCCAGCGACCTCCGACAGAGAGAGAGAGAAGGAATTGGAGGGTTTTATAAATAATAAAATGCCGTTTTGCTCCTCCCTCCTGCCGTTTCGGGGGGAGGTGATCAAAGGGATGGAGCTGAGGGAGTTGGGAATGTTCTTTGGGGTGACCTAATTGCGGCCTTCCAGTACCTGAAGATGCTGCAAAAAACACGAGGCCTGGGTGGGTTGAGGGGGGAGCCTTTGGAATGGGGCTGGAAACAAAGCCCTGGGCAGGGGGTATCCCATGGAATGGGGGCTGGAATCA
>NW_020898494.1:0-324 GCF_003984885.1 Neopelma chrysocephalum
GGGGGGACACAGGGTAGGGGTGACCTTGGCAGTGCCGGGCTGAATTCCAGACTTCCAGTTCTCCAAGGGCTTTTCCAGGCCCAGGAATTCCACCATCAGCACTTGGATCGTTTCCCTACCCCAGTTCCCGTGGCAGGTCCTGGATCTGGAAGTCCCGGGATGCTCCCGGTGATTCCAGCGTGGCCTTGGAGGGGTTGATCCTGGAATTCCCAGTGGAGCTGAGCTCCCCGAGGTGATCCCGGAATTCCCTGTGGAGCCTTGGACACTCCCAGGGATTCAGGGGCAGCCACAGCTTCTCTGGGAATTCCAGCCCAGCCCCTCCCC
>NW_020898495.1:0-302 GCF_003984885.1 Neopelma chrysocephalum
CACACACAACCACACCTGACCATGAACAACCCTATATTACCATTCACAACCCTGTGTGACCACACGTGACCACTCGCCACCATCCAGGACAAGGTGGGACCGTGTACAACCATGGATTACCACGTATGACCACTCACCACAACCTACAACAACACATGACCAAATGCAACCCGATATTGCCATGCACGACTGGGGACCACCACACACGGCCAGTTGTCACCACGCCTGACCATGCACAACCATGGATGACCACTCACCACCACACACGGCCAGTTGTCACCATGCCTGACCATGCACAACCA
>NW_020898496.1:0-354 GCF_003984885.1 Neopelma chrysocephalum
GGGGGGGGCTCACACGGGTGTGGCTGTGCACGTGTGTGGGTCTGTGCACACACGTGTGTGTGGTGTGTCCACATGCATGTGGTGTGTTCACATGTGTGTGGTTTGTTCACCCGTGTGTGTGGCGTGTCCACATGTGTGTGTTTGGCGTGTCCACATGTGTCTGGTGTGTTCACACGTGTGTGAGGTTTGTTCACACGTGTCTGGTGTGTTCACATGTGTGGTTTTGGTGTGTTCACACGTGTGCTTGGCTTGTCCACATGGGCGTGGGTGGTGTGTTCACACGTGTCTGGTGTGTTCACACGTGTGTGTTTGGCGTGTCCACACGTGTCTGGTGTGTCCACATGTGTGGTTTTG
>NW_020898497.1:0-325 GCF_003984885.1 Neopelma chrysocephalum
GGCGGTAATTGGATGGCGCATTCAAGCCGGAGCGGCTCTTTGGGAAGCGCTCCCGGCATTAACCACCTCCTCAAAGAGCCTCTCGGCAGAGCCGCGCTCTCTATTATGACTTGCTTGCCGAGGGGTTTTGTGTAGATAATCATGTTATTTAGCCGGGATGTTGGTTTAATTCCCTTCATTACAGGCTCCCGGGGTTGTAATTTTTCCCTCTCCGCGTGATGAATTCCCGGTGGCACATTTCACTCAAATCAAACACTCCAGGCTTTTATTACAAACAATACCCCGGCGTCCCCCGTTATCAGCCCGGCGCACGCGTCCCCCCCCC
>NW_020898498.1:0-643 GCF_003984885.1 Neopelma chrysocephalum
GGGGGGGGACCGTGGCCAGGACCCCCAGGACACACACCCCGGGGGCGGGACCATGGCCAGGACCCCCAGGACACACACCCTGGGGGTGGGACCATGGCCAGGACCCCCAGGACACACATCCCAGGGGACACAGCTGAGACTTCCAGAATACAGGCACCAGGGGTGCCACCACAGCCAGGACCCCCAGGACACACACCCCGGGGGCGGGACCATCCCCCAGGACACACACCCTGGAGGTGGGACCATGGCCAGGACCCCCAGGACACACACCTTGGGGCTGGGACCATGGCCAGGACACAGACCCTGGGGGCAGGACCGTGGCCAGGACCCCCAGGACACACACCCCAGGGGTGGGACCATGGCCAGGACCCCCAGGACACACACCCCATGGGACACAGCTGGGACCTCCAGAATACAGGCACCGGGAGTGCCACTGCAGCCGAGACCCGCAGGACACACACCCTGGGGGCAGGACCGTGGCCAGGACCCCCAGGACACACAACCCAGGGGACACAGCTGGGACCTCCAGAAAACACGCACCAGGGGTGCCACCACAGCCGAGACCCCCAGGACACCCAGCCTGGGGGTGGGACCATGGCCGGGACCCCCAGGACACACATCCCAGGGGACACAGCTGAGACTT
>NW_020898499.1:0-707 GCF_003984885.1 Neopelma chrysocephalum
GAGTTACTATGGTCTGAAAGATTAAAACAACACATACCATCAAAGTCCTTACAGCCGTGGCCTTGTGCTAACAACAGAAAATCAATAGCAGCTCGATTTTGTAATACAGCATGACGTAAACTATTAACGTCTTGTGCAAGCTCTGCTATTACTCGGGTGGTTATATTTGATTGTTTCACAGCCCAGCATGCAAGTTTGCGAACAGATGTTAGCGCTTGTGCCGTGCCTACTCCTGGGATAATGGATCCAAAAGCAGTAGCTGTTTTGCAGAAACACAATCCAATGATGGGGAATCCTAACATCTTTGCCACACTAATATGCAAAACCAGTTGATCGAGACTGGGCGAGTATCCTCGTGCTGTTATACAGCACCTCCCACCGTTCCAATACAATTTAATGCTGTTCTACTGTTTCACCCAGGCTCTACAGTTCTTTTGTGTACAGGCTAGGCAGTTTGTGCCAGCTGGGCCTTGCAGTCTAAAGGTGTACAGTCACTCAGTTAACTCAAGGTGCTGTTCCAGTGTCTCCCATGTCAGCAGGCGCGAGGGAATCAGGTGCTGGAGAGGTTGGAGGTGGTGGTCCAAGGCCAGGTGAAGCCGCAGGCACCGTAGATGTCTCTTCTCCTCATCCTCCAGGGCTCACAACCGCTGGCTTGACCCAGCGACTGGGAACCCACAAGGTACCTGTAGAAGTAGACACACAGAAAT
>NW_020898500.1:0-400 GCF_003984885.1 Neopelma chrysocephalum
AGTAGGAAGGCAGAACTGTCAAACTTGGGAAGAGTCCACAAAGACCCTGGAGATGTGGCCCGAGCTGGAGAAGTTGGTCTTTCTGTGATTCCACAGTGTCTTTGGCTGCAGCAGCAGGTTGTCCCTGTGACCCTGTGGATAACCGTGCAGACCTGGACTCTGGTCTGTCTTGCTGTGAAATCATTCCAAAGGGGAAGAGCTGTTTGCACACAGTTCAGTTCCATGCTATTAAATCCATTCACCTAGTTTGACTGCAGGCAAAAAGAAACAGTACTTCTATTTTTAGAATTTCCAGTTAGTTGACTGAGATCTATTTTCAGCAGGTTTCCCACTGTTAAACTTACCCCCTGCTCTAAGGAGTCAGACAGGGAATGCAATTCCTGAAAGTCCAGCAGATCAG
>NW_020898501.1:0-391 GCF_003984885.1 Neopelma chrysocephalum
CTGAGCCCTGACAGGGACCCCTGCGACAGGGTCCTGGTGTCCCCACCAACCCGTGGTGTCCCTGTCCTTGTCCCCACCAACCCATGGTGTCCCCATCACCATGATCCTCCTGTTCCCATGTCCCCCTGCCCAGAGTGACCCCCCTGTCCCCCTGTGGGGGTGACCCTCCATGTCCCCCTGTCCCTGAGGCGACCTCCCTGTCCCCCTGTCCCCATGTCCCCCTGTCCCTGAGGTGACCCCCCCTGTCCCCATGTCCCCCTGTCCCCATGTCCCCCTGTCCCCGAGGTGACCCCCCTGTCCTGTCCCTGTATCCCCCTGTCCCCGAGGTGACCCCCCCGTCCCCATGTCTCCCTGTCCCTGAGGTGACCCCCCTGTCCCCAAGGTGACCCCC
>NW_020898502.1:0-413 GCF_003984885.1 Neopelma chrysocephalum
CTGAGCCCTGACAGGGACCCCTGCGACAGGGTCCTGGTGTCCCCACCGACCCCTAGTGTCCCCATCCTTGTCCCCACCAACCCCTGGTGTCCCTGTCCCTGTCCTCACCAACCTCTGGTGTCCCTGTCCCTGTTACCTTTAAACCTTGGTGTCTTCGTCCTTGTCACCCTCAACCCCTGGTGTCCCCATCTCTGTCCCCACCAACCTCTGGTGTCCCCATTACCATGATCACCCTGTCCCCATGTCCCCCTGCCCAGGGTGACCCCCCTGTCCCTGCATGGGGGTGACGCCCCTGTCCCCATGTCCCCCTGTCCCCAAGGTGACCCCGGTGTCCCCCCATCCCTGAGGTGACCCCCTGTCCCCGAGGTGACCCCCCCATCCCCGTGTCCCCCTGTCCCTGAGGTGACCCCCCC
>NW_020898503.1:0-308 GCF_003984885.1 Neopelma chrysocephalum
CAATTGTTCAGTGACCCCTCCTAAAAATTTTCCTCCGTCCCGAGTGTGAGTTGCCACTGTTCCATAGCATCCCTTCCCCAAAGTGTGACTGGTATGTTTAATACATACGGTTGTAAAGTTGCAGATCTGCCCTCTGGCCCGTAGACTGTTACCGCTTCACGGCTCCTGACAGGGTGTTGGACTCCTCCTACACCGCTGACCCTTGTATCTGTCGTGTGGGCTGGCCAACTATGTGGCCAGTCCCTGGAGGCGATGATGGTTACGTCCGCTCCCGTGTCCAAAAGACCCTCCACCGTCACCCTCTGCGG
>NW_020898504.1:0-567 GCF_003984885.1 Neopelma chrysocephalum
ATTTATATAAATAATGATTTTATTAATATATAAGTAATAAATATATAAAATAAATTAATATATAAATAAAAATATAAATAATAATAAGTGTATATATAAATAAATAAAAACATGTATTTTATATAAATAAATATAAAAATTTATGCAACTTTTTTATTTTGTCGCTTTTCTTTAAACTTATAAAAACTCAGTTTTAAAATCGAGGGGGCGTGGCCGGGGGCGCGGCCTTAGGAAGGCGTGGTCCTGGGTTGGGCGTGGCTTAGCGCGTCCGGAGGGACGTCGGCGAATGGGGCGTGAAGTGGGCGTGGCCTAAGGAATTGTAGGCGTGGTTTGCGAACTGGGGGCGTGGCCTGATAGTTATAGGGGTAGGTTGTTAATTAGGGGCGTGGCCTGATAATTGTAGGCGTGGTTTGGCAACTAGGGGCGTGGCCTGAGATTTGCAGGCGTGGTTTGTCCATATGGGCGTGGCTTCAGCCCTATAGGCGTGGCCAGCGCTCCCTGGGCGTGGCCAGAGCCCTCCGGGACCCAATGAGTTAACGGGGCGTGTCCCCACGTGGGGGGCGTGTC
>NW_020898505.1:0-1124 GCF_003984885.1 Neopelma chrysocephalum
TTCATTTGCATGGGTGGGCGTGGTCGTGGCGGCCGCTCATTTGCATAAACCCTCTCTCATTTGCATAATCAGTCCTTCATTTGCATACACCGTCCCTCATTTGCATAAACCGTCCCTCATTTGCACTCCCGCTCTTAATGACCTCGTCTTCATTTGCATATCTTCATTTGCATATCAGTCCCTTCTCATTTGCATATCAATCAGCCTCCTCGTCGCCGTCACGCGCCGCTCATTTGCATGCTCATTTGCATATTCAATGAGCTTTTTTTGGGTGCAGCTGTGAGTGTTGTGCGCGCGTTGCTCATTCGCATATTGCTTATTTACATATTGTGCATTTACATACATTTGCATAACAAAGTGCTCATTGTCCTCGTTGCTCGTTTGCATCTCATTTGCATACCGGGGCGATCGGGGCGTGGCCTCATTTACATATCTCGTTTGCGCATCGTCGATCCTCACGGTCCCGTCGTTCATTTGCATATCACAAGCCCTCATTTGCATACAGCAACAATCTCATTTGCATATGGCAACGATCACATTGTATAGGCGCGGCCTTCGTTTGCATATCACCCCAACCTCATTTGCATATAAACTCATTTGCACCTCATTTGCATATCGCCGAACTCCCAATTACGTCATTTGCATCTTATTTACGCACGACCTCATTTGCATGTGACAACCCCCTCATTTGCATCTTTTGACACGCCCTTCATTTGCATAATGCAAACCTTCATTAACCTATCACGACGCCTCATTTGCATACCACGGGACCTCATTTGCATACGACCCCATTCGCGCCCTATTTACATGTATCCTCATTTGCATAACGCAAACCTCATTAGCATGTATTGACAGCTCATTTGCATAACACAAACCTCATTAGCATGTGACTCCTCATTTGCATAATGCCAACCCCAATCGCCCCCTCATTTGCATAAAGTGCTCGTCTCTCATTTGCATATCTCTCCCCGCCTCCCCTCATTTACATATTGCTTAATTGTTTTAAGACACACATTTACATGGAGCTCATTTGCATACGGGCTCATTTGCATGCACACGCCCTCTCACACTAAAGGGGGAGAGGATTTGACCCAATTTGGGGGTTTTTGGCCCCAAATCGGGGG
>NW_020898506.1:0-692 GCF_003984885.1 Neopelma chrysocephalum
GCGCCTCGCTCGGCTCTACGCATGCAGCTTGGGATCCTGGCCCCCTCGCCTCCAGTCTTGGAGGAATGCTTGACCTTATCCGATTTTGGACCCCAGCCAGCACCGGGCCGCCCAAAGCAGCTTACCGCAAACGACAGCCTTTTTTACCCCGAAGGAGGAGCCTGACCCTCCGGCTCTCGCCTGCCCTTTGTGCGCCTCGCTCGGCTCTACGCGTGCAGATTGGGCTCCCGGCCTCGAGGCCTCCAGTCGGGGAGGAATCCTTGACCGTATGCAATTATAGCCCCTGGACGACTGGTGCACCGGCCGGCGAACGACAGCCCTTTTTGCCCAGAAGGAGGGACCTGACACTTTTACTCTCGCCTGCCCTTTGTGCGCCTCGCTCGACTCTACGCGCGCAGACGGGGCTCCCGGCCCCGGCGCCTCTGGTCTGGGAGGAATGCACGATAGTATCTGGTTTTGGACTCCGGTCATCGCGCTGGCCTGCAAACGACGGCCCTTTTTACCCAGAAGGAGGGGCCTGACCCTCCAGCTCTCGCCTGCCCTTTGTGCGCCTCTCTCGGCTCTACAGGTGCAGATGGGGTTCCTGGCCCCGGTGCCTCCGGTGTGGGAGGAATCCTCGACCGTATCCGATTTTGGACCTCAGGAAGCCCAGGGAGGCCAGGACGCCTGCCCGCGAATTACGGCCCGTTTTG
>NW_020898507.1:0-400 GCF_003984885.1 Neopelma chrysocephalum
AGCGTGCACACACGCATGCCCCACACACACCCTACTCACACACACGCCCCACGCACACACACGTCACACACACAGACACCCCACATGTCCCACACACTCATCCCAAGGACACACGCATGCCCCACACACACCCTACTCACACACACACGCACATGCCCCACGCACACACACATCACTTACACACATGCACGTCACTCGCACACGTCACACGCACACGTCACGCACGCACACGTCACACACATACACACACGTCACACACACGCACCCATCACTCACACGTCCCACGCACACGTCACTCACGCACACGTTGCACATGCACACGTCGCACACATACACACACATGTCACACACGCACCCGTCACACACGCACACATCACTCACACACACGTCACTCACACAC
>NW_020898508.1:0-702 GCF_003984885.1 Neopelma chrysocephalum
GCTGAGGTTGTTGTACTTCCCACTGTTGTCCTGGAGGTGCTGACCGTGCTAGTGGCTGGTGTGGGCGCTGTAGGTGTGGGTGTGATGATGACAGTGGTGCCTTCAGTCTGAGGGGGAGAGGTCCTGGTGGTGGTTGCAATGACGGTCGTGCCTTCAGTCGTTGGGCGTGTGGTAGTGGGGACAGCCGTGGTGCCAGCAGTGCTTCTTATTTTTGCTTCAGGAGTTGTGGAAGCAGTAGTGGCAGAAGTTGGAGCCTGGGTTGCTGCACTGGAGGTTTCTCCTGGACCAGTTTTGGCTGAGGGTGTTGTGGTGCTTCCCACTGTTGTCCTGGAGGTGCTGGCTTTGCTAGTGGCTGGTGTGGGTGCAGTTGGTGTGCTTGTGACGATGATGGTGGTTGTCCCTTCAGTCTGAGGGGGAGAGGTCCTAGTAGTGGTTGCGATGACGGTCGTGCCTTCATTTGTTTGGCGTGTGGTAGTGGGGACAGCTGTGGTGCCAGCGGTGCTTCTTATTTTTGCTCCAGGAGTTGTGGAAGCAGTAGTGGCAGAAGTTGGAGCCTGGGTTGCTGGACTAGTGGTTTCTCCTGAAGCAGTTTTGGCTGAGGTTGTTGTACTTACCACTGTCATCATCACACCCACACCTACAGCGCCCACACCAGCCACTAGCACGGTCAGCACCTCCAGGACAACAGTGGGAAGTACAACA
>NW_020898509.1:0-414 GCF_003984885.1 Neopelma chrysocephalum
CCCAAAATCCCCCCAAATCCCCCCAAAACTCTTCAAAATCCCCCCAAAAGGCCCCGAAATTCTTTTCAAATGCCCCCAAATCCGTCCCAATCCCAAAATATCCACCCCAAAATCCCCCCAAAATCTCCCCAAATCCCCCCAAATCCTCCCCAATTTTCCCAAATTCCCCCAAAATCCCCCCAAATTGCCCCCAAATCCCCCCAAGTCCCCCCAAAATCCCCCCAAGTCCCCCCAAAATCCCCCCAAATCCCCCCACATTCCCCCCAAATCCCCCCAAATCCCCCCAAATCCCCCCCAAAATCCTCCCAAATCCCCCAAAATCCCCCCAAAATCCCTCCAAATCCCCCCAAATCCTCCCAAAATCCCTCCCAATTTTCCCAATTTCCCCCAAAATCTGCCCAATTCCCTCCCAAT
>NW_020898510.1:0-406 GCF_003984885.1 Neopelma chrysocephalum
ACTGGGGGCACTGGGGGGACACACAGCCCTGGGGGGGACACAACTGGGGGACACACAGCCCTGGGGGGGCAACTGGGGTCACTGGGGGACACAACTGGGGTCACTGTGGGGTCACTGGGGGGGACACACAGCCCTGAGGGGGACACAACTGGGGTCACTGGGGGGGACAATTGGGGGGGACACAACTGGGGGACACACAGCCCTAGGGGGACAACTGGGGTCACTGGGGGGTCACACACAGCCCTGGGGTCACTGGGGGTCCCTGGGGGTGTCAGAGACCCCCTGGGGGTGTCAGAGGCCCCCTGGGGGGGTCAGGGATGTCCCGGGGGTGTCAGAGACCCCCGGGGGGGGTCCTCTGGGGGGGTGAGGGATGTCCCGGGGGTGTCACCTGCAGCCTCCAGCGCCA
>NW_020898511.1:0-343 GCF_003984885.1 Neopelma chrysocephalum
GTTCCTGGGGAGCACTGGGAGAGAAAATGAAAAATAAAGACATTTTTGGGGGAGATTTGAGTCATTTTCTGGTCATTTTTTGGGGAGATTTGAGTCAGTTTTGGGTCATTTTCTGGTGATTTTGGGGGGAGATTTGAGTCAGTTTCTGGTCATTTTTTGGGGAGATTTGAGTCAGTTTTGGGTCATTTTCTGGTCATTTTTTGGGGAGATTTGAGTCTTTTTCTGGTCATTTTTTGGGGAGATTTGAGTCAGTTTTGGGTCATTTTCTGGTCATTTTTTGGGGAGATTTGAGTCATTTTCTGGTCATTTTTGGGGGAGATTTGAGTCAGTTTTGGGTCATTTT
>NW_020898512.1:0-612 GCF_003984885.1 Neopelma chrysocephalum
TAAATCCCGTTGATCCATTGCCTCACATCCCGGAGCCGCTCCAGCTGCCCGGTGCCAAACCAACCCTTTTCCCCTCCCCTCCTGTGCCAGAGCAGAGGGAAAACCCCTTCCTTCCTTTTATCCCTGCTATTTTCATGCCCTTTTAATGTCCTTTCCATGCCCTTTCCAGCCCATCACGCCCTGTTTGCGTTGGCACACCGGATCCATCTCCGAAAGGGCTTTTCCGCCCGACTTGGGAAAAAGGGAAAACAACAACAAAAAGCTTTTTCTTTTTTCTCATCCATTTATTTATTGGGTTCTTCCCCCCTCTCCAGCCGCCGATCCCGCTCAGTACATGTTGTCCCGGGCGTGCTCCATGATGACCTTGAGGGCCAGCCAGGTCTCCTGGGCCGTCGGAACGATCTGTTTGGCGGGAAGCAGGAATCCGTAGCGCCCCGTGTCCCGCAGCTCGAAGGTGAAGGAATATTTGATGCCCTGGTTGTAGGTCCAGTCGACGGTTGATCCGCTCGCTTTGTCTGAGGGAACAATGACAGGGGATTTTATGGGATGTTTCGTCCCGGCCGTGGTGCGAGGGGTGGGCTTTGGGTGGGTTTTGGGGTGGGTTTTGGGGTG
>NW_020898513.1:0-655 GCF_003984885.1 Neopelma chrysocephalum
ACCTCTAACTCCGCCTAAACTCCACCTGTCAGGAATATTGAGAATGTGTGTTGCAATTCTATGAATATGGATGTAGAGATGTTGTAATCCCTTGCAGAAATTGTGTATAATCCTGTCTTTTCACTAAAAAGGTGGAGTGGTTTTCCCAGGACGACCTGACTGTTCCCCGGGTGCTCCGGAGGACCTCCCGCTTAAAGGCTCCAAACTTGGTCTCTGAGCAGTTTCTTTTCGTTCGGGCCTTTTTGGGGGGCAAAATCTTGGCATCAATTGGTCCGGTATTATCAGTGGGGCAAACCATCGCTACCCCAAAGAAAAGGTTGTTCAAACCACCCCGTAACCCCTCGTAGGGAAGGACCTTTTGTTGTTCTTCTCCCCCACAGATCCGGGATGGAGTCGTGCAGCTCGAGTTAAAGGACCCACAGAACCCCCTCCCACTAAATGGACTCTCTAAACTAGGAGATCTCCAAATATACAGATTAAAAAAGACAAAACCAGCGAACGAATCACCCTGGAAATACCTTGTAAAACCCCCCACTTTTGAACATTTAGGTCGGGTCGTTTGTAATAGAAAGTGGTTTTGTGTCTCAATTAGAAAATAATCTCATTGGATGCGAGGCCATAGTGACACAATCCCTGCTAGAAAAAATTGGAAATT
>NW_020898514.1:0-420 GCF_003984885.1 Neopelma chrysocephalum
AGTTTTTTCGAATTTTTTTTTGATTTTTTTTTAATTTTTTTGATTTTTTTTGAATTTTTTGAGGTTTTTTGATTTTTTTTTGAATTTTTTTAATTTTTTTTAATTTTTTGAGTTTTTTGAATTTTTTTGAATATTTCTTATTTTTGTATTTTTTTGATTTTTTGATTTTTTTTGAGTTTTTTTGATTTTTTAAATTTTTTAAAATTTTTTGAATTTTTTTGAATTTTTTTGAATTTTTTAAAATTTTTTTAAATTTTTTGAATTTCTTTGAATTTTTTTTAATTTTTTTGAATTTTTTTGAATTTTTTGAATTTTTTTTTGAATTTTTTGAATTTTTTTGATTTTTTGAATTTTTTTGAGTTTTTTTGATTTTTTAAAAATACACAAACAACTCTCATTCCAGCAAAAAACCTTCTAGTT
>NW_020898515.1:0-343 GCF_003984885.1 Neopelma chrysocephalum
CCTCGGCCCCAGCCCGGCTCCCTGACTCCTGCTGGCCCCTGCAAGCCCAGAGCCAAAGGCCCACAGCCCCAGAGTGCAGCCCCAGCCATCTGCACTGGGGCCCCAGGGCTTCCCTTTGCCAAGCAGCCCCTGCAAACCCTGGCCAGAGAGAAAATTGGGGGAGCCGAGTCCTGGATGCTTTTAATCAAGAGGTCGAAAGATTCCTTGAAGAATGGAGGGGGCTGACTTTTGGATTCTTGCCAATTGCAGTTCTCCATCTGGGGGCAGGATGTCCTCTAGGCCAATGTTTTGCTCCTTTTGGAGTGAGTGCAGCCTCAGAGGGCTGAGCCCTCTCTGGCTGGGC
>NW_020898516.1:0-678 GCF_003984885.1 Neopelma chrysocephalum
ACAATAATATATATATAGGAATATAACATGCAATACAATTTGATGAGCAAATTACTTTACTACTACTAATTTATTACAATTCTCTTCTCTCTCTTGCTCTCTTTTCCCTCCCACATTGCCTTGGGGGGCTGGATCACAACCCAAAGGGCTCCACACCTGTTTTCCTTTGCAACTGCTCTCAAATAAATGCTCTCTCTCTCTGTCTCTCTGCAAACACTGATCATCCAGGATTGGTTCACTTTCATTCACTCCAAGGGATACAAGAATCAAACAAAAGTTCCTCCGGCCTGGCAGGGTGGGCTGTAACACTCCCCCGTGGCTTTTTGAACTGATTTAGCGTGCAGGACTCTCACTGCTGCGACCCGGGTTCGATTCCTCGGTCTCCCGGGCAGATGGAGCCCGTTAGCCCTGTGAGGCCATCCATCTATGAGAAGGTCACTCTAAACAAACCTACGTCCTGAGGACCTCACTGCCATTGTCCAAGCTTGCTTGGCCCCGGCAGATGAACCTTAGGATTAAAGGGTGGGCTCAGTTCAGCGCAGGCTGTGTCTCACCTAAAAAATCCATTGCGCAGGCTGGAAAGGTAAAAGACCTTTCCCCAGATCTTCGTTCGCGAAGACTGGCCATTAAAAGTGCCCACACCCACTAAACTCAAGCACAGCTTGGAAACAACCTCCC
>NW_020898517.1:0-402 GCF_003984885.1 Neopelma chrysocephalum
GTGAGTGGTTATGGACTCGGTGTCGGGAGTAGTCAGTATGATTTATGGGTGTTTGCCGGGCAAATCTATAGGGTGTCTTATCAGGCTAACCAACTTAGGGATCGTGTTCTCAGATCTAATTACCAAGACCTTTATTTCTTATTTTTGTTCCAACACTTTGTGTCACAATTTCCAGTCACTTCGTCCGTTTCTGGCCTGGCTCCTCTCGGAGAACAGGAACCGCAGAGCGGGACTCCTCACTCACTCCGCAGCGATGCCGCGTCTCAATCACACTCATACATACTTGCACACTTTAAATAAAGACTTTCCTACCTTCCTGTTTCATTTAGATAATCTGCGTTACCGAATTGGGTCGCGAGATGGCGCTGCAGACCGGGTCAAAGCCACAGGTTGACACTGTGA
>NW_020898518.1:0-469 GCF_003984885.1 Neopelma chrysocephalum
GATGGAGGGATGTCCATGTGGACGGGTGTCTGTTTGTCTGTCCAGCTGGATGTACAAGTGTCCATCCATCGTTCACACTGGATGCACAGGCGTCTGTCTGTCCAGCTGGACATGTGACTGTCCCTGTATCCAGCTACCAGACACATGAACACTCCCATGTCCAGCTGGACACACAGATGGCTGCATGTCCAGACAGATGGACACATGGATGGACAGACAGACACGTGGAAGGACAGACGGACACATGGACAGTCCACTTGGATGTACAGACACTGTCTTGGCGGTGCCGACACACAGACAGTTGTACGTCCAGCTGGACACACGGACAGGTGTCTGTCCACTGGTCACATGGACAGTCAGACGTCCTGTCGGACTCACAGATGGGTGTGCGGGTGGATGCCCAGACAGATGGACAGACAGCTGGACACACAGACAGTGCCTGTCCAGCCAGGGGAATGGGTGGCTGCAT
>NW_020898519.1:0-312 GCF_003984885.1 Neopelma chrysocephalum
CGGGGGGCGGGACCTCATCTAGGGGGCGTGGTTTTCTCCAGGGGGGGGGCGTGGCTTACCAAAACAGCTCCCGGGCCACGATTGGCTTCTGCCACCAGTCTCGTCATCGTCTAGGAGAGAAAAGGGGCGTGGTCGCGGCGAAAGGGGGCGTGGCTCAAAGGGGCGTGACAGGGATTGGGCATGGCTCTCACCTGGCAGCAGCGTCACCTGGTGGTGGGCGGAGTCGGGCTCCCAGGTGACGCCCAGCTGGAGGCGTGGCTGCTCTGTGGGCGGGGCCTCTGCAGGTCGGGGCAGGTCCAGGAGCTTTGATAC
>NW_020898520.1:0-374 GCF_003984885.1 Neopelma chrysocephalum
TCCCCTGCTTCCCCATGTCCTGACCACTCCAGACTGGAGTTCCTGTAACTTTTTCCTTCTTTCTTGGAAATTCAATGGACAGAGGAAAACACAGAACTGTCCCCAAAGCAGAGAGAAGCTCTGGGGCCACAGCACCTGCTCCCCCCTCTTCTCATCCCTTCAGGAGATGAAGAAATGGCCCTGTTTCCCCTCAATGTACTGTAGAAATCCTCCTTGAAAGCATGGGCATAATCCCATTTGCCAGCCAGATCCACTCTGGGCTGCTTCAAGTGGCTGTAAAAGCATCTTGCCTGGGGCCAAGTGCCCCTTGCACACTTGTTTTACCTGGGGAAAAAAGCAGGGAAAGCTGTTTTTTGTGTGAGCACCCTTCGTGT
>NW_020898521.1:0-354 GCF_003984885.1 Neopelma chrysocephalum
GTTCCGGCGGGTGCTGGTGACACTCAGGCACCGCCCCTTGTCTCCAATGTCCCCCGTCCCCCCACTGTCTTCAATGTCCACAATGTCCCCCCAGTGTCCCGAAAGTCCCCAATCCCCCCTAATGTCCCCAATGTCACTCTCTGTCCCCCACCCCAGCCTGCACCGGACACGGTGGGTGCGTCCGTCTCTGCTGAGCCCCCAGGACCGTGACGAGCCGGGACCCCCCAAGGACCCCCCCGAAACCCCCCGGACGACTCCCTGGGATCCTTTGGGGACAGTTGGGGACAAATTGGGGACATTAGGGGGGATTGGGGACTTTCGGGACACTGGGGGGACATTGTGGACATTGAAGAC
>NW_020898522.1:0-324 GCF_003984885.1 Neopelma chrysocephalum
GTCAGCCGGGGGGGCCCTGCGGGGGCTCGGGGGGGCGCTTGGGGGGGGTCCTTGGGGGGTTTGGGGTCTTCCCGGAGCGATGGGAGACCCCCTCGTTTGAGGGGTTGTTTGAGGACCCCCATCGTTGGCTGGGACTGGTTGATGCTGGGGGGGTTTTGAGGGGCCCTGGATGAACTTTGGGGGTCCTGGGAGGGTTTTGGGGTCCTGGGGGTCTCTGGGGGGGGGGTCCTGGGGGGTGTTTGGGGTCCTCCTGGAGCCATTGGGGACCCCTCGTGTGAGGGGGGGTGGCACAAGGGGAGCGAAAATGAGGTTCTGGGATTTGGG
>NW_020898523.1:0-418 GCF_003984885.1 Neopelma chrysocephalum
TAGAGCCGATCATGGGGCACAAATAGCAGGCGAGAGCCGGAGGGTCAGGCCCCTCCTTCTGGGCAAGAAGGGCCGTCGTTGGCTGGCCGGCGCGCCGGCCAGTCGGTGGAAAAATTGCATACGGTCGAGGATTCCTTCCAGACCGAAGGCGCCAGAACCGGGAGCCCCTGCTGAGCGCGTATAGCCGATCGCGTGTCACAAATATAAGGCGAGAGCAGGAGGGTCAGGCCCCTCCTTCTGGGCAAAAAGGGCCGTCGGTCGTGGGCCCGTGCGATGGCCGACCGGGGGCTAAAATTGCATACGGTCGAGGATTCCTTCCAGACGGAAGGCGCCAGGACCGGGAGCCACGGCTGCGCGCGTAGAGCCGATCACGGCGCACAAGTAGCAGGCGAGAGCCGGAGGGTCAGGCCCCTCCTTC
>NW_020898524.1:0-362 GCF_003984885.1 Neopelma chrysocephalum
TCCACTCCTGCACCCCAAAAATGACCCCTGAGTGACCACAGAGTGACCAACTGACCACTGAGTGACCACTGACCACTGACTGATCAATAACGGATCAATAACTGAGCCATAGAGAACTCCCCGTGATCAATAACTGAGCCCAGGTCACACAGAGTGTCCAGCTTCCACTCCTGGGGGACCAGAGTGACCACTGAGTGACCACTGAGTGACCAACTGACCAATAATTGACCAATAATGGATCAATAACTGACCCAGAGGTCCCCATGATCAATAACGAATCAATAACTGAGCCCAGGGCACACAGAGTGTCCAACATCCACTCCTGCACCCCAAAAATGACCCCTGAGTGACCACAGAGTGAC
>NW_020898525.1:0-658 GCF_003984885.1 Neopelma chrysocephalum
CACAGCCCCGGGGACACGCCCACAGCAACAGGGACACGCCCACAGAGGGCGCAAGCCCCGCCCACCACCGCCTGCGCAGCCACTCAGCTCCCAAGCCACGCCCACCAGAGACCGCACCCGGAAATTAAAGCCACGCCCACCTCAGAGACTCCGCCCGCACAAGCCACGCCTATCGTGAACCACGCCCACCAGGGGGTCACGCCCGCATAAACCACTCCCACCTCAGAGACCCCACCCACTCAGGACCCCACCCACACGAGCCACGCCCATAGTGAACCACGCCCACCTGAGACCACGCCCACACAACCGTGCACATCCCCAAGCCCCACCCACACACCAAACCACGCCCAGCTGCGAGCCCCGCCCACACGGCGCTAAGCCACGCCCATAAACCCACAAGCCACGCCCCACAAAAATACCCCCTCCAACCAAACCCCGCCCCTTTGCACAGACCACACCCCTTAAGCAAACCCCACCCCTTCACCCAAACCACGCCCCTTCCCTCAGACCCCGCCCCTTCCCTTGCACCAAACTCCCATTTTTTCTCCCTGAACTTGCCCTTTTTTGCTTCAATTCCCCATTTTTCTCCCCCGTTTTTGCCCCAATTCCCCTTTTTTTCTGCCCCGTTTTTGCCCCAATTCCCGTTTTTTTCTCCCCC
>NW_020898526.1:0-315 GCF_003984885.1 Neopelma chrysocephalum
GCGCTGAGGGGAAGGGCGAGGACACGCCCACGCGGCGCCGCCATTCGCTGAGCGCGGGCGAAGTCCCGCCCCCTTTGGCCCGCCCCGTGATCCCACTGGTTGAGCCGCCACGATCTCCTGCCAGTCAAAAGGAGCGCAGAGATGTGATTGGTCATCAGGGTCTATTGAGCAACGCGATTTAATGAGAGGACGCGGAGTCCCGCCCCCAGGGGGACGTCCCGAGCGCTGATTGGCCAGTTCGGGTTAAATAGGTGAAAGGGCGAAATGTCCCCGAGAGCCCAAAAATACTCCCAAAATGCACGTCCGGGACCACAA
>NW_020898527.1:0-339 GCF_003984885.1 Neopelma chrysocephalum
CGGGACCCCCAAACCTTCAGCACCTGAGGAACCTTCACTGGGCAGGGGGGGACAGAAGGGGTCAGGGACCCCCAAAACCCCCCTAAAATAACACCAAACCTCCCCAAAATAACACCAAACCAACCCCGGGACCCCCAAACCTTCAGCACCTGAGGGACCTTCACTGGGGAGGGGGGGACAGTGGGGTCAGGGACCCCCAAAACCCCCCTAAAATAACACCCAAATAATCCTGGGACCCCCCAAACCAACCCCGATACCCCCTAACCCTCCCAAAATAACACCAAACCCTCCCAAAATAACACCCAAATAATCCTGGGACCCCCAAACCAACCCCAAGAC
>NW_020898528.1:0-470 GCF_003984885.1 Neopelma chrysocephalum
CCCCCAAACCCATAAACCCCCTGCCATCCCAAACACCCAAACCCCATGAAACCCCTGCCATCCCAAACACCCAAACCCCATAAAACCCCTGCCATCCCAGACTCCCTAAACTCTATAAACCCCCTGCCATCCCAGACCCCCCCAATCCCATAAACCCCCTGCCATCCCAAACATCCAAACCCCATAAACCCCCTGCCATCCCAAACATCCAAACCCCATAAACCCCCTGCCATCCTAGACCCCCCAAAACCCCATAAACCCTCTGCCATCTCAGACCCTCCCAGCCCCCATAACCCCCAAACACCCTCTCCCATCCCAAACCCCCCAAACCCCATAATGCCCCCACAGTGCCCCAGACCCACCAAATGTTTCTGGTCCCCCACAACCTCCCCAAACCGCCCCCCTCCCCCCAGACCCCTCCAACCCCCATAGCCACCCCCAGGACCCCCCAACACTCCAGAACCCCTTCA
>NW_020898529.1:0-335 GCF_003984885.1 Neopelma chrysocephalum
GAGATTCCTCCCTTGGGCTGGGGACCCCCCAAGGATACTCCTTGAGGCTGAGCAAAAGAGTTCTCCCCACAAGCGTTGGTATGGGTGAGTTACATCCAATCTCTACTTAATGATTATTTCCCTTTTGCTACCTTGAATATAATTGCTTCAGTAATTGCTTCAATAGAGTGCACTATCCTGTCTTACCCTGTACTAGTAGTAGTCTTAGCCTTTATATTGTGTAGTAAATAATTCTGATTAAGATCTTCTCTCTGTTCACACATCTGTTCATTTGTCTGATCATTTGTGTTAATAAATGATTCATTTTCTAGAAATAGTCTCACTTTGTCATCATT
>NW_020898530.1:0-538 GCF_003984885.1 Neopelma chrysocephalum
GCGAGTCTGGAGCCGGGCATCCCCCCCGGCATTCCCTGATATCCCCCGACATCCCTGGGCGTGGCTCCAGCGTCCTCCCCGGCATCCCTCGGCATCCCTTGACATGGCCTCGGCATCACCTGGCATCCCCCCGGCATCCCTCCGGCATGGCCCAGCATCACCTGGCGTCCCCTTAGATCCCGTGACATGGCCTCAGCATCCCTCCAGCTTCCCCTGCCATCACCCCCCGACATCACCTCGGCATCCCTTGGCACGGCCCCAGCATCCCCCAGGATCTCCTGGCATCCTTTAGCATCTCCCCTGGAATTCGCCTAACACCCCCCAAACACCGCCTCAGCATCCCTTGGCGCGGCTCCAGCATCACTCCGGCGCTCCTTGCCAACGCCCGGCTTCCTCCCGCGGCATCGCCCACCTCCGCTCCCTGGAGTCCCCGGGACTGGGGACACTCGGGGCTGGGGCAGGTTTAAACAGCACCTGGCTGGGCAGCGCCAGATGAACCGGGTTTGGACCCTGCTGCAGACCCGGGCAGGGCAGCAGG
>NW_020898531.1:0-2150 GCF_003984885.1 Neopelma chrysocephalum
GGACGGGCGCGGGGCCGCGCGCGACCCGGAAGCGCCGCGGCCGCGGAAGTGACGGCGCGGAACGGGCGGGGCGGCGGCGCCGGCAGCGGGAGCGGCACCGGGAGCGCCGCGGTCACACACGGCGGCGGGCACGGGCTCCGGCCGGCACGGCCACCGAGGCCCTGAAGCACCGGGGTGGTACCGGCGACACCCGCAGCCGCTGCAGCGCTCCCCGGAGCCGCACACGGGAGGCTTTGCTGATGGGGATCGCGCCGATCTTAATTCCGATTTCTTGCTTGCAACACTGTGAGGCTTGTGTTTGTTTGATGGTTTTGAAACAAACCTGCCGGGTAGCACTCGATGTACAAACACAAACGGGAGGAACCTGAAGCAGAGGTAACGGCTGCACAGGGCAGTGACTGACCGTGGGTTATCCCGGAGCTCGGGTAGCCCTGGGCTGACCCTGCACGGCTGCCTGGGCGAGCAGCTGAGCCCGGCCACCCTCAGGGGCCCCACCTCACACCCTCGGCCCCCCAGAGTCGCACATGTTCCCTGCTGCTCCCAGGGTTCCTTTCCCTGTCGGTGCCTGTTCCTGGCCCGGTGGCCGTGTGTCCCTGTCACCTTTCCAGGCTTGCTGGTGCAGGCTCCACAGTCTCCCATGGAAGTAATGAGACTGTTGGTTAATTCCAGAGGAAAGCCTGATCTGGCGGTCTCAGCTGCTGCACACATCGAAAACCAGCCTTTGAGAAGGACAGGGAACAGCACAGCACAAGTGCCACCGAGGGCACCTGAGCAGAGGTCCCTGTGAAGAGCAGGTGACATTGTCTGGCAGCAGTGGGGGAGTAAGGGCAGACACTGGAGCTGCCCCCGCACAGGGCAGGTCCCAGGGAGCCCCTGGCTGCAGCTGGCAGAGCCCAGAGCTCTGGGGTGACGACTCAGCCTCACAAAACAGTACAAAAATTCACACAGCACAGCAGCTTTGTGCGGACGTGGTGGGACTGAGCGGGTCCCTGTGGGGTGGGTTGAGCCCAGAGCTGGCCAGGCACCACCATCCTGTTTGGCTCAGATGCCAGCGGAACTGTCCTTTCCATCTGTGAGACTTTGCACTCGGGCCAAATGCAAACAGATCTGTGAAATATTTGCAATAATACCAATAATAAAATGCCTTTGGAGTAGCAGTCGTAGTAAAGTTGGATGACCCTGAGAACTCGTTTGCCAGACCGGACAATGGTGGGATAATCAAAATGGAAGGCAATTGGAATGTGAATGAACTTGTTAATCGCTAGGAGGGACAGTGAGAGCACAGACTTGTTGACCAGGAGCCATCCCCATTCCCGGTGAGATGGATAAAGGGTTCCAGATCACACAATGGCACCCAGGGCCCCAGTGAAGATGTGGGGATGGCAGCTGGGATAGAGAGGAGCCGGGAGCTCTGCTTGAGGCAGAGCTGGAGGCATCAGCAGACACCCAGGAAGGCCAGACAGGGATGAGGTTTGGACATGGCTCCACTGAAACCATCCGCCACAGATAGAGCGAGTTAAGGATCATTTTAATTGCTACTGTGGCTCTTTATCACACACGTGGTTTCCCTTCCTTGAGAGGTCTCTGTAGTAACAGCTGTGTTACACACTGTCCAAAGTGTGAAAAAAATGGGTCAGAATTAAAGGAACTGGTACTTGCATGAGGGGTGTCCCACGAGAGGACAATTTGGGTGGGGTGGCAATGATCTGCAGATAACCCTTCAGAGAATGAAGTGTTAATTACCCTTGGTGCCTGTGCTTTTTTCTGTTCCCATTTCCGGGGGTCTGTGCAGATTTGCAAAAAAGGTAATTTGAAATTAGCCCCGGCAACGCACGGCCCGAGCTGCTCCGCGGGGCTGCGCTCGGGGCACGGGCGGGCCTGGCACAGCAGCTGCCTCCATCCTGCGCCCGGGCTCCACCGCACGGCCGAAGCTCCGGGGCCGGGCGGCGGCGGGGGACCCGATCGGAACGGAACCGAACGGGGCCGGGCGGCGGCGGGGGAACCGATGGGAACGGAGCCGAACGGGGCCGGGCCGGGCCGGGCCCAGCGCTCCCAGAGGGGCCGCGCGGCCCCGGCCCGGCGTCACCACGGCAACGGGGGCGGGCCCGGGCCGCGAGCCCCGCCCCGTGACCGTTCGAACAGACCAACCA
>NW_020898532.1:0-447 GCF_003984885.1 Neopelma chrysocephalum
TTTGTCCCTTGGCCATACAGCTCCTGTTGTTTGGCAGCACAGGAGAGTTTAATTAGAGCCCAGGCTCCAATCCCATGGCACGCCTTGAAGACGAGCTTGAAATCAAGCAGCTTTCCTGCTGGAGGGTTAAATTCAGTCCCCATCACCTTTTTTGGGGCTGAATCTTCATATTTTGGCATATTTTTTAGCTGAATCTCAAATATTTGCAGTTTGGGGTGGTGAGGGTCTTCTTAATATTTCTGAGGGGTTTTTTGCCTGAATCTCGGTGGTTTGGGGTTTTCTGGGCTGAATCTCAGTGCTTTGGAGGATTTTATGGTCACAGGATGCTCGATGAGTTCTAGAGATGGACTTGGACAGGAGGAACCCCCAAGCCAATGCGCTCAGCCCTTGTTTTCCCTTCCCCCATCAGGATTTGTCCTTCCCAAAGCTTGGGCGGATGGAGGAGGA
>NW_020898533.1:0-352 GCF_003984885.1 Neopelma chrysocephalum
GGGGGGGGTCCCACATTCCTGAGGGGGATCCCACAGCACCCACACACTCTGGGGGGTCCTACAGCCACCCCGCAGCCCCACGGGGGTCCCACAGCACCCACATCCTTGGGGGGGGTCCCACAGCCACCCTGCAGCCCCAGGGGGGTCCCACAGCACCCAGGGCATGAGGGAGGGTCCCACAGCCACCCATATCCCACCCTGCAGCCCCAGGGGGGTCCCGCAGCCCCCACATCCTTGGGGGGGGTCCCACCTCCCACTGACCCCCCCCCTTCCTTCCCCAGCTCTTCCCTCGGGTGCGGCCGCAGCGCAAGAAGGTCTGATTTTGGGGGGGCCCTGAGGATTTTGGGGGGGG
>NW_020898534.1:0-307 GCF_003984885.1 Neopelma chrysocephalum
CTCCTCTGTTTTGACGCCTTCCTCATTTTGGGGCCCTCCCCCATTTCAGTCCCTCCCTCATTTTGGGCCTCTTCTCTGTTTGGGCCCCTCCTCAATTTTGGGCCCCTCCCTCATTTGGGGCCCTCCCCTGTTTTGGGCCCCTCCTCAATTTTGGCCCCTCCTCAATTTTGGACCCCTCCTCCATTTTGGTCCCTTCTGCATTTTGGGCCCCTCCCCATTTTCCCACCCCTCTCCCATTTTTGACCCCTCCCCATCTTCCACTCCTCCCCATTTTTGACCTCCCCCTCTTCCACCCTCCCCATTTTTG
>NW_020898535.1:0-419 GCF_003984885.1 Neopelma chrysocephalum
AGGCGAGAGCCGGAGGGTCAGGCCCCTCCTTCATTGGCAAAAAGGGCCGTCGTTCAGGGGCTGGTGCCCTGGCTGGACGGGGGCTAAAATGGCATACGGTCGAGCATTCCTTCCAGACCGAAGGCGCCAGGACCGGGAGCCCCGGCTGCGCGCATAGAGACGATCGCGGCGCACAAATAGCAGGCAAGAGCCGGAGGGTCAGGCCCCTCCTTCTGGGCAAAAAGGACGGTCGTTGGCTGGCCAGAGCGCCTGTGAGTCGGGGGCTAAAATTGCATACGGTCGAGGATTCCTTCCAGACCGAAGGCGCCAGGACCGGGAGCAATGGCTGCACGCGTAGAGACGATCGCAACGTCCAAGTGGCAGGTGAGAGCCGGAGGGTCAGGCACTTCCTTCTGGCCAAACGGTCCGTCGATCACGGG
>NW_020898536.1:0-1056 GCF_003984885.1 Neopelma chrysocephalum
CGCAAAGGGTAGAAGGGGGCCGGAGGGTCAGGCCCCACCTGCTGGGCAAAAAGGGCCGTCGTTCGTGGGCCCGTGCGCCGGCCGGCCAGGGGCTAAAATTGCATACGGTCGAGGATTCCTTCCAGACCGAAGGCACTAGGACCGGGAGCCCCGGCTGCGCGCGTAGAGCCGATCGCGGGGCACAAATAGTAGGTGAGCGCCGGAGGGTCAGGCCCCTCCTTCTGGGCAAAAAGGGCCGTCGTTCTTGGGCTGGTGCGCCTGCCAGTTGGGGGCTAAAATTGCATACGGTCGAGGATTCCTTCCAGACCGAAGGCACTAGGACAGGGAGCCCCGGCTGCGCGCGTAGAGCCGATCGCGGGGCACAAATAGCAGGTGAGCGCCAGAGGGTCAGGCCCCTCCTTCTGGGCAAAAAGGGCCGTCGTTCGTGTGCCGTTGCGCAGGCTGGCCGGGGGCTAAAATTGCATCCGGTCGAGGATTCCTTCCAGACCGAAGGCGCCAGGACCGGGAGCCCCGGCTGCGCGCGTAGAGCCGATCGCGGTGCACATAAAGCAGGCAAGAGCCGGAGGGTCAGGCCCCTCCTTCTGGGCAAAAAGGGCCGTCGTTGGCTGGCCGGCGCGACAGCCAGTCGGGGGCTAAAATTGCATACGGTCGAGGATTCCTTCCAGACCGAAAGCGCCAGGACCGGGAGCCCCGGCTGCGCGCGTAGAACCGATCGCGACGCAAAAAGAGCAGTTGAGTCCCGGAGGGTCAGGCCCCTCCTTCTGGGCAAAAAGGGCCGTTGTTTATGTGCCGGTGCGCCTGCCGGCCGGAGGCTAAAATTGCATACGGTCGAGGATTCCTTCCAGACCGAAGGCGACAGGACCGGGAACCCCGACTGCTCGCGTAGAGCCGATCGCTGCGCACAAATAGCAGGCAAGAGCCGGAAGGTCAGATCCATCCTTCTGGGAAAAAAGGGCCGTCGTTCGTGTGCTGGTGCGCCGGCCGGCCGGGGGCTAAAATTGCATACGGTCAAGGATTCCTTCCAGACCGAAGGCGCCAGGACCGGGAGCCCCGGCT
>NW_020898537.1:0-1211 GCF_003984885.1 Neopelma chrysocephalum
GGGGGGCGTCAGGGGGGCGACCGGGGGCACCTGGGCACGGCCCGGGCACACCTGGACACACCCTGAGTACACCTGGATACCCCCTGAGTACACCTGGGTACACCTGGGCACACCCCAGTCACACCTGGGCACGGCCCGGGCACTCCTGGGCACACCTGGGCACAACCTGAGTACACCTGGGCACGCCCTGAGTACACCTGGGTACACCTGGGCATACCCCAGTCACACCTGGACACACCCTGAGTACACCTGGGCACGCCCTAAGTACACCTGAGCTCTCCTGGACACACCCTGAGTACACCTGGGCACACCTGGACACACCCTGAGTACACCTGAGCTCTCCTGGACACACCCTGAGTACACCTGGACACGCCCCGGACACACCCTGAGTACATCTGGATACCCCCTGAGATCACCTGGGTACACCTGGACACACCTGGGTACACCCTAGGCACACCTAGACACACCCCAGTCACACCTGGGCACACCCTGAGTACACCTGGACACGCCCCGGACACACCCCAAGTACACCTGGACACACCTGGACACACCCCGAGTACACCTGCATACCACCTGTGGTCACCTGGGCACACCTGCACACGCCCTGAGTACACCTGGACACACCTGGACAAGCCCCGAGTACACCTGGACACCCCCTGTGGTCACCTGGGCACACCTGGGCACACCCTGAGTATACTCAGATACCCCCTGTGGTCACCTGGACACACCTGGACACACCCCAGTCACACCTGGATACGCCCTGAGTACACCTGGGCACACCTGGACACACCCTGAGTACACCTGGACACACCTGGGCACACCCTGAGCACACCTGGACACACCTGGGCACACCTTGAGCACACCTGGGGACACCCCGAGCCCACCTAAGCACGTCCCAGTCCCACCTGAGCTCACCTGGGGACACCCCAAGCCCACCTGGACATGTCCCAGTCCCACCTGGGCACACCCTGAGCACACCTGGGCACACCTGGACACATCCGGACACACCCTAAGCCCACCTGAGCTCACCTGGGGACACCCTGAGCCCACCTGGCCCCTCCCAACCCCATCCCCGCCCTCACCTGCGAGCCCCAGGTGCAGACAGGGGTCCCACCTGTCCCCCCCCCCTCACCTGCGAGCCCCAGGTGCAGACAGGGGTAATTGACCAGCACCAGTTTGTTGAAGTTGAACTTGTAGGTGAAACGTTTCCC
>NW_020898538.1:0-521 GCF_003984885.1 Neopelma chrysocephalum
GGGGGCTCTCAGGGGGTCTCTCCTGTCCCAGGGGGGTCTCAGGATGGTCTCAAGGCTCAGGGGGGGTCTCTCAGGGGTCTCTCAGGGGTCTCTCCCCCCTCCATTCCAGGTTTCCCGTTCCCTGAGTGGGCTCAGAGGTCTCTCAGGGGTCTCTCAGGGGTCTCTCAGGGGGATCTCAGGGGTCTCTCTCCCCTCCATCCCAGGTTTCACGTTCCCCGAGTGGGCGCACAAGGCGGAGTCGAGCCCCGGGTGGGTTTGGGGTCTCTCAGGGGTCTCTCAGGGGTCTCTCAGGGGTCTCTCAGGGGTCTCTCTCCCCCCAAATCAGGTTTCGCGTTCCCCGAGTGGGCGAACAAGGCGGAGTCGAGCCCCGGGTGGGCTCAGGGTGGTCTGAGAGGGTCTCTCACCCCCCCTGTGCCCCCCAATCCCAGGTTTCGCGTTCCCCGAGTGGGCTCAGGGGTCTCTCAGGGGTCTCTCCCCCCCCAAATGCAGGTTTCGCGTTCCCCGAGTGGGCGCACAAGGCG
>NW_020898539.1:0-910 GCF_003984885.1 Neopelma chrysocephalum
GGGACGGGAGAAACAAGGCCCGAGGGACGGACAGAGGGACAGAGGGAGGGACAGGGATGGGAGGGACAGATGGACAGACAGAGGGACACGGACAGACAGGGGGACAGAGGGACGGACAGAGGGACAGACAGACACGGGGACAAGGGGACAGAGGGACAGAGGGACAGAGGGATGGAGGGACGGGAGAAACCCGAGGGACAGACAGGGGGACAGAGGGAGGGACGGGGATGGGAGGGACAGAGGGACAGAGGGATGGAAAGACGGACAGAAGGACAGAAGGATGGAGGGACAGGAGAAACAAGGCCCGAGGGACGGACAGAGGGACAGAGGGGACGGACAGAAGGATGGACAGAGGGACAGAGGGAGGGACAGGGCTGGGGACAGACGGACGGGGGGGTGGAGGGACAGAGGGATGGAAGGGACAGACGGACAGGGCCAGGGACAGACGGACAGGGGGACAGACAGGGCTGGAGACAGACGGACGGGGGGGGGGGGGAGGGACAGAGGGACGGGAGGGACAGACGGACAGGTGGAAGTGATGCAGGGGCAGAGGGATGCGGGGATGGAAAGACGGAGGGATGGACACACGGACGGACGGACGGACGGACAGGGCTGGGGACGGAGGGACAGGTGGAAGGGACAGAAGGACGGACGGACATGGGGACAGAGGGGTGTGGGGACAGACGGACACAGGGACAGACGGACGGACGGATGGACGGAGCCGCCCCCCCCCCCCCCCCCCCCCGGCAGCGGCTCTGTCGCGACAGCCCCGAGCCCGCCCCTCCCCCACCCGGGCCGCGACCCCTCCCCCTCCCCCCAAAACCCCTCAAATCCCCCCAAAACCCCCCTCCCAGCCCCCCCGAGACCCCAAAATCCCCCCAAATCCCCCCATTTACCCCCTCCCCCCCCC
>NW_020898540.1:0-722 GCF_003984885.1 Neopelma chrysocephalum
TCCTCTCTAAGGTACCCCTGGGTTCACCCCACAAAAGTGGTGATTTTGTTTCATCCAAATTACCTCAGCATTTCTGTGGAAAATGTCACCTCTGCTCCCCCTCCCAATTCGCCTCTGCTTTTCCCTCAGAAACGTTCCTTCCGATCCCCGTACGGGAACTCGGGTTGGACCCCTAAACCTGCCGCGACGAGCTCAGGTTTTACCCCAGAATTGTCCCTTCCTGTCCCGCTCAGGGAACCTCGATTTCCCCCCTGAACGTCCCTCACTAATTGCCTCGGGTTTACCTCAAAATGTTCATTTTACCCCTCCGTGAGAGGCGGGAGACCACCAGTCCCGGGTGCCCCGGGAACCGGCGCGGCCGCTCCTTCCCCGCTCGGTGCCGCCGGCCCGGCCGTCCCCTGCGGGGCTCCCCCGGGCCCGCCCGTTCCCCGCTCCCCATTTCCCGTTCCCCGCTAATTGTTCCCCGCTAATTGTTCCCCGCTAATTGTTCCCCGCTAATTGTTCCCCGCTAATTGTTCCCCGCTAATTGTTCCCCGCTAATTGCTCCCCGGGCACGGCGCATGCGCAGGTCCCGTCGCTGCAGCCTCTCCCTTTGACCAGCAGGCGGCCCCGCGGTCATTGAAGTCACTGCGCACGCGCTGTCCTGGGCCGGGCCGCCCGCGCCTCCCACGTGACTGGGGCCGTGCGCTGGCTCACTGCGCATGCGCCCCGGCCCAGCGCCC
>NW_020898541.1:0-646 GCF_003984885.1 Neopelma chrysocephalum
CCTTCGGTCTGGAAGGAATCCTCGACCGTATGCAATTTTAGCCCCCGACTGGCAGGCGCGCCGGCCTAGCGAATGACGGCCCTTTTTGCCCAGAAGGAGAGGCCTGACCCTCCGGCTCTCGCCTGCTATTTGTGCGCCCCGATTGGCTCTGCGCGCGAAGCTAGAACGCCCGGTCCTCGCGCCTTCAGTCTAGAAGGAATCCTCGACCGTATGCAATTTTAGCCCCCGGTCGGCCAGCGCACAGGCCCACGAACGATGGCCCTTTTTTCCCATAAGGAGGGGCCTGACCCTCCGGCTCTCGCCGGCTATTTGTGCGCCGTGATGGGCTCTGCGCGTGCAGCCGGGGCTCCCGGTCCTGGCGCCTTCGGTCTGGAAGGAATCCTCGACCGTATGCAATTTTAGCCTCCGACTGGCAGGCGCGCATGCCAGCGAACGATGGCCCTTTTTGCCCAGAAGGAGGGGCCTGACCCTCCGGCTCTTGCCTGCCCCTTGTGCGCCGCGATAGGCTCTACCCGCGCAGCTGGGGCTCCCGGTCCTGACGCCTTCGGTCTGGAACGAAATCTCGACCGTATGCAATTTTAGCTCCCGGCCGGCCGGCGCACCGGCACACGAACGACGGCCCTTTTTGCCCAGAAGGAGGGGCCTG
>NW_020898542.1:0-1053 GCF_003984885.1 Neopelma chrysocephalum
CCAGACCGAAGGCGCCAGGACCGGGAGTACAGGCTGCGCGCGTAGAGTCGATCGCGGCGCACAAGGGGCAGGCGAGAGCCTGAGGGTCAGGCCCCTCCTTCTGGGCAAAAAGGGCCGTCGTTCGTGTGCTTGTGCGTTGGCCGACCGGGGGCTAAAATTGCATACGGTCGAGGATTCCTTCCAGACCGAAGGCCCCAGGACCGGGAGCGCCGGCTGCGCGCGTAGAGCCCATCGCGGCGCACAAGGGGCAGGCGAGAGCCGGAGGGTCAGGCCCCTCCTTCTGGGCAAAAAGGGCCGTCATTCGCTAGGCCGGCGCGCCTGCCAGTCGGGGGCTAAAATTGCATACGGTCGAGGATTCCTTCCAGACCGAAGGCGTCAGCACCAGGAGCCCCGGCTGCACGCATAGAGCCGATCGCGGCGCACAAATGGCAGGCGAGAGCCGGAGGGTCAGGTCCCTCCTTCTGGCCAAAAAGGGCCGTCGTTCGTTTACCGGTGCATCTGCCGGCGGGGGGCTAGAATTGCATACGGTCGAGGATTCCTTCCAGACCGAAGGCGCCAGGACCGGGAGCACAGGCTGCGCGCGTAGAGCCGATCGCGGCGCACAAATAGCAGGCGAGAGCCGGAGGGTCAGGCCTCTCCTTCTGGGCAAAACGGGCCGTCGTTCGTGGGCCCGTGTGCCGGCCGACCGGGGGCTAAAATTGCATACGGTGGAGGATTCCTTCCAGACCGAAGGCGCCAGGACTGGGAGCCCCGGCTGCGCGCGTAGAGCCGATCGCGGCGCACAAATAGGAGGCGAGAACCGGAGGGTCAAGCCCCTCCTTCTGGGCAAAAAGGGCCGTCGTTCATGTGCCGGTGCGCAGGCCGACCGGGGGCTAAAATTGCATACGGTCGAGGATTCCTTCCAGACCGAAGGTGCAAGGACCGGGAGCCCCGGCTGCGCGCGTAGAGCCGATCGCGGCGCACAAATAGCAGGCGAGAGCCGGAGGGTAAGGTCCCTCCTTCTGGGATAAAAGGGCCGGCGTTCGTGGGCCCGTGCGTCGGCCGACCGGGGGC
>NW_020898543.1:0-336 GCF_003984885.1 Neopelma chrysocephalum
CTTTCCTTCTTTTTCCCCATCCTTCCCTTTCTTTTCCTCCTTTCCTTCCTTCCTTGTGTTTCCTCCTTTCCCCCCCTTTTTTGTTTCCTCTTTTCCTTCTTTAACACCGCGTCCTCCGCCCTCTGCCCTCTCCCCCTCCCTCCCCCTCCCCCCTTCAGTCCCCCTTCCTCTCCTCCCCCCTCCCTCCCCTTCGTTCTCTCTACCCCTCTTCCAACTCACCTCTTCCTTTCCCTCTCCCCTTTCCCCACCCCTCCATCCGAACCCCTGCACCCCCGTCCCCACACTCTCCCTCCCCGTCCCTCTCCCCTCACGACCCGCGCTCGCCGCCCCTCCCTC
>NW_020898544.1:0-438 GCF_003984885.1 Neopelma chrysocephalum
CCAAGGTCTCCAGGCTGTGCCTGAGGAATCCCCAGTGACGGTGACCTTCCAAAGGGGACTTGCTGTGGGACCTGAGAGCAGAGGGATGGGGGCTTGGAGTCACCTGCACAGGTGATGCAGAGCCCCTGGAGAGGGAGGCTGGTGGTGCAGAGACCCCCTGAATGGGTCCCTGTGGGGGCCTGCAGTGAGCAGGGGATGGTGGCCGGGGCATCTCCACCAGGGATCAGTTGAAGCCCCACAACAAGGTGAGATCCTGGCCCGGGGACTCCCAGGCAGGAGGAATGGGGAGCGTGCAGCCTGAGGGACAGTGCAACAAGGAGCCAGAGCTGGGTGAGCTCAGGACCCCCAGAAGGGTGGGTGGTGAGCTGGACAGTCTGCATGGGTTCCCCAAGGTCCTTGGAGCACGAGGGGACAAGGACATGGGGCCTTGTGTGGGTG
>NW_020898545.1:0-320 GCF_003984885.1 Neopelma chrysocephalum
AGGCAGTGCGGGAATATCAGGTTTGGGGGGTCGCAGAAGGGATTTGGAGGGTCCTGGGTGGGTTTTGTGGGGTCTCAGTTGGGTTTTTAGGGTTCTCCGTGGGGATTTAGGGGATCCTGGGTGGGTTTGAGGGTTTCCCAGGGTTATTTTGGGTCGATTTCCCCTGGTTTGGGGCAGTTTGGGGCTTGGTGGAGGCAGCTCCAAAATATCAGTTTGGGGGGCTTCCCGGGTGGGATTTGGGGGGTCCTGGGGAGGATTAGGGAATCCTGGGGTTTTTTTTGGAGGGATCCTGGGTGGGCTTAAGGGTTTCCCAGGGGAAT
>NW_020898546.1:0-507 GCF_003984885.1 Neopelma chrysocephalum
ATTCCCCTGGGAAACCCTTAAGCCCACCCAGGATCCCTCCAAAAAAACCCCCAGGATTCCCTAATCCTCCCCAGGACCCCCCAAATCCCACCCGGGAAGCCCCCCAAACTGATATTTCGGAGCTGCCTCCACCAAGCCCCAAACTGCCCCAAACCAGGGGAAATCGACCCAAAATAACCCTGGGAAACCCTCAAACCCACCCAGGATCCCCTAAATCCCCACGGAGAACCCTAAAAACCCAACTGAGACCCCACAAAACCCACCCAGGACCCTCCAAATCCCTTCTGCGACCCCCCAAACCTGATATTCCAGCACTGCCTCCACCAGCCCCAAAATTGCCCAAAAATGGGAAAATTGGCCCAAATTTCCCCGGAAATCCCCCCTCAGTCCCCCAAATCCCCTTGGAGACCCCCCCAAACTCACCCAGGACCCCCTAAAACTCGCCCAGGATTCCCCAAACTCACCTGGGATCCCCCAAAACCTCCCAAATCCTCACCAGGACCCCCC
>NW_020898547.1:0-302 GCF_003984885.1 Neopelma chrysocephalum
GCCCGCGTCCACCCTGCCCGTGCCCCTCTGTGTCCCCTCCGTCCGTGTCCACCCCCTCGCGTCCGCGTTCCTCCACGACCCCCGTGTCCTCCTCCCCCCCCCGTCACACCCGCGTCCCCCCGCGTCCACCGGGACCCGCGTCCCCTCCGCCCGCGCCCAGCCCCTCACACCCCTCTCCCTCCCCGCGCGGACCCCACCACCACCCCCCCTCCCTCCTTTCCGCGGCATCGCCCCTTTAAGCGCCGAGCGGAGCGCGGGGGGGGTGGTGGCGGGGCTGCCGGAACAGCCGCGCGCGGGGCGGG
>NW_020898548.1:0-346 GCF_003984885.1 Neopelma chrysocephalum
GTCCCACCCCATGACCCCCTCCATGCCCCCATAATCCCCACCCCATGTTTCCCCCCATATCTCCCTTAGGCCCATTCCCTGTCCCCCTCTCTGTCCCCCTCAGTCCCACCCCATGACACCCTCCATGTCCCCTCCATGTGTCCCCCAAATCCCTCCACGTCCCCCCCCTGAGCCCCAGCAGTACTTGGGACCCTTAAAAGAGGGTTTGGGGTGAGGGGACAGGGAGGGTGTCATGGGGTGGGACTGAGGGGGACAGAGAGGGGGACAGGGAATGGGCCTAAGGGAGATATGGGGGGAAACATGGGGTGGGGATTATGGGGGCATGGAGGGGGTCATGGGGTGGGAC
>NW_020898549.1:0-861 GCF_003984885.1 Neopelma chrysocephalum
CAGACCCGCAAGAAGAAGGGGGACAAGGATGTGAGTCACCCCCAAAATCGCCCCAAAATTGCCCCAAACACCCCAAACCCACCACAAATCACCTCAAAACACCCCAAAAATGCCCCAAAATCGCCCCCAATCTCCCCAAAAACGCCCCAAAATACCCAAAAAACGCCCCCAAATCACCCCAAACACCCCAAAAATGCCCCAAAATCACCCCAAAACCATCCCCAAGTCACCCCAAAATCACCCCAAATCACCTCAAAACACCCCAAAAATACCCCTAAATCACCCCAAACCCACCCTAACGGTGGATATTTGGGATAGGGGAGATCCTTCAGGCCTCGTTTTAGTCCATAACCTTGAAGGAGTATGCTCTCCCACCCTGCCCCCCACCTCGTGGCCCTGGGACCCCAAGACGGAGCACTCACCAGACCACCAGGGGAGAGAGGACGAAAGAGAAGGTTTAATTGTGGGAGGGGGCTTATATAGCCTTTGGGGACCAATCACAGGTGAGGGGTCACAATCAAGGTAAGGGGTTCACAGCCAATAAGGGAGGGGTTAACAAGGGACCAATGGAAACACCTTGGGACATCTTCCCAGGACACTCTGGCCCGAGAGATAAGGGATTTACAGTGGAGGTATAGGGGAAAACGCAGTGGCTCTGTAAAGAGCCCTCTTAACATGAGTTTAAACAACATTAAAAACTTCTGCTTTATCAGTCCACCTTTGGCAGGACTCTTTCCAAACATCCATTGCTACACCACCCCAAATCACCTCAAAACACCCCTAAATCGCCCCCAAATCACTCCAAAACACCCCAAAAATGCCCCAAATCGCCCCCAAATCACCCCAAAACCACCCCACATC
>NW_020898550.1:0-363 GCF_003984885.1 Neopelma chrysocephalum
CACCCCCTCAATACCAAAGCATTGCCCCACCCCCTCCACACGACGTGACTTCCCAACGCCATCATTACCAGCCCGTACTAAGTAGTTAATAACCTAATGACTTAATTGCTTAATTGCATAACTAATTTTTTTTCGCCACCCCATAGCAACTACATAAACGTAACAAAAGCACCACCCCCGCAAGACCACACCATAAGCACCACCCCATAATTACCACACCATCAGCCCCATCCCCTCATTACCACATCAGAAGCACCACCCCATCATTACCACATCGTCAGCACCACCCCTTCATTACCATACCATAGCCACACCCCCTCATTGCCACATCATTGCCACACCCCCTCATTACCACCTCATTGC
>NW_020898551.1:0-1075 GCF_003984885.1 Neopelma chrysocephalum
CCTCATTGCCACATCATTGCCACACCCCCTCATTACCACCTCATTGCCACACCCCCTCATTACCACCTCATAGCCACACCCCCTCATCACCACCTCACACCCACACACCATCATTACCAGATCACCAGCCCCACCCCCTGCAAACCCTACTTGACAATTACCAACACACCCACACACCAAAAAGCACAACACCAGCACACGCTAATGACCAATCACCACACCCACGCACCACTACCGCAACAACTAGGGTTCCACCTCACAGGTACGTTTATCTTTACAATTCCACTTACACCCAGAGCTTGCCTTTACATTCACACCTTACACGCACAGCTTACACATCATGACCACAACTCAGCTTCACACGTAAGGCTCACAACTTCAGACCACAGGTGACGGTCACAGCACACAGTCAGACGTGACGATCACACGTGAGGAACACAGATGACAGCTCCCAGCTCACAGGTCACACGTGAGGAGTCACACCCAAGAGGTCACAGGTAACACTCACAGGTCACGGCTGAGGGATCACACATGACAGGTCACACCCGAGAGCTCACAGGTAACGGTCACAGGTAAGGGTCACACCTTAGGGTCACAACTTAGGATCACGGCTTACAGTCACAGATTACGATTAAGAGAAGGGGTTAGAGCTTAGGGTTAGTCTTACTGTTAGGGTTAGAGTCACGTATTAGGGTCACAGCTTAGGGTCACGAGTTAGAGTCACGCCTTAGGGTCACGGGTTACACTTACGGTCACGGGTTAGAGTCACGGGTTAGGGTCATGGGTTAGGCTTAGGATTTAGGGTCACAGGTTAGGGTCACAACTTAAGCTCATGGCTTAGGGTCACAGCTTAGGGTCACGGGTCACGGGTGAGGGGTCACGAGTGACGGGTGACGGGGAAGTGGTGAGGGCTGAGGGTTAGGGTTAGCATTAGGGTTAGGGTTTAGGGTTAGGGTTTAGGGTTAGGAGTTAGGGTTAGGGTTAGGGTTAGGGTTAGGGTTTAGGGTTAGGGTTAGGGTTTAGGGTTAGGGTTTACGGTTAGGGTTAGGGTTAGGGTTAGGGGTTAGGGTTAGGG
>NW_020898552.1:0-334 GCF_003984885.1 Neopelma chrysocephalum
TTTGGGGGGGTCCCAAAGTGTCTGCGGGGGTCCCAATAAATTTGGGGGGGGCCCAAAGGCTCTGCAGGGTCCCAATAAATTTTGGGGGGTCTGGGGGGGTCCCAAAGGGTCTGAGGGGGTCCCACTGGATTTGGGGGGCTCCCAAAGTGTCTACAGGGTCCCAATAAATTTTGGGGGGGTCTGGGAGGGTCCCAATGATTTTGGGGGGGTCCCACTGAATTTGGGGGGGGTCCCAAAGGCTCTGCAGGGTCCCAATAAATTTGGGGTGGCCTGGGGGGGTCCCAACAAATTTGGGGGGCGTCTCCTCAGTCCAGGGGTCCCACCCACCCCCCTT
>NW_020898553.1:0-1108 GCF_003984885.1 Neopelma chrysocephalum
AATTCTGGCCGTTGGGAGCGCAGGGCTGGAAAAAGCAAACAAGAGCCCTTCTCCCCAACCAAGAAAGCCTGCAACCTTTGGATCTCAGGTGCAATTGGTGAGCTAGCCTGGGCAGCCCTTGGTCAGCAAGAGCTTTCTGTCCTAGTCCCTTTGTTCTGAGAGGAATCTGCGTCTATAACCAATTTTGGTGGTGGGAGCCCAGGAGTGGATAAAGCAAACAAGAGCCTTTCTCCACAGCCAAAAAAGCCTGCAAACTTTGGTTCTCAGGTGTATTTCGTGGGCCAACCTTGCCACTCCCTGGACAGCAAGACCTTTCTGTCCTGGCCCCTTTCGTCTGGGAGGAATCTTCGTCCGTATACAATTTAGGCAGTGGACACACCGAGGGCTGGAAAAAGCAAACAAGAGCCCTTCTCCCCAGCCAAGAAAGCCTGCAACCTTTGCTTCTCAGGTGCAATTGGTGGGCTAGCCTGGGCACTATCTAGGAAGCAAGACCTTTCTGTCCTGGCCCCTTTGGTCTGGGAGGAATCTTTATCCGTATCCAATTTTAGGAGTGGCAAAGACCCAGGCCTTGAAAAAGCAAACAACAATCCTTCTCCATAACCAAGAAAGCCTGCAACCGTTAGCTCTCGGGTTGAATTTGTGGGCCAACCTAGGTACTCCCTGGGCAGCAACAGCTTTCTGTCCTGACCCCTTTGTTCAGGGAGGAATCTTCTTCCGTATCCAATTCTGGCCGTTGGGAGCCCAGGGTTGGAAAAAGAAACAAGAGCCCTTCTCCCCAGCCAAGAAAGCCTGCAACTTTTGCTTCTCAGGTGCACTTGGTAGGCTAGCCTGGGCACTCCCAGGACAGCAAGAGTTTTCTGTCCTGGCCCCTTTGGTCTGGGAGGAATCTGCGTCCGTATCGTATTTTGGCCGTTGGAGCCCAGGGCTGGAAAAAGTGTACAAGAGCCCTTCTCCCCAGCCAAGAAAGCCTGCAACCTTGGCTCTCGAGTTGATTTCTTCGGCCACCCTGGGTACTCCCTGGGCTGCAAAAGCTTTGTGTCCTGACCCTTTTTTTGTGGGAAGAATCTTCTTCCGTATCCAATTCTGGCCGTTGGGAGCCCAGGGCCGG
>NW_020898554.1:0-328 GCF_003984885.1 Neopelma chrysocephalum
CTATATCCCTGTGCCCCCCTTTGCCCCCCCACATCCCTGTGCCCCCCACATTCTGTGCCCCCTGTGCCCCCCATGTCCCTGTGCCCCCTGTGCCCCCCTGTCCCTGTGCCCCCCTTCGCCCCCCCACGTCCCTGTGCCCCCCACATTCTGTGCCCCCTGTGCCCCCCCATGTCCCTGTGCCCCCCTTGTCCCCCCACCTCCCTGTGCCCCCCATGTCCCCATGTCCCCTGTGCCCCCCATGTCCCCCTCGTGTCCCCCCTATATCCCTGTGCCCCCCTTTGCCCCCCCTTATCCCTGTGCCCCCCACATTCTGTGCCCCCTGTCCCTG
>NW_020898555.1:0-331 GCF_003984885.1 Neopelma chrysocephalum
TAGACCCTATAGACCCCCCAGAGGGGCCCTATAGCCCCTATAGAGCCACGGAGGGGCCCTATAGACTCTGGGGAGGGACCCTATAGCCCCAAGAGACCCAGGGAGGGGCCCTCTAGAACCAGGGGAGGGGCCCTATAGCCCCTATAGAGCCAGGGAGGGGCCCTATAGAGCCTGAGGAGGGGCCCTATAGCCCCTATAGAGCCAGGGAGGGGCCCTATAGAGCCAGGGGAAGGACCCTATAGCCCCAAGAGACCCAGGGAGGAGCCCTATAGAGCCTGGGGAGAGGCCCTAAAAGCCCTGTAGGAGCTCAGAGTGGTTGTCCAGCCCCTAT
>NW_020898556.1:0-397 GCF_003984885.1 Neopelma chrysocephalum
CATTGTAGACATGCAATAGATTTCACATGTGGTCAAGCACTTGCAAACTTTTTGCTTATGTCAAAATATGATCTGTTCTGTTCTGTCATCCTAGTGTCAGTTTGCAGTTAGGATTAATTTGGAGGAACTCACTAAATTCTAAGTCCATAATCAGTTTTGCCAAGCTCATTGCCTGTTCCTGAGTTCCTTGCAATAATCAATTCTCACTCATGTCCTGCAAGCAGAATATATTCCAAGTGTGAGTGGTATTCCCAGGCATTGTGCTGGTTCTCAGCATGGAGTACATCATACTGGGCAATGCCTGTATGTTCACTCAAACAAGTTGTAAAAGACTTTTTCTCAAAACTTGTCTACTATTTTTCAAAAACTAAATTAGAAGTAACTTTTTGATGGCATT
>NW_020898557.1:0-1506 GCF_003984885.1 Neopelma chrysocephalum
GTGCAGGGGGGTCCCCCAGTGTCGGGGGGTCCCCTCGAGTGGGGGTCCCCCGGTAGGGATGTGGGGGGGTCGTTGGGGAGAGGGTGATGTTGGGAAGCACCAAGGGGGTCCCCCGGGGTGGGGTCCCCCCGAAGAGATGTTTGGGGGTCCCTCATTGAGGGGGGGGTCCCTCGATGTGGGGGTGCAGGGGGAATCCCCATCCCCTCCGATTTTGGGGGTGCCCCTGTGTTTATGGGGGGGGTCCCTCAGTGAGGGGGTCCCCTGGTCTGGGGTCCTCATGTCGGGGTGTGGGGGTGTTTGGGGGTCCCTCCGTGCGGGGACGTGTGGGGGGGTCCTACAGTGTGGGGGTCCCTCATTTTGGGGGGTCCCCTGGTGTGGGGATGCTCCGGGGGTCCCTCGGTGTGGGGGTCCCTGGGTGGGGATGAGCAGGGGTCCCACAGTGTGGGGGTCCCTCATTGTGGGGGTCCCCTGGTGGGGGATGCTCAGGGGGTCCCACATTGTGGGGGTCTCTCGGTCTGGGGGTCCCTCATTTTGGGGGTCCCCTGGTGTGGGGATGCTCAGGGGGTCTCTCGGTGTGGGGGTCTCTCGGTGTGGGGGTCTCTCAGTGTGGGGGTCTCTCAGTCCTTCATTCCGGGGGTCTTTCATCACGGGGCTCCCTCGCTCTGGGGGTCTCTCCGTGCGCTGGTCCCACTTTGTGGGAGTCCCACGGTGCGGGGGTCTCTTGATGGGGCCATCCCACGGGTGCGGGGGTCTCTTGGTCCTTCATTACGGGGGTCTCTCCGTCGGGGGGTCTCTCCGTGTGGTGGTCCCACTTTCCAGGGGTCCCTCAGTCTGGGGGTCTCTCCGTACACCAGTCCCACTTTTCAGGGATCCCTGGGTCCGGGGGTCCCTCACTCTGGGGGTCTCTCCGTGCACTGGTCCCGCTTTGCAGGGGTCCCTCGGTCCTTCATTACGGGGTTCCCTCGGTCTGGGGGTCTCTCCATGCGGGGGTCCCTCAGTCTGAGGGTCCCTCGGATTGGGGGTCTCTCCGTGCGCTGGTCCCGCTTTGCGAGGGTCCCTTGGTCTGGGAGGGTCTCTCCGTACACCGGTCCCACTTCTCGGGGGTCCCACTTCACGGGGGTCCCTCGGTGATCTAGGGGTCTCTCCATACACCAGTCCCACTTGGCGGGGGTCCCTGGGTCTGGGGGTCCCTCGGTCTGGGGGGTCTCTCCCTGCACTGGTCCCACTTCTCGGGGGTCCCACTTCTCGGGGGTCCCACTTTGCGGGGTTCCCTCGGTCTTGGGGTCTCTCCGTACACCGGTCCCACTTCGCTGGGGTCCCACTTTGAGGGGGTCCCACTTTGCGGGGTTCCCTCGGTCTGGGGGTCTCTCCGTACACCAGTCCCACTTCGCGGGGGTCCCTGGCTCTGGGGGTCTCTCCGTACACAGCTCCCACTTCTCGGGGGTCCCTCCCTCCCCCTCTCCCTCCTTCCTCCCGGGGGTCCCCCCCTTTCGCTGTACTCCCTCC
>NW_020898558.1:0-343 GCF_003984885.1 Neopelma chrysocephalum
GGTGAGCGATGCTCATCCTTCACTCGAGACTGTTGCTCCGTGGGGACGCCCGCTAAGCACGGGCACCGACCAGCTGCTGCAGATCCTGGCAGCCCTGGCCTGTCTGTGTGGGTAAGCACAGTTTATTGATAGGAAGCAACCGAGAAAGCAAATGTTTTATATCCTTTTTTGGAATCCTTTTAATTCCCTTTTTACTGGGTAATACTGTATTAAAAGCTGTTCATAGTATTGTAGAAATGCCAACTGACAAAGTAGTTTTTTTATACCCTTTTTCAGCTTTTGATTCTCTTTGCTAGTTTTTTATTCTCACTGCAATAAAAGATTTTTTGTAGTGTTTGAATGT
>NW_020898559.1:0-451 GCF_003984885.1 Neopelma chrysocephalum
GCGCGGTGGGGGGGGGGGCGGGGACGTATGGCCCGGGGGGGACACGGGGGGGGACGGGACAGTCCGCGTATGTCCCTGGGGGGGACACGGGGGTCTGGGGTGGGGGGGGACAGTCCGTGTATGTCCCCGGGGGGGGACACGGGGGTCGGGAGACACGGGACAGTCCGTGTATGTCCCCGGGGGAGGGTTGGGAGGGGAGGGGACAGTCCGTGTATCTCTCGGGGGGGGACACGGGGGTCGGGCCGGGGGGGGGACACGAGTCACGGCCACCTCCTGCCCCTCCCAGGCTCCACGTGGCCGCGGGCCGGGGTCTCACCGAGTGCCTGCGGCTGCTGCTGAGCCACGGGCCGCCCGTGGACGAGAGGAACGACGACGGTAGGTGGGGACACCGTGGGGACACCGCAGGGACAGGTGGGGACACCCGGGGACACCTTGGAACACCACAGGGACA
>NW_020898560.1:0-746 GCF_003984885.1 Neopelma chrysocephalum
TGTCCCCCCATGGCCCCCCCATGTCCCTGTGTCCCCCCCATGGCCCCGTGTCCCCCCGGGTCCCCGCCATGGCCCGTGGTCCGGCCGGTGGCCCCGGGGGCTGTGCTGTTGCTCCCCGGTCTGTACAGGCGGCCGGAGCAGCAGCTGCCTGCGGTAAGCAAGGGGAGACGGGAACCCCAGACCCCCCAAAACCCCCCCTCCCGCTCACCGGACGCGCATGGAGAAGGTGTTGATGTCCTTGTCCAGCTGGTCCAGCAGGCTGATGGACTGGATGATCATGTTGTCCACACGGTGCACATTGAACTTCACCTTGGCCCGGGAGTAGCTGTGGCCGAGCCCCAGCTGGGCCTTGGCCGCCGACTGCGCCGTGAGGCCCCGCACCAGGGCTGGGAAGTGCAGCCGGATCCCTGAGGGACACCGGGGGGACAGGGGGGTCAGGGGTCACCAGGGGGACAGGGGGATCAGGGGTCACCAGGGGGACAGGGGTCACACGATGTGGGAACTGAGCTATCACCATGTAGGACCCAGATGTCGCCACGCAGGGAAAAGGGGTCACCATGGGGGGACAGGGAGGACACCGTGCAGGGGAGAGAGGTGTCACAGGTGTCACCACGTGGGGGACAGAGGGCTCGTCACATGGGGACAGGGAGGGGACAGAGGTGCCACCACACAGTGACAGAGGTGTCACTGTGTGTGGTTCAGAACCAGGGCCAGCCCCCAACACACCCCCGATGGCCCCCCCAGCC
>NW_020898561.1:0-1265 GCF_003984885.1 Neopelma chrysocephalum
AGGACACGGGGACACTTTTGGGGGGGCCCTGGGGGGATTTGGGGGGTCCCGGGGGGTTGGGGGGACACGGGGACACTTTTGGGGGGGCTCGGGGGGGATTTGGGGGGTTCTTGGGGGGTTGGGGGGACCCGGGGGGACTTTGGGGTCTCTCTCCCCCCCAAAAGACCCCAAAATACCCCAAAATGCCCCAAAAAGGGGGTCGGGCCCCGCCCCCTCCCCTCAAACGCGGCCCCGAAGCGCCGCCTGTCAATCAAGGCCAGACCACGCCCCCTCAACACGTCAATCAGGGTCAAACCACGCCCATTTATTTACATAATCACGCCCCCGTGTCGTGGCCCCGCCCACGTCACCATGGCAACACCCATGTGTTGTCTGGCCACGCCCCCTCCGTTCGTCGCCGCCATGTTGGTTGAGGGCGGAGGCGACGGAAGTGACGTCATCGGCGGCGCCGGGGCCGGGCGGAAGTGAAGGAGGCGGGAAGGAGGTGACGGGAGAACTGGGGGGAACTGGGAGGGACTGGGGGGAACTGGGAAGGACCGGGAGGGACTGAGGGACACTGGGAAGGACTGGGAGGGACTGGGGGGCACTGGGAAGGACTGGGAGGGACTGGAGGGTACTGGAGGTAACGGCAGTGGGGGATACTGGGAGGGACTGGGGGGCACTGGGGGATACTGGGAGAGACTGAGAGGCACTGGGAAGCACTGGGGGATACTGGGAGGGACTGGGGGATACTGGGAGGGACTGGGGGGCACTGGGATGGACTGGGGGATACGGGGAGGGACTGGGGGATACGGGGAGGGATTGGGAATGATACTGGGAGGGACTGGGAGTTCCCTGTGGAATTTTCGTTGCCCCCCTGTTAGTTTTTGGGGTCCCCCATTAATTCTGGGGGACCCCAATTTATTAATTAATAATCAATTTATTTATAAATTAAATAAGCAATAACTTAATAATGATAATAATAATTTCATTAATAATTACTCATTAATAATAATTAATGAGGTCCCTCATTAATTTTGGGATTCCCATTAATTTTGTGCCCCCCGTTAATTTTTTGGGGTTCCCGTTAATTTTGTGCCCCCCCCATTAATTTTCAGGGTCCCCCCCGGATATTTTGGGGTCCCCCCCGTTAATTTTGGGGTCCCCCTCCCCAAAAAAGATGACGATCCACAACCTTTACATCTTCGACCGGGGGGGCTCCTGCCTCTTCTACAGCGAGTGGCACCGACGGCGCCCGCCCGGCATCCCCCAGGAGGAGGTTTGGG
>NW_020898562.1:0-440 GCF_003984885.1 Neopelma chrysocephalum
CTTTGTTCCCTTTGCAGGTTCAACCCAGTCCTGCCCCCCCCAGGGGTCCCCAGTGTGGTGACCCCCCCCATGGGTGAGTTTTGGGGGTCCTGAGTGGGGATTAACCCCCCCATGAATAAATTTGGGGGTCCCTGGGGTGGTTTTAGGGGTCACTGGGGGGGTTTGTGGCTCCCTCAGGGTGAGTTCAGGGATCCCCAAGGGATTATAAACCCCCCTGGGGGAGTTTTGGGGGGTCCCAGGGGTGGGTTTCAGGATCCTGGGGGTCAATTTTGGGGTCTCCCCATGATGAGGTTTAAGGGAGGCTCTCCGTGGATAATTTTAGGGGTCTGTGGGGTGGTTTTAGGGGCTTCTGGGGGTAGTTTTAGGGGGTCCCAGGGGTGGGTTTCAGGATCTTGGGGGTCAGTTTTTGGGGTCTCCCCATGATTAAGTTTAGGGGGGGG
>NW_020898563.1:0-302 GCF_003984885.1 Neopelma chrysocephalum
AGGGGGTGGGATGAGATGGACTTCAAGATTCCTTCCAACCCAAACCACTCCATGTTTCTATGACTCTATGGAATGCAAAGCCTTTGCAGAAGCACAGATTTAAGTTATCAATACCTCAAAACCTGGCAATGAACCCATGAACAGCTTTTGCAGTAGACATGAACAAGTGGACACTGAGGAGCTGGACAACTCCTCAAGAAATGACAACCAAGCTGTCCCTGAGCCAACACTGTGCCCTCGGGGCCAAGAAGGCCTGGGGGGTCCTGGGGGGCATCAGGGAGAGAATTTTTGGCAGGTCAGGG
>NW_020898564.1:0-317 GCF_003984885.1 Neopelma chrysocephalum
CCCTGACCTGCCAAAAATTCTCTCCCTGATGCCCCCCAGGACCCCCCTGGCCTTCTTGGCCCCGAGGGCACAGTGCTGGCTCAGGGACAGCTTGGTTGCCATTTCTTGAGGAGTTGTCCATGTCTACTGCAAAAGCTGTTCATGGCTTCCTTGCCAGGTTTTCAGGTGTTGACAACTTCAATCTGTGCTTCTGCAAAGGCTTTGCATTCCACAGAGTCATAGAAACATGGAATGGTTTGGGTTGGAAGGAATCTTGAAGTCCATCTCATCCCACCCCCTGCCATGGGCAGGGACACCTTCCACTAGCCCAGGTTGCT
>NW_020898565.1:0-1010 GCF_003984885.1 Neopelma chrysocephalum
CCCCCTCGGTTGTTGGGGAGCCTCTGCCGAGCCCACCCCGGTCCCCTCCCGGTCCTCCCGGTGCCCCCCACGTGCTTCCCGTTCCCCTTTCCCGGGACTCCAGAGGGGCCGCTCCGGGAGCGCCCCGGGGGCGGCCCCGAAGGGTCCCCGAAGGGTCTCCGAAGGGTCTCCGAGGGGTCTCCGAGGGGGTGGCGGTGCCCCCGCACTCACCGGACCCGCCGGTGCCGGTGCCACCTCCCGGTGCCACCTCCGGGATGACGCGCGGCCGCTACGGGTGGCTCGGAGGGACAGGGAGGGCGTGGCCGAGGGGGGCGTGGCCGGGGGGCGTGGCCACAGAGGGCGTGGCCGCGTGGGCGTGGCTCTCCGTGCCCCGTTTCGGTCTGAATTTTCGGGCTGAATTTCGGTCTCTCCGGGAGCCGCGCGGCTCCTCCGTGCGGGATTTTGCGCGTTCGTGGTTTCGTTTCCGGATTTTCGCCGGTTTAATCAATAAATCAGGTCGCGGAATCGCGGGATGGGGCAGGTTGGGAGGGACCTGGTCCCACCTCCCTGCTCAGGCAGGGTCATCCCAGAGCACACGGCACAGGATCGTGTCCAAGAGGGTTCTGAAATATCTGCAGGGAGAGAGATTCCACACCCTGCCTGGGCAGCCTGTTCAGCGCCGGGTCACTGCCCAGGGAAGAAGTTCTTCCTCGTGTCCAGCTGGAACTTCTGGGCCTCAGTTTTGTGTCCTGTTTTTGGGCACCCCCCGAGCAGAGCCTGGTCCATCCCCTGCAGGCACTGACACGCCCTGGGGAGGTCCCCTCTGGGTGTCCCCTGGTCACAGAGATGCTCCAGTGCCTTCAGCATCCTCACAACCTCCCCTGGACCCGCTCCAGGAGCTCCATGTCCCTCCTGTCCTGAGGAGAACTGGCCCCACAACTCCAGCTGTGCCTCCCCAGGGCTGGGCAGAGGGGCAGGATCACTCCCTGACCTGCCAAAAATTCTCTCCCTGATGCCCCCCAGGACCCCCC
>NW_020898566.1:0-337 GCF_003984885.1 Neopelma chrysocephalum
CCTTCCAGACCAAAGGCGCCAGGACCGCGAGCCCCGGCTGCGCGCGTGATGCTGATTGCGGCGCACAAATAGCAGGCGAGAGCCGGAGGGTCAGGACCCTCCTTCTGGGCAAAAAGGGCCGTCGTTCGTGGGCCAGTACGCCGGCCGGCCGGGGGAAAAAATTTCATACGGTCGAGGATTCCTTCCAGACCGAAGGCGCCAGGACCGGGAGCCCCAACTGCTCGCGCAGAGATAATCACGGAGCACAAGGGGGAGGTGAGAGCCGGAGGGTCAGGCCCCTCCTTCTGGGCAAAAGGGCCGTCGTTGGCTGGCCGGCGCGCCTGCAAGTCGGGGGCTA
>NW_020898567.1:0-330 GCF_003984885.1 Neopelma chrysocephalum
CTTGTTTAGCCCTTTTAATCCTGGTTTAGCCCTTTTAATCCTTGTTTAGTCCTTTTAAACCTAGTGTAGTCCTTTTAGTCTTGGTTTAGTCCTTTTAATCAGGGTTTTAGTCCTTTTATTTGTGGTTTCATCCTTTTAATCCAGTTTTAGTCCTTTTAATCCTGATTTAGCCCTTTTAATCCAGGATTAGTCCTTTTAATCTCTGTTTTACTACTTTTAAATCTGTTTTACTCCTTTTAATCCTGGTTTAGTATCCTTAATCCTGGTTTCGCCCTTTTAACCTGGTTTTAATCCTTTTAATCCTGGTTTAGCCCTTTTAATCCCTGTTTT
>NW_020898568.1:0-780 GCF_003984885.1 Neopelma chrysocephalum
CTCGGGGCACCCGCGCTGAGCGGGGCACAGCCACAAGTGGTCAGAGCTCGAGGGCTGCACCGTGCCACCCCAAAGCCCAGGATGGAGCTGTGAAGCCCAGGAGTCGTGTCCCTGTGCCAGACATCTCCCAGAAGAGCCACCCTGGGAGACAGACACCCAGCCAGAAGCTGGCAGCACAACGGGACCAGGCACTCCCCATGCCTGTGTCAGCTTCCCCGGGCAAGGACGCAGGGACACGGCACCAGAGACACGTGTCAGAGCAGGGCCCAGCACTGCCCAGGGTGCCCACGAAACGCACCCTCACCAGCACATCAGTGCCAGTGCATGACAAGAGTGGGAAGGACCGGACCATCATACCCAAGACAGAACCTTCCCAGGACATCAACACATTGATTGTGGTAGGCCACTCCATAACCCTGCAGGCAGCTGTGAAGTCTGGCAGCCGCCTCACTGGGCCTCACATCTCCCCTAAGAGCCCCCCTGGGAGACAGAGGCCCAGCCAGCAGCCACCAGCACAACGGCACCGGGCACTTCCCATGCCTGTGTCTGCTTCCCAGGGCAGGGAAGCAGGGACACAGCACCAGAGAAAAGGGTCAGAGCAAGACCCAGCACTGCTGAGGGCCAACACGAAACGCACCCTCACCAGCACATCTCTGCCAGTGCAACACAAAACCGGGAAGGATCGGACCATTGTGCCCAAGACAGAGCCTCTGCAGCAGCAGAAGACCAGGCACCAGGCCCCTGCAGAGTGCAGAGTGCTTCCACTCAGGAAAGCCAGTC
>NW_020898569.1:0-769 GCF_003984885.1 Neopelma chrysocephalum
CCAAGCCCAGCCTGGCACTCAGAGATATCTCCAGTGATCAACCCCACCCTGGCACCCAGATCATGGCACCCAGTGACACATCGAGGGACCCAACCCCACCCTGACACCCAGAGACACATCCACTGACCCAGCCCACCCTGTCACCCAGACCTTGGCACCCAGAGACACGTCCAGGGACCAACCCCAGCCTGTCACTCAGAGATACCTCCAGTGACCAACCCCAGCCTGTCACCCCCTGTGCCCCTGAGCCCCCCAAAAAGAGGATTTGGGGTTCCTCCAGCCACCCCCTGGGGCCCTGTCACCCCCCCCGGGGGGGGGTGTGGTTGGATCCCAGTCCCCCCAGTTGCGGGTGCCGAAGGATACTGGTGCAGCAGAGCCCTGCAGAGCTGCGAGCTGGGCATGAACACGGTGTAGGTGAGCAGGAAATCCCCCAGCAGCGTGTCTGTGAGGGGACAGGGACACTGTCACATCCCCCTGGGCCACTGTCACACCCCCATGGGGGGACAGGGCCACTGTCACACCCCCCAGGGGGACACAGTGACCCTGGGGATGGGGGGATCACAGCCTGGCAGTGGGAAGGGTCCCCCCTTCCCCGCACCCCCACGGGGGGCATTTGTTGTTCCCAAAGCCCGGGGAAAGGGGTTGGAGCTTTGGGCAGGGATGGAAATCCCAGGGATTGGCAGGGAGGCGGCTCCAAGGATTTGTGACCCTCTGGGGACACCTCCTGGTTCCCCGAGACACCTTCTGGTTCCCTCAGACACCTCCTGGT
>NW_020898570.1:0-387 GCF_003984885.1 Neopelma chrysocephalum
TCCTGGTTCCCCGAGACACCTTCTGGTTCCCTCAGACACCTCCTGGTCCCTGAGACACCTCCTGGTTCCCTCCTGGTTCCCCAGGACACCTTCTGGTCCCCTGAGACACCTCCTGGTTCCTCGGGACACCTCCTGGTTCCCTGAGACACCTCCTGGTTCCCTTGGACACCTCCTGGTTCCCCGAGACACCTCCTGGTTCCCTGAGACACCTCCTGGTTCCCTGAGACACCTCCTGGTTCCCCAGGACACCTCCTGGTTCCTGAGACACCTCCTGGTTCCTGAGACACCTCCTGGTTCCTCAGGACACCTCCTGGTTCCTCAGGACACCTCCTGGTTCCCTGGGACACCTCCTGGTTCCCTGAGACACCTCCTGGTTCCCCGGGACAC
>NW_020898571.1:0-400 GCF_003984885.1 Neopelma chrysocephalum
GCCCCGGCGGTGGGCGGGAGGATGCGGGTCCCCCCCCTTGGTGGGGGTTGGTGTTGCTGGGTCAGGCCCCGCTGGCTCCATTGTCAGCCCGGTGCCGGCAGGGGGGACACAGCAGTTTTGGGGCCCACCGGGAGTGCCGGGGGTGGGTGTGGAGCCCGGGAGCTGCTGAGTGTGGAGGGCGGAGCGGGGCGATGCCGGAGCTGGGGGACCCCCGCAGCCTGGAGGGGGGAGCACGGAGAGGGAGGAGCCCCGGGACCCGCGGGAGCCTGAAACGGGGGGCATAGAGAAGGGGAAGCCTGGAGAGTGGGGACCCCTGGGATCCCCGGGACAACGAAGTGCAGAACCTGGAGAGTGGAAATGTCTGGGAACACGGCACCCTGAAGGTGAGAGTCAGAGGAGA
>NW_020898572.1:0-474 GCF_003984885.1 Neopelma chrysocephalum
GATTTGGAGGGTTTTGGGGGGGAGAGGATTTAGGGGGGATTTGGGGGATTTTGAGGGGATTTGAGGGGATTGGGGAGGGGATTTGGGGGGGGTTCGGAGGGATTTGGGGGGTGGGGGAGGGGACTTGGGGGGTCTGTCAGGGGTTTGAGGGGATTTGGGGGGATTTGGGGGGGATTTGAGGGGTGGGGGAGGGGCTTAAGGGAATTTGGGGGGGATTTGGGGGAGGGGATTCAGGGGGATTTGGGGGGGATTTGGGGGGTCCCGGGGAGGGATTTTGGGGGGGATGGGGGAGGGGATTTGGGGAATTTGGGGGGGATTTGGGGGGGTTTAGGGAGGATTTGGGGTGGGGGAGGGGTTTGGGGGGATCATTTGGGGTCACCAGCCCCTCCCCCCACCCCCCCTACATCGACTTCAAACCCCTCCCCCACCCCCCCAAAAAAGGGGGCGGGGTTGTTTCTCTCGCCCCTCCCCCAC
>NW_020898573.1:0-373 GCF_003984885.1 Neopelma chrysocephalum
GGACCCCCAAACTGCTCCTGCATGCCCAGACCCACCCAATCTCCCCCAGTGTCCAGCTCTGCCTCCACAACATGGTGGGGACCCCCCTGAGACCCCCCAGGACCCCCAAACCTTCCCCTGAGACCCCCCAAGCCCCCTGGGACCCCTCAACTGCCCCAGCCCCCCCTCACCCCCCCCATGTCCCCTGCATGTCCCCCCGGGGCCCTCCATGTGCCCCCCCCCCCATTCCCCATGTCCCCCCATTACCAATATCCCCCCCCATTCCCAATATCCCCCCCCATTCCCAATGTCCCCCCATTTCCAATATCCCCCACTTTCCCGATGTCCCCCCCGTGCCCCCTCCATTCCCAATATCCCCACACACATTCCTGCT
>NW_020898574.1:0-763 GCF_003984885.1 Neopelma chrysocephalum
TGGGGGGCACGGGGGGCTAAGGGGGGGTCAGGAGGGGCGTGGGGACCCCAATCTGCACTGGACCCCAATTTGGGGCACCCCAAAACCTGAAGTACCCGGGGCTTGGGGCACCCCGACCCCATAATACCTTGTCTGCCAGGTACGAGTTCTGTACCTGGCACGTCATCCCTGGGGGGCACCGGGGGGATTAAGGGGGGCAGGGGGGCAGGGGGGACTCCCCTGTAATGGGGAGGTGCGAGGGGCACCCCAAAACCCGAAACACTCAGGGCTTGGGACACCCCAAGGAGATGTGGTGTCCCCAAGGACAGGAGGTGTCCCCGAGGAGATGAGGTGTCCCCATGGACACAAGGTGTCCCCAAGGAGATGAGGTGTCCCTATGGAGGTGTCCCCATGGACACGACGTGTCCCCAAGGAGGTGTCCCCAAGGAGATGAGGTGTCCCTATGGACATGACATACCCCCAGGGAGGTGTCCCCATGGACACAACATGTCCCCATGGACAATGACGTGTCCCCAAGGAGATGAGGTGTCCCCAGGGAGATGAGAGGTCCCTGAGGAGATGAGATGCCCCCATGGAGACGAGATGACCCCATGGATGTGTCCCCAAGGAGATGTGGTGTCCTCAAGGAGATGAGGTGTCCCCGAGGAGACCTGTTGTCCCCAGCGAGGTGTCCCCACAGACACCACGTGCCCCCCCTCACCAATCCACCCCCCGAACCCCCCCGTGTTACCTGTGGCCTCCACCATCCCCTCGAGGATGACGA
>NW_020898575.1:0-721 GCF_003984885.1 Neopelma chrysocephalum
GGCACCGGCTTCCCCCACATGCTCTTCATGGTGCACCCCGAGTACCGCCCCAAGCGCCCCGCAAACCAGTTCGTGCCCAGGTCAGTGCCCCGGGCGTGGGAGAGCCCAGAGACCCCAAAAAAACCCTGTGAAAATCGCCCCAGAATTGGCTGAAAACCCCCAAAAAATTTCCGTGAAAATCGAGCGAAAAAACGCTGTTAAAATCGCCCAAAAACTACCTGAAATCCTCCAAAAAAACCCTGAAAAATCCCATTGAAATCACCCCAAAACTGGCTGAAAACCCACCGAAAAACCCTGTTAAAATTGCCCTAAAATTGCTTGAAGCCCCCCAAAAAAACCCCGTGAGAATCGCCCCAAAAGCGGCTGAAAACTCACCAAAAAACCCTGTGAAAGTCGCGCAAAAAGCACCATTAAAATCACCCCAAAACTGGTTGAAAACTCACCAAAAAACCGCATTAAAATCACCCCAGAAAAACACCGTTTAAAATTACTCTAACAGTGTCTAAAAACTCACCAAAAAAATCCCTTTAAAATCACCCCAAAACTGCCTGAAAACCCCTCAAAAAAATCCCGTTAAAATCACCCCAAAAGTGTCTGAATACTCACCAAAAAACCCCGTTATAGTCATGCAAAAAACCACCGTTAAAATCACCCCGAAACTGCTTGAAAATTCCTCAAAAATCCCATTAAAATCATCCCAAAACTGCCTGAAACCCCCCCC
>NW_020898576.1:0-335 GCF_003984885.1 Neopelma chrysocephalum
GAGGAGGTTCTGGGGGCTGTGGGAGGAAGGAACCGAGGAGGTTTAGGAGGCTGAGGAGGTTTGGGAAGCCTCGCTGGGGCTGAGGACACTGAGGAGGTCTGGGGGGCTGAGGAGGTTTGGGAAACCCCACTGAGGCTGAGCAGGGGGCTGAGGACACCGAGGAGGTTTTGGGGGGCTGCAGACCCTGGGAAGCCCTGACTGGGGAGGTTTGGGGACCCCTGACTGAGCTGAGGAGGTTTGGGGAGGGCTGAGGACACTGAGGAGGTTTTGGGGGACTGAAGGAACTGAGGTGCTGAGGAGGTTTTGCGGGGGCTGAGGGAACCGAGGGCTGAGGA
>NW_020898577.1:0-339 GCF_003984885.1 Neopelma chrysocephalum
GGTGCTGAGGAGGTTTTGCGGGGGCTGAGGGAACCGAGGGCTGAGGAGTTTTGGGTTCTGAGGGAAGTGAGGCGCCAAGGAGGTTTGGGGGGACTGAGGAGGTTTTCGGTGCTGAGGGAACTGAGGACACTGAGGAGGTTTAGGGGGACTGAGGAGGTTTTCGGGGCTGAGGGAACTGAGGACACTGAGGAGGTTTAGGGGGCTGCTGAGCCCGGGGAGCCCTGTTGGAGCTGAGGAGGTTGGGGGAAACCCAAGTGGGCTGAGGAGATTTGGGGGGGCTAAAGACACTGAGAAGGTTTTGGGGGGCTGAGGGAAGTGAGGTGCCAAGGAGGTCTGGGC
>NW_020898578.1:0-331 GCF_003984885.1 Neopelma chrysocephalum
TGGTGCCTTCGGTCTGGAAGGAATCCTCGACCGTATGCAATTTTAGCACCCGGCCGGCCGGCGCGCCGGCACTCGAACAACGGCCATTTTTGCCCAGAAGGAGGGGCCTGAGTCTGCGGCTCTCGTCTGCCCCTTGTGCGCCACGATCGGCTCTACGTGAGCAACCGGGGCTCCCGGTCCTGGCGCCTTCGGTCTGGAAGGAATCCTCGACCGTATGCAATTTTAGCGCCCGACTGGCAGGCGCGCCGGCCAGCCAACAACGGCCCTTTTTGCCCAGAAGGAGGGGCCTGACCCTCCGGCTCGCCTCTATTGGTGCGCCGCGATCGGCTCC
>NW_020898579.1:0-719 GCF_003984885.1 Neopelma chrysocephalum
CTCTGCAGTGCTTCCAACACAGACACTGACTCCAACACCAACCTGAGACACTGATACCAATACCTGACCACTCCTGCAGGGAATGAGCAAAGACAGGACCTTTTGCTCCCAGAAGCTCCCTGCAGGAGGACTAACAGACACGATTATTGCCAAACAAAGAAAAGATGGCTTAAGTCAATTAATTAATTTATTAATTAGGTTAGTTAAGTAATTAAGTAATTTAATTAATAATTACTATAATATGTAGTTATAATATTTAGATAGACTATTTTAGATTTGCTTTGTAGATGGAGTTACATAAGATAGATATAGTTATATAAGATAGATATACTATATTTACATATTATATTATTTACTATACATATAGGGGACGTAGATAGAAGCTTGCTGTTGGGTTATGGGAATTAGAGACAAGACAAGATATAAGATTAGGAAGATTTCCTGTAGTTTCCCTTTAAGTACCCTTTACCTCTACCTACCTCTTTAACTCACATTTATTGTTAAATAAAATCTGTATTAAATAAAATCCGTATTAAAAAAAATCCACCTGTTGTCAGCAAATGGTCTCATTCACACCTGAATTCGGGCTGAGGCATCTCTCCCTAATCGGATCAGAACACACGGGCAGGGACACCTTCCCCCACACCAGCTGCCTCCAACCCCGTCCAACCTGGCCTTGGACACTTCCCGCCATGGGGCAGCCACAGCTTCTCTGGGCA
>NW_020898580.1:0-315 GCF_003984885.1 Neopelma chrysocephalum
AGCGGAGGGAGCATCGTCCCGCTGGGAATGCGGCGGGATGGGATGGGAGGGGATGGGAGGGGCCTGGGAGAGAGGGAGAAACAAAGCGGGGGGGGATAAATCCGATGGGAGAGGGAGAAACACACTGGGGTGGGATAAATCCTCTGGGAGAGGGAGTCTGGAATGGGATGGACCCGCCGGGAGAGGGATGAATCCCCTGGAAGAGGAATGGACCTCCTGGGATCAGGATAAACCAGTCGGGATGGGATAAATCCTCTGGGAGAGGGAGAAACCCACTAGGAGCAGGATAGATCCTCTGGGATGAGATAAATCCTC
>NW_020898581.1:0-373 GCF_003984885.1 Neopelma chrysocephalum
AGCGGAGGGAGCATCGTCCCGCTGGGAATGCGGCGGGATGGGATGGGGTGGGATGGGAGGGGCCTGGGAGAGAGGGAGAAACAAACCGGGGGGGGATAAATCCGATGGAAGAGGGAGAAACACGCTGGGATGGGATAAATCCTCTGGGAGAGGGAGAAATCCACTGGGATGGGAGAAACACGCTGGGATGGGATAAATCCTCTGGGAGAGGGAGTCTGGAATGGGATGGACCCGCCGGGAGAGGGATGAATCCCCTGGAAGAGGAATGGACCTCCTGGGATCGGGATAAACCAGTCGGGATGGGATAAATCCTCTGGGAGAGGGAAAAACCCACTAGGAGCAGGATAGATCCTCTGGGATGAGATAAATCCTC
>NW_020898582.1:0-352 GCF_003984885.1 Neopelma chrysocephalum
GGGGGGGGGCGCCATGCGCCGTGTCATGGAGGCTCAGTGTGCGGGCGGCCATTGACGGCGCCGGAGCTGCGGCGGAGCGGCGCGGCCGGGGCGGCCCCGGCGACCCCCGACCCACTCCCGGCGCGCTCCCGGCGGTCGCCGCAGCCGCAGCGACCCCCGCGGCCGCTCCCGGCCACCCTCCCTCGCCAGTGCGGAACCGCGGGAGGGGGGGGGCGATGGAGATGAAGAAGCGCATCAACCTGGAGTTGCGGAACCGGGCCCCCGAGAAGGTGAGGGGCGGCGGGGCCGGCGGGGCGCGCTCCCCCTGCCCCGCGGGGCCGTCGCCGCCGCCTCGGGCCGCGCGGGCCCGGCG
>NW_020898583.1:0-891 GCF_003984885.1 Neopelma chrysocephalum
GCCCTCGGGAAGGCTGGGAATGCGGGAAGAGGAGCAGGAAGGTTTCCTGGGTGGTTTCCCGGGATCGGGATTCCCTCGGGAAGGCACGGCAGGCCGGGAATGTAGGAAGCAGAGCAAGGAGGTTTCCTGGGATCTGGATGCCCTCGGGAAGGCCGGGAATGCGGGAAGCGGAGCAGGCAGGTTTCCTGGGAGGTTTCCTGGGATCGGGGCGCCCTTGGGAAGGTGCGGGATGCCAGGAATGTGGGAAGCGGAGCAGGGAGGTTTCCTGGGATCGGGACGCCCTCGGGAAGGTGCGGGAGGTCGGGAATGCGGGAAACGGAGCAGGGAGGTTTCCCGGGATGGGAATACCCTTGGGAATGCCGGGAATGCCGGTTCTTACCCTCATGCTGCGGCGCTGGAAGGCTCCGGCGTGGTGTCGGTGCAGCGGCGGCGTGCGCAGGGACCCGGGAGGGAGCGGGACCTCGGCGGGGCTGGCCAGGGAGGGGGAGCTGGCACAGAGTCCCTCCGGAACCTTGGGAATGGAACAGGGAATGGCACAGGGAATGGCACAGAGGGCGGGGGAGCTGGCACACAGACCCTCCGGAACCTTGGGAATGGCACAGGGAATGGCACAGAGGGCACGGCACAGAGCGGGGAAAGGGGTGAGTGCAGGAACGGGGATGGGCACATGGATGGGCATGCAGACAGACACACAGACAGACACACTGACGGACGGGGCTGGAGAACCGGGAATGGCTGAGGGAGCTGGGAAGGGGCTGAAGAACCTGGAATGGCTGAGCTGGGAAGGGGCTGGAGAACTGGGAATGGCTGAGGGAGCTGGAAAGGGGCTGGAAATTCAGGAATAGTGGAGCTGGGAAGGGGATGGAGCAGCAGGAATGTCTGAGGGAGCTG
>NW_020898584.1:0-1273 GCF_003984885.1 Neopelma chrysocephalum
AGGAAACATAAGACTAGACTGCTTGACTTAGACACTCAAAATGTCTTCAGGTGAAGGTTAGCTGGATAAATATCCAATGCAGAATGCATCTATTTTAATGGACAGAGGTTATGTAAACACAGAGGAGCACAGATAGGAGCACTAGTTGATTGAGGTACACATTGCCCCAATGTCATTGACGGGATCTAGTAGGGCTGTAGCCAACATCACAGATGTGCTTGTATTATGTGCTCAGTTTGGGAGACACTGGCTTTTCATGGAAGAACATGAGGAGGAGGGTTACACAAACCTGTAGGAGATGCCAAGTTTCTTTTGTTGTGACTCACCAAGGCAGTGGCAGCCTGTACTTGCTGCTCCCTGACTAATGCAGGGGTTATTCCAGAGCGTTCAAAGAATATTGGAGGTTACTAGTTCAAAGTTTTTATGCATTACATCATTTTGTTGCAATGACTGACTCATTTGGTCAGTTTATTTGGTAAGTAGGCAGTGGTAAGTGAGGGAACTGTAACAGGGTATACCTGCATTGGCTCAGCTGACAACACAGTTTGCTCTATGTTCTAATTACTTATTGATAAGATTTATCTCCTTTCCCAGAGGCAGAGGAGGACAGCAGTACTTGCAGGCAAGTCTGTGAGTCTCAAATAGAAAATCTCTTGGGCGGGGGGGGTAGTACTTATTTTGTAGTTTAAAAAAAAATTCCATTATTTCCCGAAATCTCATTTTACATGGCTTTGTGTACAGGAAGCAATATCTGTTACCTATAAAGCAGCATGTTGTCAGTTGCATGGAAAGGGAAAAGGACAACCTAGAAGAATTAATCTTTAGGTGTAACATGCAGACTCTGGGGCACATTTGTCCCTAAAAATCTCAAGTTTTTCTGAGCACAAAATCGGCATAGCATTGTCCAGCTAAGACAGTTAAGGACACTTCTAATGTCTTATTTTCCCCTAGCTACTGAAATATTTAATGAGTCTGTCAGTAGCATCAGGAACAGAACGTTGCCTGTCGTAGTAAGGAACACCTGCATCGTCAGGAAGACAGTTACCTGGATATATGTTGCTAAAGGATGGGATTCTCATGGGGGAAAGCATGCCTAAGGAAGTAGGAGAATGATACTATTTTGTATTCCTCCAAATAATTTATAAATATATTCACTTTCTCGTATATTCTAATTAGCTATCATATAAGTACTCAGAATGATGAAACTGAATGTTTGCAGATTTTCAGTAAGACTTGAAAGAAATAGTATATAATACAAAGAGCTTTTTTTTTT
>NW_020898585.1:0-335 GCF_003984885.1 Neopelma chrysocephalum
AGGGCTGGCAAGGTTCCTGCCCTGAGCAGCTCTGCCCTGTCCTCCCATCCCAGGATCCCTTCAACCTCCTGCTCCCTTCTCCTCTCTGCCCTTGCTGCCTGCAGCTCCTGCCCTGCTCTGCCATATGGCCACTTCCTCTGCACTGCAGCAACTGGGAGAGTCCTGCTGAAAGATCCTGGGAGCTGTGGGATGTGTCAGTTTTAGGAGATGCCTCCAGGAAGGCAAGTTGAACTTTCCTACAGCCAGAGAATTCTTCCTTCTAATCCTGGGAAGGTTTCTCGTGTAGTCAGAGCTCAGTCACCTCCCAGCCCAGGCTGCCTCTCATCTCTCTGCCT
>NW_020898586.1:0-755 GCF_003984885.1 Neopelma chrysocephalum
CACCCCCGGGAACACCCTGACCTCCTTCCCGGCACCCCGGGACCGCCCGGAACACCTTGACCCCCCCCCCGCCCACCCTCCTCTGCCTCTGCACCTCTGCATCTCCTCCTCCCCCGCACCACCCCCTGCACCTCAGCACCACTGCACGCCCCCCTCTACCCACCCCCCTGCACCCCGGCATCCCTCCTCCGCCACCCCCGGCATCCAGCGCCCTCCATCACCCCCTCCTCCACCATCCCCACCCGTCAGCCCCGGGTACCCCCAGCACCCCTTCCCTCACCACCCCTTTCTCCAGTGCCCCCAGTACCCTTCGCCTGCACTCCCGCCAACTTCCCCCACCCCCAGCACAATCTCCTGTCCCAGAACCCCAAACCTCCAGCACCCCCTGTCCCAGCACCCCAAGGACCCCATCTCCACCCCCCAAGCACCCCTCACCCCCCAAGGACCCTCCCTCCACTCCCCATCACGCCCTGTCCCAGCATCCCAAAGCCCCCACGCCCATTCCCTCGTCATAGCACCCCCATTCCCTAATCCAGCACCCCAAGGACCCCACCTACATCTCCTCATTATCCCCTGTCCCAGCCTCCCAAGGACCCCTTTTCCACCCTCTTATCACTCCCTGCCCCAGCCCCCCGAAGACCTCACCCCCACCCTCCCCCAACATACCCCATCCCAGCCTCCCACGGACCCATCTCCATCCACCCCAAACCCCCCCACCGCACCTCCCCGACAAGGACTCTCCCTCCACCTCCCCA
>NW_020898587.1:0-338 GCF_003984885.1 Neopelma chrysocephalum
CTCCTCCCGGGGCTATTCCACGTCCCCGTTCTCCCTGTGGGGGTTGGGGGCCGGGGGGTCCTCACACGGCGACAGCTCCTCGATGGACGCCTGGTTGGTGATGCCTGGGGGGGACCCGGAGCCACGGGGTCATGGGACATCCAGGACCACCAGGAGCACCCAGTCCAAACCCCAGGACACCCCAAAATCCCACCCTGTGCCCCAGAGGAGCATCCAAACCCTCCTGGAGCTCTGGCAGCCTTGGGGCCGTGCCCAGGGCCCAACCATCCTCGGGGGATCCAACCTGACCCTGCCCTGGCACAGCTCCAGGACATCCCAGAATCCCAGAATCTGCCCAG
>NW_020898588.1:0-341 GCF_003984885.1 Neopelma chrysocephalum
CTCCTCCCGGGGCTATTCCACGTCCCCGTTCTCCCTGTGGGGGTTGGAGGCCGGGGGGTCCTCACACGGCGACAGCTCCTCGATGGACGCCTGGTTGGTGATGCCTGGGGGGGACCCGGAGCTGCGGGGTCACAGGACATCCCAGGAGCACCAGGAGCACCCAGTCCAAACCCCAGGACACCCCAAAATCCCACCCTGTGCCCCAGAGGAGCATCCAAACCCTCCTGGAGCTCTGGCAGCCTTGGGGCTGTGCCCAGGGCCCAACCACCCTCGGAGGATCCAACCTGACCCTGTCCTGGCACAGCTCCAGGACATCCCAGAATCCCAGAATCTGCCCAGTT
>NW_020898589.1:0-326 GCF_003984885.1 Neopelma chrysocephalum
GCCGGGAGGGGCATGGTGGGGCCTGAGGGGAGGATTTGGGGGAATTTTGGGGGGGGAAAATCCCAAATTTCCTCCCTGGGGACCCCAAAATCCACTTGGGGGTCCCCAAAATCCACTTGAGGACCCCAAAATCCACCTGGGGTCCCCAAAATTGACCTGGGGGTCCCAAAACCCCTCAGGGACCTCCCAAAAGTGCCCCAGGGGGGAGCCGGGAGGGGCCTGAGGGGAGGAATTGGGGGAATTTTGGGGGGTAAATATCCCAAATTTCCTCCCTGGGGACCCCAAAATCCACTTGGGGGTCCCCAAAACCCCCCTTCCCCCCCCCC
>NW_020898590.1:0-716 GCF_003984885.1 Neopelma chrysocephalum
CCCCCCTAAATCCCCCAAATTCCCTGAATTTCCTGCCAAATTCCCCAAATCCTCCCAAATTCCCTAAATTTCCCCCAAATCCCCCCAAATCCTCAAAATTCCCCCCAAATTCCCTGAATTTCCCCCTAAATCCCCCAAATTTCCCCCCAAATTCCCTGAATTTCCGTCCAAGCCCCCTAAAATTCCCTGATTTTCCTCCCTAAATCCCCCCAAATTCTACGAATTCCCCCCCAAATTCCCTGATTTTCCCCCCAAATCCCCCAAATTTCCCCCCAACTCCCCCCAAATCCCCCAAATTTCCCGCCATCATTCCCATCATTCCCAACATTCCCATTATTCCCATTATTCCCATGATTCCCAGTCTGCCCTGGACAGGCATCTTCGCCTATGGACAAACGGGAAGTGGGAAAACCTCTGGAAATTCCCTCCATTTCCCCCCAAATTTCCCCCTAAATCCCCTAAAATTCCCTCTAAATCTCCCCAAATTCCCTGAATTTCCCCCTGAATCCTCCAAATTCCCTGAATTTCCCTCCAAACCCTAAATCCAAATCCTAAAATTCCCCGATTTCCCCCCTAAATCCCCCCCAAATTCCCCCCAAATCCCCCAAATTTCCCCCCAAATTCCCCAAATTTCCCCCTGAAATCCCCCCAAATTCCCCGAATTTGCCCCCAAAATCCCCCCAAATTCCCTGAATTTCCCCCCAACTCCCCCCAAA
>NW_020898591.1:0-1202 GCF_003984885.1 Neopelma chrysocephalum
CCCTCCTTCTGGGAAAAAAGGGCCGTCATTCGCTGGCCGGCGCGCCTGCCAGTGGGGGGCTAAAATTGCATATGGTCGAGGATTCCTTCCAGACCGAAGGCGCCAGGACCGGTAGCCCTGGCTGCGCGCGTAGAGTCGATCGCGGCGCACAAACAGTGGTTATAGCCGGAGGGTCAGGCCCCTCCTTCTGGGCAAGAAGGGCCGTCGTTTTCTGGCAGGCGCGCCTGCCAGTCGGGGGCTAAAATTCCATACGGTCGAGGATTCCTTCCAGACCGAAGGCACCAGGACCGCGAGGCCCGTCTGCGCAGGTAGAGCCGATCGCGGCGCACAAACAGCAGGCGAGAGCCGGAGGGTCAGGCCCCTCCTTCTGGGCAAAAAGGGCCGTCGTTCGTGTTCTGGCGCGCTGGCCGGCCGGGGGCAAAAATTGCATACGGTCGAGGATTCCTTCCAGACCGAAGGCGCCAGGACCGGGAGCCCCGGCTGCACGCGTAGAACCGATCGCGGTACACAATAACAGGTGAGAGCCTGGGGGTCAGGCCTCTCCTTCTGGGCAAATTTGCCTGCTGTTCGTGGGCCCGTGCGGCGGCCGACCGGGGGCTAAAATTGCATACGGTCGAGGATTCCTTCCAGACCGAATGCGCCAGGACCGGAAAGCCCGACGGTGCAGGTAGAGCCGATCGCAGCGCAAAAGGGGCAGGCGAGAGCCGGAGGGTCAGGCCCCTCCTTCTGGGCAAAAAGGGCCGTCGTTGGCTGGCTGGCGCCCCTTGCCAGTGGGGGGCTAAAAGTGCATACGGTCAAGGATTCCTTCCAGACCGAAGGCGCCAGGACCGGGAGCCCCAACTGCTCGCGCAGAGCCGATCGCGGAGCACAAGGGGGAGGTGATAGCCGGAGGGTCAGGCCCCTCCTTCTGTGCAAAAAGGGCCGTCGTTCGTGGGCCGGTGCACCGGCCAGATGAGGGCTAAAATATCATACGGTCGAGGATTCCTTCAACACCGAAGGCGCCAGGACCGGGAGCCCCGGCTGCACGCGTAGAGCCAATCGCGGCGCACAAATAGCAGGCCAGAGCCGGAGAGTCAGGCCCCTCCTTCTGGGCAAAAAGGGCCGTCGTTGCCTGACCGGCGCGTCTGCCAGTCGGGGGCTAAAATTGCATACGAACGAGGATTCCTTCCAGACTGAAGGCGCCAGGACCGGAAGCCCAGGCT
>NW_020898592.1:0-502 GCF_003984885.1 Neopelma chrysocephalum
GATGGGATACAGACGGGAATTCCGGAGCCCAGTGTTCCCTCCATCCCAGCATTCCAGAGCCCATCATCTCCTCCAGTCTGGAATTCCAGAGCCCACTATTCCTTTCCACCCTGGAATTCCAGAGCCCACTGTTCCCTTCCATCCCAGCATTCCAGATCCCACCTCCCCTTTGAACCCCCCACCCTCTCCAGCCTGGAATTCCAGAGCCTATCATCCCCTCCAGCCTGGAATTCCAGAGCCCACCATCCCCTCTATCCAGCATTCCCAATCCCACTGCCTCCTCCAGCCCAGAATTCCAGAGCCCACCATTTCTTACAGCCTGGAATTTCAGAGTCCTCCCTTCTTTTCATCCCAGCATTCCAGAGTCCACCTCCCCTTTTGAACCCCCCACCCTCTCCAGCTTGGAATTCCAGAGCCCACCTACTCCTCCATCCCAGCATTCCAGAGCCCACCACTCCCTTCCATCCCGGCATTCCAGAGCCCCTTCCATCCCTTCCATCCC
>NW_020898593.1:0-311 GCF_003984885.1 Neopelma chrysocephalum
TCAGGCCACGCCTTCTGGGCAAAAATGGCCGTCGTTCGTGGGCCGGCACGCTGGCCAGTGGGGGGCTAAAATTGCATACGGTCGAGGATTCCTTCCAGACCGAAGGCGCCAGGACCGGGAGCCCCGGCTGCGCACGTAGAGCCAATCGCGGCGCACAAATCGTAGGCGAGAGCCGGAGGGTCAAGCCCCTCCTTCTGGGCAAAAAGGGCCGTCATTGGCTGGCCGACAAGCCTCCAGTCAGGGACTAAAGTTCCATATGGTCAAGGATTCCTTCCAGACCGAAGGCACCAGGACCTGGAGCCCCGGCTGCG
>NW_020898594.1:0-406 GCF_003984885.1 Neopelma chrysocephalum
TCCCTCAAACCTCCTGCCAGTCCCTTCCCAGCCCCTGCAGGGATCCCACCCAGACCCTCCCAGTCCCTTGAGGACCCTCCAACCCCCCTCCCATCACCCCCAGGACACCCCTGAGCCCCTCCCAGTCCCTTCCCAGACCCCCCACAACTTCTCAGGACCCCTTCCAGTCAACTCAAGCCCCACCAGCCTCCCTCCCCTCCCACCCAGGCTCCCCCAAACTCACTCCCATCACCCCCAGCCCCCCCCAAACTCCCTCCCAGTGGCCCCCAGTGTCCCCCTTTCCCCCCCGGCCCCCCTGGCAGTGTGCCCCCGGGGCTGGGGGGGCCGGGCCGTACCCCAGTGCCGGCTGAGGGGGTGCTCCAGGCTGACGTGCTCCACCTGGCAGCTGTAGGTGACCCCGCGCCGG
>NW_020898595.1:0-483 GCF_003984885.1 Neopelma chrysocephalum
TTGGGGGGGAATTGAGGGGGTTTAGGGGGATTTGAGGGGGTTTGGGGGGGATTTGGGGAAGATTTGAGGGGATTTGGGGGGGATTTGAGGGGGTTTGGGGGGAGTTTGGGGGGGCAGAGAGGGGATTTGAGGGGTTTGGAGGGAGTTTGAGGGGGTTTGGGGGGACACGGGCACGGCTTCACCAGCGTCATTGTGCCAGGTGGGCACTGGGGGGGTTTGAGGGGTTTGGGGGGATTTGGGGGAGTTTTGAGGGGGTTTGGGGGGGCACAGAGGGGATTTGAGGGGGTTTGGCGGGGATTTGAGGAGATTTGAGGAGGCACAGAGAGGGTTTGGGGGGGATTTGAGGGAGGTTTGGGGAGGTTGAGGGGGATTTAAGGGGGTTGGGGGGTCACAGGGAGGAATTTGGGGGGGTTTGAGGGGGATTTGGAAGGGCACAGAGGGGTTTTGGGGGGTCACAAAGGGATTTGAGGGGGTTTGGGGGGG
>NW_020898596.1:0-437 GCF_003984885.1 Neopelma chrysocephalum
TTTCGTATTTATTTCATATATATTTTGTATATATTTCATATATATTTTATATATGTTTTATATATATTTTATATATATTTTATATATATTTAATATGTTATATATTTTTATATAATATATTATATATACTATATATTTTATATATTTATATAATTTATATATTTTATAAATATTACTTACAAGTTATATATTTTATATATAATTTATATACAGAAATTTATATCATATATTAAATTTATATAAATGGTTCATACATATATATAAAAATAGATTATTTATTTTATTATATATTAACACATAGTAACACTATATTTATACATATACGTATTTACACATATGCATTCACGCATACATATTTCCACATACATATTTACATTATATTTACACACATTTATACTTTTATTTGTATTTTGCTTATTTTCATTTGTTGTAGCAGA
>NW_020898597.1:0-302 GCF_003984885.1 Neopelma chrysocephalum
CCAGAAGGAGGGGCCTGACCCTCCGGCTCTCGCCTGCCGTTTGTGCGCCGCGATCGGCTCTACGCGTGCAGCCGGGGCTCCCGGTCCTGGCGCCTTCGGTCTGGAAGGAATCCTCGACCGTATGCAATTTTAACCCCCAGCCGGCCGGCGCACCGGCACATTAACGACGGCCCTTTTTGCCCAGAAGGAGGGACCAGACCCTCCGACTCTCGCCTGCTATTGGTCCGCCACGATCGGTTCTACGCGAGCAGTCGCGTCTCCCGGTCCTGGCGCCTTCGTTTGGGAAGGAATCCTCGACCGTA
>NW_020898598.1:0-785 GCF_003984885.1 Neopelma chrysocephalum
CACGGGATGTTCCAGACACGGGATCTTTCGGACACGGGATGTTCCAGACCTGGGATATTCCAGAGATGGGATATTCCGGACATGGAATGTTCCGGACACGGGATGTTCAAGGCACGGGATCTTCCGAACACAGGATATTCCAGACACGGGATGTTCCAGGCGCTGGATGTTCCCGGCACGGGATCTTCCGGACACAGGATGTTCCAGACCCGGGATATTCCAGACACAGGATGTTCCGGACACGGGACGTTCCAGGCAAGGGATCTTCCGGACACGGGGTGTTCCAGACCTGGGATATTCCAGAGATGGAATATTCCGGACAGGGGATATTCCAGACATGAGATATTCCAGACAAGGGATATTCTGGACACGGGATGTTCTGGTCACGGGATGTTCCAGGCACGGAATGTTCCGAACACGGGATATTCTAGACACGGGATATTCCTGACACCGGATACTCCTGACAGCGGATGCTCCTGACAGCGGATATTCCAGACATGGAATGCTCCGCACACGGGATGTTCCAGACACGGAATGTTCCAGACATGATATGTTCCGGACACGGAATCTTCCGGATATGGGGTGTTCCAGACACGGGTGGTCCAGTGATGGGATATTCAGACATGGGATATTCCAGACACGGAATGTTCCTGGCATGGGATGTTCCGGATACGGAATGTTCCGGACACAGGATGTTCCAGGCAACGGATAATACAGAGATGGTATATTCCGGACACAGGATATTCCAGACATGGGTTATTCCAGACACGGGATGGTCTGGACGC
>NW_020898599.1:0-659 GCF_003984885.1 Neopelma chrysocephalum
GGGGGGGGACCCCAAAAACAGCCAAGAGACCCCAAAAACACCCTCAGGGACCCCAAAAACATCCCCTGGGACACTAAAAACCCCCCCAGGGACCCCAGAAACCCACCCAGGGACACCGAAAACCCACCCAGGGACCCCCAAAACAGCCAAGGGACCCCAAAAACCCACCTGGGGACCCCAAAAACACCCCCAGGGACCCCAAAAACCCACCCAGGGGCCCCAAAAACCCACCCAGGGACTCTAAAAAACACCCCCTGGGGACCTCAAAAACATCCTCTGGGACACCAAAAACACCCCAGGGACCCCAAAAACACCCCCAGGGACCCCAAAAACACCAGGGACAACCCCAAAGGTGGGGGGGACCCCAAAAACAGCCAAGAGACCCCAAAAACACCCCCAGGGACCCCAAAAACACCCAGGACAACCCCAAAGGTGGGGGGGACCCCAAAAACCCCCTCAGGGGCCCCAAAAACCCACCCAGGGACCCCAAAAACTCACCCCAGGGGACCCCAAAGGTGGGGGGGGACCCCAAAAACCTGAGGGGGATTTTAGGGGATTTTGGGGACCCCAAAATCGGGGAGGGGGATTTGGGAATCCCCAAAATTTGAGGGGGCATTTTGAGAATGTTTGGGGGACCCCCAAAACCTGGGGGGGGGGGG
>NW_020898600.1:0-3434 GCF_003984885.1 Neopelma chrysocephalum
GCCCCCAGGGGGCGCCTCCCGCCAGTGACGCCCGCCCCGCCCCGCCCCCCGCTTGCCGCCTCCGCTCCCAGCGCGGCCACTGCCGGGCGCGGCACGTGACCGCCGCCCGCCCCTCACTACAGCTCCCGGCGGCCTCCGCGCCGCCCCGCCCCGCGCGCGGCACGCCGGGAGCGCACCCCTTCGCCGCCGGCCGCGCGCTTAGCGGCGGACGCGGGCCTGAGGGGGCGCCACACCGCTGTGGGGCGGGCGGCCATCTTGAGCGCGGGCAGGGCCTCGGGCTTCGCCGCCATCTCTGTGGCGGGCGGGGGAGAGGAGGGTTGGCCCCGCCACGCGGCGCGCGGTGGGCGGGGCGGGGCGGGCGTCACTGGCGGGAGGCGCCCCCTGGGGGCGGGGCGGGCGCGCGTTTTCCCGCGGCGCCGCAGCACACGTGGGCACGGCCGGCGCGCAGGTCCCCGCTAATCCCGGGAGGCTGCCGGGAACCAGCGACAGCACTGCTCCCGTCCGCCGCTCGTCCCACGGCTGTGAGCCTGCCCCTTGCCGGAGGTGCTTGTGCGGCAGCACCAATGGTGCTCGGCTGAGCCCAGCCTCGCGCGGGACTGCTGGGGGTGACACGCACGCGTGGTGGGCACGGGGGAATGAAAAAGAACTATCGGGAGTGAAAGGCGGGATGGGCACCGTGAGCTGACCTGCAGCCTCCTGGCACGGCTGTGGAGCAGGACCGGATACTAAGTCACTGCCCGGGCTTGTGCTGCTGTGCAGAGGTGGCACACAGAAAATCACCTGGAGGACGTGAGGTATGGGAGGGAATCAAAGTCGGCACACTGGACACAGCTGTGGTCCAGCCCGGCTCCCCAGGAGGGGCAGGGGAGGACAGTGTGCACAGCGCTTGGCCTGCCTCTCTGTTCAGTACCCTCTGTTCAGTAAGCCCAGAGTCCCTTTGGGAATGTCACCTCCTGTGGCTTTTTCTCAGGCTCCCAGACAGCAGGATCATCTCGTGGAGCTGAGGGATGTGCTTACAGCAGCACAGGTGCAGCACGGACATGTGGCAAGAGCTCTGCGGCCCAGGGTTTGCCTGGCAGGAGCTAATTGTCCTGGCCTCTGTGTCAGTCCCTGGGGCACAGACCTGCCCAGGCCAGATTCCCTTGGGGATGCACAGGACAGAGCTCCTTGGTTCAGCCTTGTGTGCCTGGTCATTAAGCTGGCCTATGTCTGACACACAGAGCCTCATCCTGCTGCTCTACTTCCTTCCACCTGTGCCACAAGGGACTTTCACCTTGTCCCACCTCAACTCCTGCCTGGTAGAGGCTGCTCCTCTCTGCTTTCATCCAGGGGAGCTGCCCACCTCCTCCAACGAGCCCATAGCACCTTCAAGCCTCTCACTGGCACTCTGGCCAAAATGCAGCAGCCAGGCAGCCATGTCCTCCTCCAGGGCCGGCGTCCATGTGTGAGCTCTGGAGAACGCAGGGCACAGGGGGATGTGAGTGCTGCTCCCCTGGAGCACAGGGGACTGAGCTAGTTATAACAGGCTCCTCAGGCCAGCACTTGCCCCTGGCACTGTGGAGGAATCAGGGGAGCCTGGGCAAGCGCTCTAGGCTTACTGTGGCCCAGGAGGGGCTGCCCCTCTGGAGGACACTGCTGCTCCCTGAGCACAACACATCTAAAGCAAGAAACAAGTCGCTTTGGAAATGCCCATGTCTGTCTCCACTGGCCTGAGGAGAGGCCATCCATGACCAAGCACCCAGGGACCTGCCAACAGGGATGTGGAACAATGTTCCCCTTTGGAGCCCCACAGCTTTCCTCCTCCTGCTCTGCACCTCCTCTCCCTCCCTGTCTGATCCCTGGGGCACATTCAGGGCATGCAGTGACCTGCCTAATCCCTCTGTCCCTGTGTGTGGCAGGACTCTGTGGCACAACAAGGCTAATTTCTCACAGCAAGCCTAGCCTGATGTGGGACCTGCCCATGGGACCATATTCCCTACACATGGGGTCCCCGGGGTGTGATCAGAGGGAGTCCCATGTGCAGGTACCTCCCTTCCCCAGCACAACCCCCAGCTCGGATGCTCTCCCGGCACAGGCCAACACCAGGCATTCCTGCTGGTTTACAAGGGAAAACAAACAACAGGCAGAAAGGAAAATGCGCATACTACATCCCTGGCTCCCCTCCCTCCCCTCCCTGTGTTGTCACCACTCCCTGGCCAGGCACAGCTTGATGCTGCCTGGGGCCACCCAGGCTCAGCCTGTGCAGCACCCAGGGTGGGCAGCTTGCTTGGGGCTAATGGGCACAGCTTGCAAAAGAGAGCTCAAACTCTTGCGATGTTTGAAGGACACTCAGCAAACAGAAATGTGAGTCCCACCCAGGCAAGAGCAGATGAGCTGGTGTTGGCTGTTTGGGGAGGAGAAGAGGGGGCTCAGGCTCCACCGGGCAGTTTGGTCAGCCAGGGCTGCTGCTCCCACCATGGGGCTGGGGCTGCATCTTTGCAGGCAGCAGAGGCACAGCACCTGCCCTCACTGGGGCCATGCCAGGCTCTGTCCCCACAGGTGTCGTGCAGGGTCCTGCAAGAACCACGTGGGGCTGCGGCAGGATCCCTGGTGGGATCCTCTTGGGGTGGCTGCACCCAGGGAGACCCTGTCCGGATGGCACTCTGCTCCTTCTGCCCTGGCGTCTCTCCAGCCCCAGGCCTCTCTAGGGATGCCATCACGCCCCTGCTCGGCACATAGTGCAGCACAGACCTGAGCAGCTCCAGGCCTCCTGCCTGGCAGCTCCTGCCACCCCTGCACAAGGTGCAGAGAACACCAGCCACCATGTCCTGCACGTGCCAAGCGCTGCTACGAACCCTCTTCCTTCCTGCCCCCTGGCCCTGCCTGGCCCCTTCCCTCCCACCCACAGCTGCCTCGGGGGTGTCTCCTCCCGGTGCCCTGGGCTAGGAGACTCACGAGGTACCAAAAAGCACTGGCCCCATGCAGGCTATTCCATGCAGAACACCTGTGCTGTCCTCTCGTTCCCCCGGCTGGAAATCCCCACGAGCACCCCCTCTGCGCTCACCCAAGGGCGAGGGGGGCAGGATGGCCGCGCCGCTCCCCCCAGCCCTGAGGACCCTCACCCACCCATGGGGGTCTGGGGGCAGCGCTCCCCGCTCCGAAGCTGCAAACCCCATGGGGATCTCTTACCCCTCTGCCCTTTCCTTCTCTCCCCCACCAGTGACCCCCTCACACACCGGTCCCGTCCGCCCCCCCCACGGCCCCTCACGGTGGCTGAGGGGGGGGCGCACGCGCGCGGGCAGCGGCGGCGAGCCCGCGGGGGGGGGCGCGCACGCACCTAGCACGCACGCGCTTGCGGGGGGTGGGGGGAAGCGGGGGGGAGAGCGGGACGCCCCGCGCACGCGCAGAGGCGCCCCCGCCCGCCCGCCCGCCGCCGGCGCAGCCGCCCCCGCCAC
>NW_020898601.1:0-312 GCF_003984885.1 Neopelma chrysocephalum
TGTCGTTGGCTCCGCCCACCGCCGCCAGCCGCGCCCCTCCCACTCCCCCCCCCTTCCCCCCCCGCGCGCATTTTTTTTGGTAAATAAACGCGATTTTGGGAGCCCGCGGTGCCGGTGCCGGGGGTGGGAAGGGGAGGGAAAAGGGTCCTGCCCTCACCAAGATGGCGGCGCCCTCACAGCGACAGAGGGGCGGAGCCTCGCGCCGCGCGCCGAGGCCCCCGCGAGGGGCTGCCCGCGGCGGGCGCCTGACGGGCCGGTGAGGCCGTTCCGCCGCCTTTAACGATCCCCTGCGGCGGTTCGGAGGGTTCGGAG
>NW_020898602.1:0-312 GCF_003984885.1 Neopelma chrysocephalum
TAATAGAGATATATTAATATAATGATTATATTTTAATATTTGTATATAAATTATATATTATATTATTTATAATTATTTACAATATTATTTATAAATATTATTTATAATATTAAAAATATTATTTAATTATAAATAATCAGAAATAATATTATTTCATACCAATATTATAAATAATATTATTTCATACCAACAGCTGCTGTTGGTATGAAAGTTCAGAGTTGCTGTTTCTTTACTCCAAACTTTCCTTGGAATTTTTAGGAATGCCAAAAAGAAACCTGTAGCTCTTCAAATAAATATTTAAGGCACTATTTT
>NW_020898603.1:0-1202 GCF_003984885.1 Neopelma chrysocephalum
GGGGGGGGGGAAGGGGGGAGGAACAGGGAGATAAAACATCCAGACCCCCCCCAAAACCATCCATACCCACCCAAAAAATACCCACACTCCCCGAAAACATCCACAGCCCCCCCAAAAACCATCCACCACCCCCAAAAAACCACCCACCCACCCCCAAACCATCCACAGCCCCCGAAAACCATTCACATCCCACCAAAACACACCCACCCCCCCCAGAAAAAAAACCCACAGACCCCAAAAATACCCACATCCCCCAAAAAACCATCTGCGCCCCAAAAAACCACCCCCATCCCCCAAAAAACACTCACACACACCCAAAAAACATTCACATCCCCCAAAAAACACCCACCCACCCCCAAACCATCCACAGCCCCCGAAAAACCATCCACCACCCCCAAAAAACCAACCACCCACCCCAAAACCATCCACAGCCCCCAAAAACCATCCACACCCCCTAAAAACCATCCACAACCCCCAAAAAACCAACCACCCACCCCCAAACCATCCACATCCCCCTAGAAACCATACAGAGCCCCCAAAAAAACACCCACCCCCCCAAAAAAAACCCCTACCCCTCAAAAAAAATCCCACCCCCCCAAAAAAATCCCCACACCCCCCAAAAAACACCCACTCCCCAAAAAACCACCCACACCCCAAAACTATCCACAGCCCCCGAAAACCATCCACATCCCACCAAAACACACCCACACCCCCCCCAAAAAAAACCCCACAGACCCCAAAAATACCCACATCCCCCCAAAAACCACCCGCACTCCCCCCAAAAACACCCCCACCCCTCAAAAAACACTCACACATACCCAAAAACCATCTATATCCCCCCAAAAAACACCCACACCCCCCAAAAAACCATCCGCACCCCTCAAAAAACCATCTGCACCCCTCAAAAAACACCCACAGCCCCCAAAATACCCACATCCCCCCAAAAACCATTCACACCCCTCAAAAACCATCCACACCCCCACCCCCTCTCACCCCCCAGATCGCCCTCCCTCCCTCCTTTACCCCCTTCACCCCTCCCCACCCCCTGTGCCCCCCACATCTTTTCACCCCCCAAAAGCCCCCTTACCCCCCACCCTCTATTGCCCCCCACCCCCTCCCACCCCCCCGCGTCCCCCCTCGTCCCCCGGTGCCCCCCATGTGCCCCCTTTGCCCCCCCACCCCCCATATCCCCCTCCCTCCCT
>NW_020898604.1:0-1068 GCF_003984885.1 Neopelma chrysocephalum
GGGCCCCTCCGGGGGTCTCCCCCCCCCTCCTCCTCCTCCTCCCCGGCGCTGGGGGGCTGCGAGTGGGCGTGGCCTCTCTGTGACGTCACCAACACACCCACATGAGACCACTCCCCTTCCCCGCAGGCCCCGCCCCTCCCCGAGCGGTGACGTCACCGAAACGCCCTCGGGAGGCCCCGTGGCGTCGCGGGGAGGGGACGTGACGTCACCGGGAGGGCAGTGACGTCACGGGGAGGGCGGTGACGTCACCTGGGCGTGGCGCAGCTGGCGCAGCATCTGCGAGCGCTGCTCCATCATCAGCGTCCGCTCGTACGTGTAGGCGGAGACATCCCCGTCGTGCTGGGGAGACCAGTACGGACCAGTATGAACCAGTATAAACCAGTATAAACCAATATAAACCAATATAAACCACACGGACCAGTATGGACCAGCATGAATCAGTATAAACCAATACAAACCAATATAAACCAATTCGGACCACTATGAATCAATATAAACTAACATGGACCAGTACGGACCACTACGAACCAGTATGAATCAATATGGACCAGTATGGACCAGTATGGACCAGTATGAACCAGTATAAATCAGTATAAAACAATACAAACCAGTACACACCAGTATGAACCACTATGGAGCAGTGGAAACCAGTACACACCAGTATGGACCAGTATGAATCAGCATGGAGCAGCATAGACCAGTATGAAACAATATAAACCAACACGGCCAAGTATGAACCAGTATGGACCAGTATGAACCAGCATGGACCAATATGGACCAGCATGGACCAGAAGGAACCAGTATGGACCAGTACGGACAAATCACACACCCCCCAACCTCCCAGTATAGCCCCCAGCCCCAAATCCTGCCCTCCCAGTATGGACCAGTGTCCCCCAGCACCCTCCCAGTGCCACTGCAAGGGGTCCCAGGTGAATTTGGGGGGTTCCAGGTTTCTTTAGGGGGATTTTTGGGGGGTCCCAGGTGTGTTTTGGGGGATGCAGGTGTATTTTGGGGGGTCCCAGGTGAATTGGGGGGGATTTTTGGGGGGTCCCAGGTGAATTTGGGGGG
>NW_020898605.1:0-538 GCF_003984885.1 Neopelma chrysocephalum
CTGAAGCCCTAAGGTGTCTTTTGGGGACTCCCAGGCTGGTCACAGGAATGACTGGGTGAGCCCAGTCTGGCAGGGTGCACCTGGGGCAGCCCGATGGCTGAGGCTCTGTCCCTGCAGCCACGGCCGGGGGGCCTCCCTGTGCCGCGCTCTCAGCCGGACGCCGCTGAGGCTCAGCAGGGTCACCTCCAGGCAGCTGCCTGGCGCTGTCAGCCCGGCCCTGCTGCTCCTGCTGCGGTGGGACACGGGTGCCGAGGAAGAGCCTGCGCACAGCCCTGAGCACCCTGCCCAACAGGGAGCGTGGCTGCCGTGGCGCCGGGCCGTGAGTAGCCGTGGCAGGAGGAGATGCGTGGCCAAGGGGCCGTGCGGGCAACAGGCAAGCTCCTGCCTGCAGCGCCGGCGCCCAGGGCTCTTGCCAGGGCAGAGCGGGCAGAGCACAGCCAGCCCTGCTGGTTGTGGCGGTGCCGGCCTGGCCTGGCTGCTGCTCTCCGGGACGGCTGGGCCAGGCCTGCCCCCACTGGGGCAGCGCCGGACTTTGGGA
>NW_020898606.1:0-412 GCF_003984885.1 Neopelma chrysocephalum
TGGAGCTGGGCCACAGGGCTGGTGGCTGCAGCCCCCTTGGCCTCATCCTGTCCCATCCCCTCTGGACATGCCCAGGGAAAGGGAGGGGGGCAGAGGGGCCGGGGCTGATCTCCTGGCAGCCGTGCTCCATCCACTGGGCATCCCGGGGCTGGCCCTGCTCCTGGAGCCCAGGCCTGGGCTGTGTTCTCCGGCCTCTCCCGCACACCCTCAGCTCTGAGTGCGCTCGCTCTTTGCCAGATGCAGGCCAGGAGCGGACAGAAGAGCAGCTCCGTGCCCGTGGCCGCTTCCACAGGGCAGCACAGGTACCTGCAGCCATCCCCTCCTGGGCTGGGCCTGCTGTCACTGCTCAGCCCAGCACCGCTGTTGCAGCCCTCCAGGGGACATCCATCTCTTCCTTGCCTTCCTCCTGTAG
>NW_020898607.1:0-476 GCF_003984885.1 Neopelma chrysocephalum
CCCCCCCCCCGTCTCTGCACCGCGCGCGCTTTGCGCGCGCGTTTCAATCCCCCGGCGCAGCTGCGGCAAGAGAGGGGAATGAGTTGAGGAGCCTTGCCAGCAGCTGCTGCAACCCTGTGGAGGAGGATGCCAGACAGGTCAAAAACATAGGACCAGATACACTACATTCCTGGGCAGGATGAGCTCGTTAGCCTTCTGGCAGTCATCCTAGGAGAAGGACAACTCTCATCCCAAACCTGGGCAGATGGCACTCGCTTAGCCCTGTAAGGCCATCCATCTAAGAGAAAGTCACTCTAATCAAACCTACGTCCTGAGGTCCTCGATGCCACCGTCCAAGCTTGCTCGGCCCTGGCAGATGAAGCTTAGGATTAAAGGGTGGGTTCAGTTTCGCGCATACTGCATCTCACCTAAAAAATCCATTGCGCAGGCTTGAAGGCTTTACCCACATGCAAAACGTCCTGTAGTGACGGGCGAGG
>NW_020898608.1:0-308 GCF_003984885.1 Neopelma chrysocephalum
AGGACTCCTGGTCGTGGTGCCTTCGGTCTGGAAGGAATCCTCGACCGTATGCAATTTTAGCCCCCGACTGGCAGGCGCTCTGACCAGCCAACGACCGTCCTTTTTGCCCAGAAGGAGGGGCCTCACCCTCCGGCTCTTGCCTGCTATTTGTGCGCCGCGATCGTCTCTACGCGCGCAGCCGGGGTCCCGGTCCTGACGCCTTCGGTCTGGAAAGAATCCTCGACCGTATGCAATTTTAGCCCCCGATTGGCAGGCGCTCCAGCCAGCCAACGACGGCCCTTTTTGCCCAGAAGGAGGGGCCTGACTCT
>NW_020898609.1:0-301 GCF_003984885.1 Neopelma chrysocephalum
TCCACACCGAAGGTACCAGGACCAGGACCCCGGCTGCGCGCGTAGAGCCGATCGCGGCGCACAAGATGCAGACGAGCGCCGGAGGGTCAGGCCCCTCCTTCTGGGCAAAAAGGACCGTCGTTCGTGTGCTGGTGTGCCGGCCGGCCGGAGGCTAAAATTGCATACGGTCGAGGATTCCTTACAGACCGAAGGCGCCAGGACCGGGAGCCACAGCTGCGCACGTAGAGACGATCGCGGCGCACAAATAGCAGGCGAGAGCCGGAGAGTCAGGCCCCTCCTTCTGGGCAAAAAGGGCCGTCGT
>NW_020898610.1:0-398 GCF_003984885.1 Neopelma chrysocephalum
TTGTGCGCCGCGATCGTCTCTACGCGCGCAGCCGGGGCTCCCGTTCTGGCGCCTTCGGTCTGGACGGAATCCTCGACTGTATGCGATTTTAATCCATGGTTGGCCGGCGCACCGGCACACGAACGACGGCCCTTTTTGCCCAGAAGGACGGACCCGACCATCCGGCTCTCGCCTGCTATTTGTGCGCCGCGATCGGCTCTACGTGTGCAGCCGGGGCTCCCGGTCCTGGCGCCTTCGGTCTGGAAGGAATCGTCGACCGCATGCAATTTTAGCCCCACACTGGAAGGCACGCCGGCAAGCCAACGACGGCCCTTTTTGCCCAGAAGGAGGGGCCTGACCCTCCAACTCTCATCTGCTCCTTTTGCGCCGCGATCGGCTCTACGCGCGCAGCCAGGACT
>NW_020898611.1:0-454 GCF_003984885.1 Neopelma chrysocephalum
GGGGGGGGGGCGGGGTCAGGGGTCAGGGTGGGGTCACTCAGGGTCAGGGTCAGGGTTGGGGTCAGGGTGAGGTCAGTCTCAGGATTCGGTCAATCTCAGGGTGGGGTCAGAGGTCAGAGGTCACGGTGGGGTCAGGGTGGGGTCAGAGGTCAGGGTGGGGTCAGGATGGGGTCAGAGGTCAGGGTGGGGTCAGGGGTCAGAGTGGGGTCACTCTCAGGGAGGCGTCAGGGGTCAGAGTGAGGTCAGGGGTCAAGGGTCAGGGTCAGGTCACTCTCGGGGGGTCAGGGTGAGGTCAGTCTCAGGGTGGGGTCAGGGGTCAGAGGTCAGGGGTCAGGGTGGGATCAGGGTGGGATCAGTCTCAGGGCGGGGTCAGAGGTCGGGGTCAGGGGTCAGAGGTCAGGGGACAGGGTGAGGTCGGGGGTCAGAGGTCAGGGGTCACTCACTCGCGCAGCTC
>NW_020898612.1:0-1469 GCF_003984885.1 Neopelma chrysocephalum
GGATTCCTTCCAGACCGAAGGCACAAGGACCGGGAGCCCCGGCTGCACGCGTAGAGCCGATCGCAACGCACAAAAAGCAGGCGAGAGCCGGAGGGTAAGGCCCCTCCTTCTGGGCAGCAAGGGCTGTCGTTTGCGGGCCTACGCGCCTGCCGGCCGGCCGGCAGCTGAATTGTATACGGTCGAGGATTCCTTCCAGACCGAAGGCGCCAGGACCGGGAGCCCCGGCTGCGCGCGTAGAGCCGATCGCGGCGCACAAATAGCAAGCGAGAGCCAGGGGGTCAGGCCCCACCTTCTGGGCAAAAAGGGCCGTCGTTCGTGGGCCAGTGCGCTTGCCAGTCGGGGGTTAAAATTGCATACGGTTGAGAATTCCTTCCAGACCGAAGGCGCCAGGACCGGGACCCCGGCTGCGCGCATAGAGCCGATCGCGGCTCAGAAATAGCAGGTGAGAGCTGGAGGGTCAGGCCTCCCCTTCTGTCGGCGTTCGCTGGCCGCCGACATGGCGGTCCGGGGCTGGCCGAGGGCCAAAATCGGATACGGTCGAGGATTCTTTCAAGACCGGATGCGCCAGAGTCGGGAGCCCCGGCTGCGCGCGTAGAGCGGAGCGCGGCGCACAAAGGGCAGAAGGCAGCCGGAGGCCCAGGCCCCTCCTTCTGGGCAAAAATGGCCGTCGTTCACAGTCCGGCGCACTGGCTGGCCGGGGGCTAAAATTGCATACGGTCGAGGTTTCCTTCCAGACCGAAGGCGCAAGGACAGGGAGCCCCGACTGCGCGCCTAGAGCCGATCGCGGCGCACAAATAGCAGGCGAGAATCGGAGGGTTAGGCCCCTCCTTCTGGGCAAAAAGGGCCGTCGTTCGCTGGCTGGTGCGCCTGCTAGTCGAGAGCTAAAATTGCATACGATCGAGGATTCCTTCCAGACCGAAGGCGCCAGGACCGGGAGCCCCGGCTGCGCACGTAGAGTTGATCGCGGCGCACAAGGGGCAGGCGGGAGCCGGAGGGTCAGGCCCCTCCTTCTGGGCAAATAGGGCCTCCGTTGGCTGGCCGCCGACATGGCGGTCCGGGGCTGGCCGAGGGCCAAAATCGGATACGGTCGAGGATTCTTTCCAGACCGGCTGCGCCGGAGTCGGGAGCCCCGGCTGCGCTCGTAGAGCGGAGCGCAGCGCACAAAGGGCAGAAGGCAGCCGGAGGCCCAGGCCCCTACTTCTGGGCAAAAAGGGCCGTTGTTCACAGGCCGGCGCACCGGCTGGCCGGGGGCTAAAATTGCATACGGTCGAGGATTCCTTCCAGACCAAGGCGCCAGGACCGGGACCCCGGCTGCGCGCATAGAGCCGATCGCGGCGCACAAATAGCAGGCGGGAGCCGGAGGGTCAGGCCCCCCCTTCTGGGCAAATAGGGCCTCCGTTGGCTGCCGCCGACATGGCGGTCCGGGGCTGGCCGAGGGCCAAAATCGGATACGGACGAGGATTCCTTTA
>NW_020898613.1:0-459 GCF_003984885.1 Neopelma chrysocephalum
TTCAAATACACACATGGAATGATCTCATCCTCCTTCTGGATGCTTCTCCTCCCGCAGCAATGCCCTTGCAGGGACATTTCTTTCTCCTCGTCCCCTCTCTCCACCTTTCAGACTGCAGTGTGGGGCAGTGTCTCTGTCTCGGGCAGTTTCCTTCCTCCTAGGAAAGCTCCAGCAGGTGGGACACAGCCTTTCCAGCAGCATGCCAAACCCTCAGCCTTCCTGGGGCCTTTCCCCTGCCCTGACAGCAGCAGCTTCCATGTGCTGTCCCCAGGCTGCTCCTTTCAGCTGCTGGCACAGACAGGGCCCAGCTGGACCAGCTGCTGTCCCATCCTGCGCTCAGCACAAGGGATGGGGCAGCCCAAAGAGAAGCCCCGTTGCTGGAGTGAGCCCAGGCCCTCAGGCAGAGGGGATCTCCCAGTCCCTGTGACAGCCTGTTGGTCACAGCCTTGTGCTGGGCTG
>NW_020898614.1:0-535 GCF_003984885.1 Neopelma chrysocephalum
TCTCACCCGGCGTATTTTCCCTGCAGAGAAAGGCACAGCCAGAGACCTTGGGCTGCTGCCCAGCAGGGTTCATCTAAGTTTCCTGGGGAGCTGAGAGAGAGGCATTCGCTCAAGGCAGATGAAGAAGGACGGGGGGGCAACCAGAGAGGCGGAGGACACACGTGTTCCCAGAGGAAGCTGCAAGCACCCAGAGAGCTGACGACAGCACGGGAAGAAGTGAAAGGTACAGCAGGGAAGAAGTCTCGGAGTTCCCAAAAGCCCAGCACTGGATGTGCAGCCGAGCAGGCCATTGCAAATGGGGTGCGGAGGACTGCACTGCGAGCTGACCGGGAAGAACTCCTGCCCATGTACGAGGTCCCAGAGCCAGGCAATGCTCAGAATGATATCGGCTGAGGGAGCCACAGAGGTTGCTGACTGGGAAAGGAGAAACAAAAGAGAGTAATTCAGGCACAGAATTTCTCTGACCTCCTGCTTCCTTTACTCCCCCGAGAGAGTCGTTTCTGGCAGCTCCGTTGTCTCGTGACAGAGAGGTGAT
>NW_020898615.1:0-406 GCF_003984885.1 Neopelma chrysocephalum
TTTCTCTTTGCCTTTCCCTTTCCCCTTTGCCTTTACCTTCCATGTCCTTTTCCATTTCTCTTTCCCCTTTGCCTTTTTCCTTTCATCTTCCCTTTCTGGGCTGCATCTCCAGGGGGATGAGCAAAGCAACACAGAACTACCAGGAAGGGCCACTCTCCCCCAGTTCCAACATCTACATTCCTCCCCCTCTACTGGTTCTTCAGCCATAGCCCACCCTCTCCCACAGCCGTATCCTTCCCTCTCCCACAGCTCCCACTCCCCCAATCCTGCAGCAAGGAGCAAGTGAGCAGAAGAAACCAGCTGAGGTTCGTGGGGTTTTATTTCAGAGGTCCCATGGAGGCTCCGGTTCAAAGGGGATAAAGGGCAGGCGGCGCACGTGGTCCCCCGAGGCCAGATCTTCCTCCCG
>NW_020898616.1:0-331 GCF_003984885.1 Neopelma chrysocephalum
CTGTGGCACCGTGGCTGAAATCCCTGTGTGGCTGTGGACTAGGGATTGATGGGCGGGAACGTGGACTGGGTGGGTAGAGCTGAAATGAGTCTAGTGGTGGGCTTGTGATTTTGGAATTGGGATAGGGCTTGTGGAGCTGGAGAAGTAGCTGGGGGACTGGGATTGGGAGTGTGAGGGTGGACTGGGATTGGGAGTGGGAGGGTGGAGCTGGAACGTCGCAGAGCTGGAGCCAAGATGAAGATCCTGCAGTGAGAAGCTGGAGCAGCTTCCCGTGGCGGCGATGGCAAGATGCAGAGCTGCTGCTGAGAGAGCAGAGCTGGCAGTGAAATAA
>NW_020898617.1:0-424 GCF_003984885.1 Neopelma chrysocephalum
ACGGTAGGGCTGTGGGCAAAACCAGAGTGGGGCTGGGTTAGGGAGCACGGACCTGGCATAAGTACTGCAGGGATGGAGCTCGGACAAAAATAGTCAGGCGTGGCCTGGAATGTGGGCTTGAGAGCTGGGGTGGAAAACTCAGACCTTTAACAAAAGACGGATGCTAGGACTGGAACGTGCAGCAGCTTTACCGGGAGCTGACAGCAGAGCTGGCAGACAAAAAAAGCAGGTGGGACTGAGTATGGGATAGGGAGAGGGGAGTTTGGAAAGGAACTGTGGAGGAGGGATAGGGACCGTGGCACTGGAGGAGTAATCACTGTAGGATTGAGACTGGGACTGGCACCGTGTCTGAAACCTCTGTGTGGCTGTGGACTAGGGATTGATGGGCGGGAACGTGGACTGGGCGGGTAGGTGTGAAATCAGT
>NW_020898618.1:0-665 GCF_003984885.1 Neopelma chrysocephalum
TTATTTCACTGCCAGCTCTGCTCTCTCAGCAGCAGCTCTGCATCTTGACATCGCCGCCACGGGAAGCTGCTCCAGCTTCTCACTGCAGGATCTTCATCTTGGCTCCAGCTCTGCGACGTTCCAGCTCCACCCTCCCACTCCCAATCCCAGTCCACCCTCACACTCCCAATCCCAGTCCCCCAGCTACTTCTCCAGCTCCACAAGCCCTATCCCAATTCCAAAATCACAAGCCCACCACTAGACTCATTTCAGCCCTACACACCCAGTCCACGTTCCCGCCCATCAATCCCTAGTCCACAGCCACACAGAGGTTTCAGCGACGGTGCCAGTCCCAGTCTCAATCCTACAGTGATTACTCCTCCAGTGCCACGGTCCCTATCCCTCCTCCACAGTTCCTTTCCAAACTCCCCTCTCCCTATCCCATACTCAGTCCCACCTGCTTTTTTTGTCTGCCAGCTCTGCTGTCAGCTCCCGGTAAAGCTGCTGCACGTTCCAGTCCTGGCATCCTTCTTTTGTGAAAGGTCTGAGTTTTCCACCCCAGCTCTCAAGCCCACATTCCAGGCCACGCCTGACTATTTTTGTCCCAGCTCCATCCCTGCAGTACTTATGCCAGGTCCATGCTCCCTAACCCAGCCCCACTCTGGTTTTGCCCACAGCCCTACCGT
>NW_020898619.1:0-1336 GCF_003984885.1 Neopelma chrysocephalum
GGGGGGGGCCCGCGGGGACCCACGGGGAACACGCGGGGGGGACACGGGGGGGACACGCGGGGGGGACACAGGGGAGAGATGCGGGGGACACGTGGGGGGATCCAAGGGGGGGCTTCGCGGGGTATTCACGGGAGGGATCCAGGGGGGGACACACGGGGGGATCCAAGGGGGGGGGACACGCGAGAGACACGCGGGGGGACACAGGGGAGAGATGCAGGGGACACACGGGGGATACACGGGGGATCCAGGGGGACCCAGGGGAGACACACGGGGGGGACACGCGGGGCATCCGGGGGGGACACGGGGGGGACACGCGGGGGGGACACGCGGGGGGACACAGGGGAGAGATGCAGGGGACACACGGGGGATACACGGGAGACACGCGGGAGACACGCGGGGGGATCCACGGGGGGGACACAGGGGATCCAAGGGGGGACACGCAGGGGGACACGGGGGGACAGAGGGGAGAGATGCGGGGGACACATGGGGGGCACACGGGGGACCCACGGGAGACACGCGGGAGACACGAGGGGGGACACACGGGGGATCCAGGGGGGACACACAGAGGACATGCAGCTCGTGGGGGCCCCACGGTCCCCCATCGTGACCCACACGGCAAACACAGGGAAGCCCCACAGCACCCACAGTGACCCACAGCAACTCATGGCAGCCCCACGACACCCACAGTGACCCACGGCACTCACAGTGACCCACGGCAGCTCGTGGGGGCCCCACAGTCCCCCATCGGGGTGGGAGCTCAACCCCGGCAACCCACGGCAGCCCCACAGCACCCACAGTGCCCCACAGCAGCCCCACGGCAGCTCGTGGGGGCCCCACAGTCCCCCGTCGTGACCCACACGGCAACACGGGGCAGCCCCGTGGCACCCACAGTGACCCACAGCGACCCACAGCAACTCACGGCAGCCCCACGGCACCCACTGGTGCCCGCTGACAGCCCCGCAGTGACCCCCGGTACCCACGGTACCCACAGTGACCCACAGCAGCCCCACGGCAGCTCGTGGGGGCCCCACAGCGCCCCATTGTCACCCGCGGCGACCCTCAGACACCCCCCGGCACCCGCTGGTGCCCCATGGCAGCCCCACAGTGACCCACAGTGACCCACAGTAGCCCCACAGCGGCCCCACGGCACCCACTGGTGCCCCCCAGCCCCCGCAGCCCCCCAAGCCCCCCAAACCCCCCAAACCCCCCAGCACTTACCGGCGACCCCCGTGGGGGGAGAGCAATGGGGAGTTGGGGGGCAGCGACCCCCCTGTTGGTCCCCCCCCGTATCTACCCCAATCCGGGGGGTCCCATCGCCCCCCGAAACCAGGGGGGG
>NW_020898620.1:0-1063 GCF_003984885.1 Neopelma chrysocephalum
CACAAAGGGCAGGCGAGAGCCGGAGGGTCAGGCCCCTCCTTCTGGGCAAAACGGGCCGTAATTCGCGGGCAGGCGTCCTGGCCTCCCTGGGTTGCCTGAGGTCCAAAATCGGATACGGTCGAGGATTCCTCCCACACCGGAGGCACCGGGGCCAGGAACCCCATCTGCACGCCTAGAGCCGTCACAGGCGCACAAAGGGCAGGCGAGAGCCGGAGGGTCAGGCCCCCCCCTTCTGGGCCAAAAGGGCCATCGTTTGCGGGCAGGCGTCCTGGCGTCCCGGGTCCGGCTGAGGGCCAAAATCGGATACGGTCGAGGATTGCTCCCAGACAGGAGGCGCCGGGGCCGGGAGTCCCGTCTCCGCGCGTAGAGCCGAGCGAGGCGCACAAAGGGCAGGCGATAGCCAGAGTGTCAGGCTCCTCCTTCTGGACTAAAAAGGCCGTCGTTTCCGTGCAGGCACCGTTTGCGTCCCGGGGCTGGTGGAGGTCGAAAATCGGATACGGTCGAGGATTCCTCCCACACCGGAGGCGCCGGGGCCGGGAGCCCCGTCTGCGCGCGTAGAGCCGAGCGAGGCACGCACAGAGCAGACGAGAGCCGCAGGGTCAGGCCCCTCCTTCTGGGTCAAAAGGGCCGTCGTTTGCGGCCAGGTGCCTTAGGTGGCCCAGGGCTGGCCGGGGCCCAAAATCGGATACGGTCCAGCATTCCTCCCAGGCAGGAGTCTAGGGTGGCGGGACCCCATCTGCGCGCGTAGAGCCAAGCGAGGCGCGCAAAGGACAGGCGAGAGCCGGAGGGTCAGGCCCCTCCTTCTGGGCAAAACGGGCCGTCGTTTGCGTGCAGGCGCCTTGGGCGGCCCGGGGCTGGTCGAGGTCAAAAATCAGATACGGTCTAGGATTCCTCCCAGACCGGAGGCGCCGGGGCCAGGAGCCCCGTCTTTGCGCGTAGAGCCGAGCGAGGCACACAAAGGGCAGTCTAAAGCTGGAGGGTCAGGCCCCTGATTCGATGAAAAACGGGCCGTAATTTGCGGGCAGGCGTCCTGGCCTCCCTGGGCTGCCTGAGGTCCAAAATC
>NW_020898621.1:0-375 GCF_003984885.1 Neopelma chrysocephalum
GAGGAGGCAGGTGACGGCCACAGTGATGGGCACAGTGACGGCCACACCCTCGCCACGGGCTGACGGTCCCCCCGGGCAGCCCTGCGAGAACAAGTTGAGATGCTCCTACCGCGAACTCGCCTCTGCCCGCCCCGGTCCGTCACTACCCGGAGGAAGGCAGGCGTGTGGGAGCTCCGCGAGGAGCACGTGTGAATCCCCCGGTGACGGCCATCCTAACCATCACACCCCAAATGGTGAGCTCCTCTTCTCACCTCGTCATCTATCTAAGCTGCGGGCCTTGGGAGTCAGGCCTTTCCCCTGGCACCAGTTGCCTCATCGCTATGTACTTTACGTATCTGTGAATGTTACGGGGAGTTGGCAGCTGACGAGGTGGGA
>NW_020898622.1:0-473 GCF_003984885.1 Neopelma chrysocephalum
AGTTAAAGATTCGTTTAGTGGAGTTACAGCTCAGACAGGTGTTTTCAGCCTCACCTTGAAAGGATGATTCCCAGGGTCAGAACTCTGCAACCAGCTAAATTGCAAAAAAAATGCCAGGGTTCCATTGGCTGGATCGTCTGTCAATCTCGCCGGGTCTCCGAGGGGGGGAAGTGAAACGTGAAATAAAATGAAAAATTAAAAAAAACGGTGGAAAATAAAGTAAAATAAAAAATATAAAACGGAAAATAAAATAAAATAAATAAAATTGAAAATAAAATAAAAAATAAAAAAATTAGAAAATAAAATTAAAGAGAATAACGAAACAAAAAAATTAAAAAGAAAGGAAAATTAAGTAAAAATCAAATATAAAAATAAAAAAATATTAGAAATTTAAAACTAACTATCCCGTGTCCTGCAGCCTCCCCTGGGGGATGTCCCTGCAGCAGGGAGGAGACATCTCCTGGCACTGGCTG
>NW_020898623.1:0-477 GCF_003984885.1 Neopelma chrysocephalum
AGATAATGTTAATATAAACATAACATTAATATTATAATATTTCGGTAATTCCTGCTCCCTGCGTGGATCTGCCTGAGCACTGTGGTAAGAGGAGCAGCCCGTGGGCAGGGACACCTTCCTCTGGAGCGGGTTGCTGGAGCTCCAGCCAGCCCGGCCTTGGCTCGGCGCAGCTCGGAGCTTTTCTCCCGCTGTTTCCTGCGGGACATCTGAGAATAAAGCCCTGGCCATGACTCAGAATCAAGGTTGCAGCCCTGGAGCAGGTCCGGCCCCCCCTGCGGGCTCCCGGCCAGGCCGTGGGGCTGCCGAGGTGCCCCAGGGGATGGTCCAGCCCTGCCGCCCTGCCGGTGATGACAAGCTCAGGAAAACCCAGCCCTGGAGCCCGAGGCTTTTTAAGGAATGGCAGAGCGAGCGCGGCGGATGATGAGCCACGCGTGCCCCAGCGCGGGGCCAGCGAGGGAAGCCCCGCACCCCGGGGAA
>NW_020898624.1:0-307 GCF_003984885.1 Neopelma chrysocephalum
CGACGGCCCTTTTTGCCCAGAAGGAGGGGCCTGACCCTCCTGCTCTCACCTGCTATTTGTGCGCCGTGATCGGCTCTATTCGCGCAGCCGGGGCTCCCGGTCCTGGCGCCTTCGGTCTGGAAGGAATCCTCGACCGTATACAATTTTAGGCCCCGGCCGGCCGGCGCACCGGCCCACGAACGACGGCCCTTTTTGGCCAGAAGGAGGGGCCTGACCCTCCTGCTCTCGCCTGCTCCTTGTGCGCCGCGATCGGCTCTACCCGCGCAGCCGGGGCTCCCGGTCCTGGCGCCTTTGGTCTGGAAGGAAA
>NW_020898625.1:0-300 GCF_003984885.1 Neopelma chrysocephalum
GATGCTTCATTTTCCCCCTTGACTTCAATGGGTAGACCTGATGTTCTCTTTGTCCCATTGACTTTAATGGGTAGACCTGATGTCCCATTTGCCCTATTGACTTTAACAGGTAGACCTGATGTCTCATTTTTCCCATTGACCTCAATGGGTAGACCTGATGTCCCATTACCCCATTGAGTTTAATGGGAAGACCTGATGTCTCCTTTGTCTCCATTTACTTTAACGGGTAGACCTGATGTCCCTTTTGTCCCATTGACTTTAACGGGTAGTGCTCTCCCAGTGCCGCCCAGCGACTTCCCA
>NW_020898626.1:0-339 GCF_003984885.1 Neopelma chrysocephalum
GGGTCAGTGACACAGGGAATGTCCCCCCTCAGCGCTGGGATGAACCACTGGTTGGTGGCTGGGGGGACAAAGGGGGGGTCAGTGACATGGGGGGACACAGGGATGAACCACTGGTTGGTGGCTGGGGGGGGATAAAGGGGGGGTCAGTGACATGGGGAATGTCCCCCCTCACCGCAGGGATGAACCACTGGTTGGTGGCTGGGGGGGCAAAGGGGGGGTCAGTGACACGGGGGGGACACAGGGATGAACCACTGGTTGGTGGTTGGGGGGGCAAAGGGGGGGTCAGTGACACGGGGGGGGCACAGGAATGTCCCCCCTCACCGTGGGGATGAACCACTG
>NW_020898627.1:0-478 GCF_003984885.1 Neopelma chrysocephalum
GGGGGGGGCACAGGAATGTCCCCCCTCACCGTGGGGATGAACCACTGGTTGGTGCCCCCTCCACACCCACCGGTGTTGTAGACGTGCAGCTCATCCACGATGCCCTCGTGATTGTGAGCCCTCCCTGTTTATTTTGGGGTCACCCCACACCCTGTGTGCCCCCCACAGGGTCCCTCTATGACCCCCCCAGCCCCTCCATGCCCCCCCAGTGCCCCCCCGGTATCCACCAGTGTTGTAGACGTGCAGCTCGTCCACGATGCCCTTGTTATGAGGACACCCCATTTGTTTTGGGGTCACCCCACACCCCGTGTGCCCCCCATGACCCCCTCCAGACCCCCCTAGTGCCCCCCAGATGCCCCCCCCCGGTACCCACCGGTGTTGTAGATGTGCGGCTCGTCCATGATCCCCTTGTTTTGGAGACCCCTCACACCCCAGATACCCCCTGTAAGGTCCCCCCCCAGCCCCTCTAGACCCCCCC
>NW_020898628.1:0-1284 GCF_003984885.1 Neopelma chrysocephalum
GTGTTTCTGGGTGCCCTGACCCCCCGTTTCCCCCCAGGACAGGCAGCGGGGGGCTTTTGGGGTCCCAGTGTCCCTGAGGGGTTTCTGTGTGCCCTGACCCCCCGTTTCCCCCCAGGACAGGCAGCGGGGGGGGTCAGTGTCAGTGGGAGGGTTTGGGGGTCTCAGTGTCCCCATGGGGTGTTTCAGTGTTCCCTGACCCCCCATTTTGCCCCCCCCAGGACAGGCAGCGGGGCGCATGGCAGGCCTGGGCGGGGGGGGTTCCCCCCCGCGGGCCCCCCCGGCCCCCCCCGCGCTGCAGCCGCGCTGGAAGCGGGTGGTGGGATGGGCCGGGCCGGTGCCCAGGCCCCGACACGGCCACAGGGCCGTGGCCATCAAGGAGCTCATCGTGGTCTTCGGGGGAGGCAACGAGGGCATCGTGGACGAGCTGCACGTCTACAACACCGGTGGGTACCGGGGGGGCACTGGGAGGGGCATGGAGGGGATCTGCAGGGGCTGGGGGGGTCATGGAGGGACTTTGTGGGGTGTGGGTGACCCCAAAACAAATGGGGTGTCCTCATAACGAGGGCGTCACGGACGAGCTGCACGTCTACAACACCGGTGGGTACGGGGGGGGGGCACCAGGGAGAGCATGGAGGGACCCTGTGGGAGGTTTATGGGGTGTGGGGTGTCCCCAAAACAAATGGGGAGGGCTCACAATAAGGGGATTGTGGATGAGCTGTGAGTGTATGGCACAGGTGGGTGCTGGGGGGACACCGGGGGGGGGCATGGAGGGACCCTGTGGGGGGCAACAGGGTGTGGGGTGACCCCAAAAGAAATGGGGTGGGCTCACAACAAGGGCATCGTGGACGAGCTGCACGTCTACAACACCAGTGGGTACCGGGGGGGGGTCACCAACCAGTGGTTCATCCCGACAGTGAGGGGGGACATTACTATGTCCCCTCCACCTGCTGACCCCCCCTGGCCCCCCTTTGCCCCCCCAGCCACCCACCAGTGGTTCATCCCTGCGGTGAGGGGGGACATCCCTGTACCCCCCCGTGTCTCCCCTGTGTCCCCCACCCAGTGACCCCCCCCTTTGTCACTTCCCAGCCACCCACCAGTGGTTCATCCCCACGGTGAGGGGGGACATCCCCCCATATCACTGACCCCCCCTTTATCCCCCCCAGCCACCAACCAGTGGTTCATCCCTGTGTCCCCCCGTGTCACTGACCCCCACTTTGCCCCCCCAGCCACCAACCAATGGTTCATCCCAGCGCTGAGGGGGGACATTCCCTGTGTCACTGACCC
>NW_020898629.1:0-855 GCF_003984885.1 Neopelma chrysocephalum
CTCAGGAACCCCTGAGGGTTCTTGGGGGTTCTGTAGGGCTGGGGGGGTCCCTGTGTGGTTCCTTGGGGGTTCCGTAGGACTCGGGGGTCCCTGGGGGGTGTTTAGAGGGCCCCTGGGAGGTGTTTGGGTGGTCCCTGGGGGGGTCCTGAGGGGCCGAGGGGACCCGTCGCGGCTCATTAGCATAACCACGCCCACAACAAAAATCAATAGCGGGGCCACGCCTCCTTTCCGCATCACGTGACCCGCGCGCGGCTTTTTTCGAGGGGCGGGGCTGCGCTTCTCGTTTCATGTGACCGCTTCATTTGCATAGCCCCGCCCCGCACGCGCCCCTGGCCGTTGGGTCACGTGCCCCCCGCGGGGTCACGTGCGTCACGGGTCACGTGCCCACGCCGGTCCGCGGGGGTGCCTCGCCCCGCCCCCTCCGGTCTCTCTCCCCCTTCCCCATTGGCCGCCGCGGCCTCACGTGACCAGCTGATCTCACCCCCCCTCCGCCCTTTTCCCTCGCGGCGCTTCCGCTTCCGGCGTCGGGCTCCGCCCCCACGCGGCCGCGAGGAGGAGGAGGCGGAGGAGGAAGAACCGGAACAGCTGCGACAGCGGGGGGGGATGGGAACGGTGAGAGGGGAGGGCGGTGAGGGGAATGGAGGGGGGTGTGAGGGATGGGAACGGGGAGGGGGGAACCGGGGGGGCGGGTGGGTGTGAGGGAGGGGGGCACGGGGGGCTGAGAACGGGGGGGGCGGGGCGGGGCACCCCCGCGGACCGGCGTGGGCACGTGACCCGTGACGCACGTGACCCCGCGGGGGGCACGTGACCCAACGGCCAGGGGCGCGTGCGGGGCGGGGCTATGCAAATGAAGCG
>NW_020898630.1:0-348 GCF_003984885.1 Neopelma chrysocephalum
CAGTGGGGCAGCTGGCCAAGGAGACCCACCAGGCCAAGAGCAATTCCAGCAGCTTCTGCAGCTCTCAGGGAAGGAACTTTGGCACCCACCTCCCCACTGGCCCTGGTGCCAGGCCGGCTGTCCCCAGAGACTCCAGGGCAGCCACTGTGGAACCCTCCCCGCCGTGCAGTGCCCTGCAGGAGCAGGGCAGCACCACATCACCACCACTGGCCAAGAAACCATCACTTTCTGCCAAAAAGGTGAGTCTGAGCTTCTGCCCAGAGACTGCGCTCAACACCTTCTGACCTGGGATTGCGTTGGAGGAAGTGTAGAGCTGCTGCTGGGCACCTGCTGAGCTGGGGGTGGGGG
>NW_020898631.1:0-310 GCF_003984885.1 Neopelma chrysocephalum
CTCGGCCACTTCGGAGCGACCCCGGGACCCCTCCTCGGACCCTCCCGGGCTCCGCCTGCGGGGAGTGTCCCGAGCCGGGCCCGCCCCGCGGGGAGCAGCGCGGGGGCCATGGCGGAGCTCCGGGAGCGCCTCGAGGCGCTCGAGCGAAGGATGGAGCGGGCGGAGGCGGCGCTGCGGGATCGGATCCCCGCGGCCCTGCGGCTCCGCACGGTGAGAACCGGGATGGGGGGGTCGGGGGGATCCCGGGAGGGGGCGGGGGGGGGGCCCGCTCCATCCTTCGCTCGAGCGCCTCGAGGCGCTCCCGGAGCTC
>NW_020898632.1:0-395 GCF_003984885.1 Neopelma chrysocephalum
CCTGAACTGGAGAGTATATAACTGGGAGTTTCAGAGCCTTGTGACTCTCTCGTGGGATCCAGAGGAAGACTCCAGACCACTGCCTTCAAGTAGACTGAGACCACCACCCTCGACTGGACTGCAATCACCACTTCTGACCAGACTGCAGCAGCTCTCCCACCAGCAGGTTTATCCCCTCTCCCTTTGCTTTGGACTCGGGGGTGGGCCAAGGTACACCACTTTTGTTCATATCCCAGGGTGCTGGGTATACATTTGGGTTTTGTGGGTTAAAACCAATTGTCTGTCTGTATAATTGTACTTATTGCATTATTTTAATAAATTGTTATTCTGACTTATAAATCTCTCTTTTGAATTGAGTTCATTTTGCCTTGCTGGTTAACTTTTAAACCAGCACA
>NW_020898633.1:0-317 GCF_003984885.1 Neopelma chrysocephalum
AGACCCCCCAGAGAGACCCACAGGCCCCACAGACCCTACAGAGACCCTACAGAGACCCACAGAGAGCCCCACAGACCCCCAGGGACCCCCAGAGAGACCTCATAGAGCCCCACAGACCCTACAGAGCCCCACAGACCCCACAGAGACACCCCACAAAGACCCACGGAACCCACAGAGCCCCACAGATCCCTATAGAGACCTACAGACCCCTCTGGACTCCAAAAAATCCCTACAGAGCCCACCAGACCCTATAGGGACCTATACACCCACTGTGCTGGTTTAAAAGTTAACCAGCAAGGCAAAATGAACTCAATTCA
>NW_020898634.1:0-321 GCF_003984885.1 Neopelma chrysocephalum
TGCAAAGGGATTTGATGTGAGTGTTTCATGGAGACCAAGGGAAATTTCTGAGAGCTACATTTACACACCTAAACAGAGATATGCACATTTCTGTGCCTGTGTGTGAATTCATAATGGAATGGAAGTTATTGTAAATCTAGAATTAGGTCATATTTATATTTGCAGCCAGTCCTATCATACCACTTCCTGAATATTGAATCAGTCAATGATCAAGTTCTTCTAAAGCCTTTCACCCTCTTTCATTTTGAGTCCATGTCCTTGCTGCTAAGCTCAGGGTGCTCTGCTCTAAGCTCAGGGAGCTCTTTCTGCAGCTCCTGGTAA
>NW_020898635.1:0-460 GCF_003984885.1 Neopelma chrysocephalum
CCCCCCCAAATCCCCCAAAAACCACCCCAAACCACTCCCAAAATCCTCCCCAAAATCCCTCTGACCCTCCCCAAATCCCTTCTCAATTCCCTCAAACTCCCCCAAATCCCCCCAAATCCCCTTTAAATCCCCTTTAAACCCCCATGGAATCTCCCCAAATCCACCTCAGATCCCCTCCTAATTTCCCCCCTAATTTCCCTCTAAATCCCCCCAAATCTCCCCCAAATCCCCTTTAAACCCCCTGTAAATTCCCCCAACCTCCCCCAAACCCCTTTTAAATCCCCTTTAAACCTCCTTTAAACCCCCAAATCCTTCCCCCAACCTCCCCCAAATCCCCTTTAAATCCCCTCCAACTCCCTTTAAACGCCCTGAAATCCCCCCAAATTCCCTCTCTGTGCCCCCCTGACCCCATTTGTGCCCTCAGGGCGGCTCTGGGTGCCCACGGTCTGGGCGCGGGGGG
>NW_020898636.1:0-343 GCF_003984885.1 Neopelma chrysocephalum
GAACATCATCCCGAACCACACCCCAGGACCCTCATCTTGACCCCCCCGGACCCCCGCTCTGACCCCCCCCAGGACCCCCACCCTGACCACCTGCCCAGGGCCACCCTGACCCCCCCAGTACCCCTATCCCGACCCCCCCCCGGACTCCCATCCCGAACCCCCCAGGACACCACCCTGAGCCCCCGGACGCTCATCCGGTTTCCCCCCAGGACCCCCCAACCTGACTCATTCAGGACCACCCTGACCTCGCCCTCAGGAGCCTCCCCTCACCTGAGCCGCCAGGACCATCCTGACGGCCCCGGACCATCCGGACCCCCTCGGCCTCCCCTCGTTCCCCCCAGTC
>NW_020898637.1:0-462 GCF_003984885.1 Neopelma chrysocephalum
CCCCCTTTCCCTCCCCCGAACCCCCCTTTTCCCCCTAATCCCCCCCCGAACCCCCTTTCCCCTCCCCCCGTTCTCCCCCCCGGGCCGGGGAGTTCCGGCTGGGAGGGGCCAGAGGGGCGGAAACTCCCCCCTCCTGCCTCCCCCCCGCCCCCGGGGGAGGGATTCCCGGGCTGGGAGGGATCAGTGGGAGGAGTTCCCCCCCGACCCCTCCCACCCCGGGACCCCAGTCCCCTGGAGGGGGTCCCCCTGCCCTCCATCCCGGGCCCGGCCCCGTGGGGGGGATCCCGGGGGGCCGCCGGCTCCGGCTCTCGCCGCTTTATTAAAACCGGCGCCCCCAACCCCGCGGCTGCGGGGACACGGCACGGGGGACAGGAGGGCGGAGGGGACGGGCCGGGGGGGCAAGGACGGAGCGGGAGGACGGGGGGGTCGGGCTGTGCAGCGGAGCAGCGAGGGGGGAGCGGG
>NW_020898638.1:0-759 GCF_003984885.1 Neopelma chrysocephalum
GCGGGAGAGGGGGATGTGTGTTATGGGGTGTACATGCATGTTATGGGCTGTACACGTGTGTTATGGGCTGTACACACATGTTAGAGGGTGCACAGGTGTGTTACGGGCTGTACGTGTGTGTTACGGGCTGTACATGCATGTTACAGGCTGTACACATGTGTTATGGGCTGTACATGTGTGTTACAAGGTGTACACACACGTTATGGGGTGTACACACATGTTACAAGGTGTACACGCGTGTTATGGGCTGTACACATGTGTTATGGGCTGTACATGTGTGTTACAGGGTGCACAGGCACGTTATGGGGTGTACACACATGTTACAAGGTGCACAGGTGTTTTACAGGCTGTACACGTGTGTTATGGGCTGTACGTGCATGTTATGGGCTGCACACACACGTTACAGGGTGTACACACACACTGTGGGCTGTACACGTGTGTTATGGGCTGTACATGCGTGTTACAAGGTGCACAGGCCTGTTACAGGCTGTACACCTGTGTTATGGGCTGTACACGCGTGTTATGGGCTGTACACACATGTTACAGGCTGTACACATGTGTTACGGGATGTATAGGTGTGTTACAGGCTGTACACGTGTGTTATGGGCTGTACGTGCATGTTATGGACTGTACAGTTGTGTTATGGACTGTACATGATTGTTACAGGCTGTACATGCATGTTACGGGCTGGCTGTACATTTATGTTACAGGGTGTACATGTGTGTTATGGACTGTACACGTGTGTTATGGGCTGTACAT
>NW_020898639.1:0-868 GCF_003984885.1 Neopelma chrysocephalum
CTTTCTCTCCTCTGTCTCCTTGGCCTTCTCTCCCAACCCATCACAGCACCAAAACCTGGGAACTGTCTCAGCAGCCCTGGGCTGTTATTGCCTCCCAGTGGAGTGAAGAGAGACTTGGGGCTGCAGCTCCTCCTGCCTGTGCCCCACACGCAGGGCATTGGGGCCTGTCTGGCTGTAGCCCCTCAGCGGGGGCACCGGGGGTAAGAACAGACTTGCAGTGGGCAAAGCTGCTCTGAAAGCCCCGAGAGCTGGGCTGCGCAGAGGCTTTGCTGACAATGGCCTTGGGGGTGGACGTGCTGGGACTCAGGCCCAGGGGGAAAATCACAGGCCTGATCCCTGAGGAGATCAGCACATGCTGCTGAAAGGCTGGGGGAGAGCAGAGCCAGCAGAGGGAGGAAACAAGTGTGGACAGCCTGGGCTGATGTGCTTTGGACTCGTGCCTGGCCCGGCCTTGGCTGGGCACAGAAGGGACAGCCTTTGTGTCCCTGCAGGGCTGGGATTCACTCCCTGCCCCAAAGGCACCCAATGTGTCTGAGAAGCCCTGGGTGGTGCCTGTCCCACAACTGCTGGGAATGGGGACGGGCTTCCTGCACAGGCCCTGTGCTGTCCATGGCAGCTGCTGCACTTGTGCTGCAGAGCCCTGGCACCTCCCCTGGCACTACAGGCCCCTCTTTGGCTGTTCAATCCAGGCTCAGCTGCCCTGAATGAGGTTCAGCATTGAAGGGATGTCCAGGAGACAACTGCCATTGTACTCCAAGGACATGTAGAAAATACCCTGATAAAGAACAGGAGAGAGACCTCCCTCCTTGTGCCACCTGACTCCATTTGGTCACCTGAACACCTCTGTGGGCTGCCCTGGACAGAAGGA
>NW_020898640.1:0-401 GCF_003984885.1 Neopelma chrysocephalum
GGATGGATGGATGGATGGAGGAGATGGAGGAGGAAGGGATGGAGGGATGAAGGGATGGAGGGAGGGAGGGATGGAAGGAGGGAGGGAGGGAAGGAGAGAGGGATGGATGGACAGATGGATGGATGGATGGATGGGTGGAGGGATGGACAGACGGATGGGTGGATGGATGGAGGGACAGATGGACAGATGGATGGAGGAGGAGATGGAGGAGGGAGGGATGGAGAGACGAAGGGAGGAGAGATGAAGGGAAGGAGGGACAGAGGGAGGGATGGATGGATGGACAGATGGATGGAGGAGGAGATGAAGAGATGAAGGGATGGACAGATGGATGGGTGGATGGATGGATGGACAGATGGACAGACAGATGGACGGATGGATGGACACATGGATGGAGGGATGGA
>NW_020898641.1:0-639 GCF_003984885.1 Neopelma chrysocephalum
TCATTCACTTGCAGGAGCCCTGCGCTGAAATTGCCAGTCCCACTCCCGAAATTGAAGATGGAAAAAGATTCCTACCAGACAAAAAGGGCCAGGACAGAAAGCTCTTTCTGCCCAAGGAGTGCGCAGGGTGGCCCGTCAAGTGCATCTGAAACCCCAAGGTTCCAGGCTTTCTTTCCGGGGGGAAAGGCCGTGACATCCCAAAGAGTCCCGTGGCAGACAGGTGGGGCTGCACTGGGGGGGTGGGAGGCGTTGGTTCTTTGGTTGCCAGGGACTGTTCCGGAATGAAGAGGATAGGCCGTGACATCACAAAGGGGCCCATGGCACACGGCTGGGGCTTCACTTTGGGCTTGTAGAGCTTTGGTTCTTTGGTTGCCAGGGCTCATTGCGGAATGGAGAGGATAGGCCGTGACATCACAAAGGAGCCCTTGGCACACACCGATGGGGTTGAACTGTCCCATGGTGGGGGCTTGGTTCTTTGGTTTCTGGAGGCTATTCTGGGATGGAGAGGATAGGCCAGAATGGATAGGATAACAAAAGGGCCCAAAGCACATGGGTTGGTGTGCACTATGGGGTGAGGGGGTTGGTTCTTTGGTTGCCAGGGCCTCTTCTGGAATGGAGAGGATAGGCCGTGACAAGAAG
>NW_020898642.1:0-462 GCF_003984885.1 Neopelma chrysocephalum
TTGTGGGGTCACTCGTGGGTTTGTGGGGTCACCTGGGGGTTTGTGGGGTCACCCGTGACTTCGGGGTGTCCCCAGTGTTTGGGGGGCGTTCCCAGTGCTTTGGGGACCCCCCCGGTGACCCCCCCATCCCACAGTGCTGCCCGTGGGGGGGAGGGGGCACCCAGGGGTTGGGATGGGGAGACCCGGGGGTTTGTGGAGTCATCGAGGGCTCTAGAGGAGTACCCAGGACTTTGGGGATGTTCCCAGTGTTTGGGGGTGTTCCCAGAGTTTTGGGGACCCCCCTAGAGCTTTGGAGACCCCCCTGGTGACCCCCCCGTCCTGCAGCCCTTCCCGTGGGGGGGAAGCACGCGGGGCTTTCGGGGGGGTCACCTGTGGGTGTGTGGGGTCACCCACGACTTTGGGGTGTTCCCAGTGTTTTGGGGACCCCCCCGGTGACCCCCCCTCGTCCCGCAGCCCTCCCCG
>NW_020898643.1:0-1147 GCF_003984885.1 Neopelma chrysocephalum
GGGGGGGGGTTTGGGGAGGGTTTTCGGGGTCCAACCTCACCCAGGGGGGGTTGGGGGAGGTTTGGGGGTCCCACCTCACCCGGGGGGTTTTGGGGGTCCCACCTCACCCAGGGGGGAGGTTTGGGAGGGTTTGGGGGGTCCCACCTCACCCGGGGAGGGCGTTTGGGGGTCCCAATTCACCAGGGGGGTTTTGGGGGTCCCACCTAAGGTTTGGGGGTCCCACCTCACCCGGGGGGGTCTTGGGGAGGGTTTGGGGGTCCCACCTCACCCGGGGGGGTTTTGGGGGGGTTTTGGGGGTCCCACCTGCCGCCGGCAGCGGGACGAAGTGCTCCAGGTACCCAGGGGGCTTCTTCCTCCTCTTGGCTTCGATCCCATACGGATCTGGGGGGCAAAGGGGGGTCAGGGGGTGATAGGGGCACCCCAACATGGGACCACCCCCAACCCCAGCTGGGAAGGGAGTCCCCAAAGCCCCCCAGGACACCTTCGGACCCCCCCAGCTCCCCCCCGAGCCCCTCCCCGGCTCCGGGAGCCAAAGTGACCCAAAGTGGCCCAAAAGTGGCCCCAAATAGGCCCCAAAAGTGGCCCCAAATGAGCCCCAAAAGTGACTCCAAATTGGCCCAAAAATGGCCCAAAAGTGGCCCCAAATGGGCCCCAAAAGTGACTCCAAATTGGCCCAAAAAATGGCCCAAATGGGCCCCAAAAGTTGCCCCCAAAATGGCCCCACGTTGGCCCCAAAAGTGCCCCAAAAGTGACCCCAAATTGGCCGAAAAAATGGCTCAAAAGTGCCCCAAAAGTAGCCCAAAAGAGGTCCTAAAAATGGCCCCAAAAGTGGCTCAGAAGTGGCTCAAGTGGCCCAAAAGAGGCCCTAAAAGTGACCCCAAATTGGCCCAAAAATGGTCCAAAAGTGACCCCAAAAACGGCCCAAAAGTGCCCCCAAAAGTGACCCCAAAAATGACCCTGAAAGTTGCCCCAAAGTATCCCCAAAAGTTGGCTCCAAAAATGGCCCAAAAGTGACCCCAAATGGGCCCCAAAAGTGACCCCAAATTGGCCCAAAAATGGTTCAAAAGTGACCCCAAAAATGGCCCAAAAGTGGCCCAAAAGTGGCCCAAAAGTGCCCCAAAAGTGGCCCCAGAAGTGGCTCCAAACG
>NW_020898644.1:0-703 GCF_003984885.1 Neopelma chrysocephalum
GGATCCCGGCGCTGGATCCCGGCCCCCTCCCAGCCCGGAGGAGCCTCCCCGGGGGGGTGAATCCCAAATTTTAAGGGGGTCCCCGTCGGGTTTGGCAGAGGAGGAGCCCCCCCGGGAGCCACTGGAGCCCCCCCAGGAGCCTCTGGAGCCCCTGATTCCCGGGAATGTCCCCGAGGGTCCCCCCGGGGTCCCCCCGAGCTCTCCCTCCCTTCCCGCCTTGGCCCCGGAGCTCCGCGGGGACCCCCCCAAATCCCCGGAGCCGAGGGGGGACGAGACCCCCAAAAAGCGGGAGCTGAGTCAGGACGAGCCCCCCAAAAACCCGGAGCGGGTCCTGGACGAGTTCCCCAAAAACCTGGGGCTGGTCCAACGTGAGCCCCCCAAAAACCTGGGGCTGGTCCTGGATGAGCCCCTCAAAAACCCGGAGCGGGTCCAACGTGAGCCCCCCAAAAACCTGGAGCTGAGTCAGCGCGAGCCCCCCAAAAACCAGGAGCCGGTGTGGGATGAGCCCCCCAAAAACCTGGAGCTGGTCCTGCATGAGCCCCCCCAAAATCTGGAGCAGGTCCAGGATGAGCCCCCCGGAGCCCCGGAGCCCCTCAAATCCCTGGATCCGATCCAAGACGAGCCCCCCAAAATCCCAGAGCCCCCCAGACCCCCGGAGCCGATCCGGGATGAGCCCCCCAAAAACCTGGGGCTGAGCCAGGAC
>NW_020898645.1:0-623 GCF_003984885.1 Neopelma chrysocephalum
GGATCCCGGCGCTGGATCCCGGCCCCCTCCCAGCCCGGAGGAGCCTCTCCGGGGGGGCGAATCCCAAATTTTAAGGGGGTCCCCGGTGGAGGAGCCCCCCCGGGAGCCCCCAGTTCCCGGGAATGTCCCCGAGGGTCCCCCTGGGGTCCCCCCGAGCTCTCCCTCCCTCCCCACCTCGGTCCCGGAGCTCCGCGGGGACCCCCCCAAATCCCCGGAGCCGAGGGGGGACGAGACCCCCAAAAAGCGGGAGCTGAGTCAGAGCGAGCCCCCCAAAAACCCGGAGCCGGTGCGGGACGAGCCCCCCAAAAACCCGGAGCTAGTGTGGGATGAGCCCCCCAAAAACCTGGAGCGGGTCCAACGTGAGCCCCCCAAAAACCTGGAGCGGGTCCAGGACGAGCCCCCCAAAGCCCCAGAGCCCCCCAGACCCCTGGAGCCGATCCAAGACGAGCCCCCCAAAAACCGGGGGCTGAGCCAGGACGAACCCCCCAAAAACCCGGCTCTGATACCTGGTGAGCCCCCCAAACCCCCGGAGACCCCCAAATCCTCGGAGCCGATCCAAGATGAGCCCCCCAAAAACCTGGAGCCCCCCAAAAACCTGGATCTGACCCACGGTGACCCCCCCA
>NW_020898646.1:0-387 GCF_003984885.1 Neopelma chrysocephalum
TAATTGTGGGGCTACAACTTCAGCCCACAAGCGCACAAAGGGCAGGCAAGAGCCGGAGGGTCAGGCCCCTCCATCTGGGCAAAAAGGGCTGTCATTCACAGGCTGGCTCACCGGCCGTGGGCCAAAATCTGATACAGTCGAGGATTCCTCCCAGACCGGAGGCGCCGGGGCCGGGAGCCCCGTCTCCGCGCGTAGAGCCGAGCAACGCGCACAAAAAGCAGGCGAGAGCCGGAGGGTCAGGCCCCTCCTTCTGGGCAAAAAGGGCCGTCGTTCGCGGGCCAGCACGCCGGCCGGGGTCCAAAATCGGATACGGTTGAGCATTCCTCCCAGACCGGAGGCACCTGGGCCGAGAGCCCCGTCTGCGCGCGTAAAGCCGAGCGAGGCGCA
>NW_020898647.1:0-722 GCF_003984885.1 Neopelma chrysocephalum
CTTCAAGCCTGCGCAATGGATTTTTTAGGTGAGATGCAGTATGCGCGAAACTGAACCCACCCTTTAATCCTAAGGTTCATCTGCCAGGGCTGAGCAAGCTTGGACAGTGGCAGCGAGGTCCTCAGGACGTAGGTTTGATTAGAGTGACCTTCTCTTAGATGGATGGCCTTACAGGGCTAAGCGAGCTCCATCTACCCGGGTTTGAGATTAGAGTTGTCCTTCTCCTAGGATGACTGCCAGAAGGCTAACGAGCTCATCCTGCCCAAGAACGTAGTGTATCTGGTCCTACGGTTTTGACCTGTCTGGCATGGGTGACCCTACTGAAGGCATGAACCAACACCAGCATAGCTCGCAACCATATAGGGGTACACAGGCTACATACCTGTTACCACAATTTCGGCAAGTCTTACATTTCCTACTTTACTAACACATACCTATACACAATCTCAAGGAGAAATCCAGGAACAACCCTTTGACCTATCCACACTTTCAGGACATAACAGAGCAAAGCAAATATATCCAGAACATGATGAACCTGGGCAGTAGCCACAGGTAAACTAAAAACAGACAGACAAACAAAACAAACCAACGGTTCTGGCCCCTGTACCCATCCAAGGCTGGGGTGCCTTACAAGGTCCCAGCCTAGCTGGGACCCCCGTCACTCTAAAGGAACCCCATTATCCACCCTGACCATGTCCTTCCTCCACTGTGTTACCACGAAT
>NW_020898648.1:0-446 GCF_003984885.1 Neopelma chrysocephalum
CCCCCCCCCCCCCCCCCCCCCTCTCCCCTCCTCCCCGCCCCGGGCCCGGCTCCACCTTCCGGGGCACCTGGGCCAATTGGGAGCCGCAGGGGGGGTCCCCCGGCCGGGCTAAGGCCGCCGCCGCTGCCGCTCCCCGCCACTCGGGCGAGCGCCGGGGCGGCGGCCGGCGGCGGGGACCCCCCCCGGGGGGACGCGGGGTGGCGGGGGAGGGGGGGTCCGGTGTCCGTCTGTCCCCAGCCCCGCGGCGACCCCCCCGTCGGGTCCCGGCTCGGCCGCCCGGAGCCGAGGCAGCGCCCGGAGCAGAGGTAAGTGCGGCCGGGGAGGGGGGGTCGGGTCCGGTTGGGACCCCCCCGGGGCTCGGGGGACCCCCCGTTTGAGCCGGTCCGTTCCCCCCGGGGCCTCTCCCGGCAGGGTCCGGCCCTGGGGAGGGGTGTTTCCCCCCCCCC
>NW_020898649.1:0-484 GCF_003984885.1 Neopelma chrysocephalum
AAATCTTGGAATTGAGCCCCAAAATCCTGGAATTTAACCCCAAAATCCTGGGAATTGAGCCCCAAAATTGGGCCCTGAACCCCCAAAATTGGGCCCTAAACCCCAAAAATCCTGGAATTGAGCCCCAAAATCCTGGGAATTGACCCCGAAATCCTGGAATTGAGCCCCAAAATCCTGGATTTGAGCCCCAAAATCGGCCCCAGAACCTTCAAAATCTTGGAATTCAGCCCTAAAATCCTGGATTTGAGCCCAAAATTGGGCCCTGAACCCCCAAAATTTGGACCCTGAACCCCCAAAATCCTGGATTTGAGCCCCAAAATTCGGCCCCTGAACCCCAAAATCTTGGAATTGAGCCTCAAAATCGGACCCTGAAACCCCAAAATCCTGGAATTGAGCCCCAAAATCCTGGAATTCAACCCCAAAATCCTGGAATTGAGCCCCAAAATTGGACCCTGAACCGCCAAAATCCTGGAATTGATACCAA
>NW_020898650.1:0-1309 GCF_003984885.1 Neopelma chrysocephalum
GGGAGGGACTGGGAGGGACTGGGAGGGACTGGGAGGGACTGGGAGGGGATTGGGAGGGACTGGGAGGGACTGGGAGGGGATTGGGAGGGGACTGGGAGAAAACTGGGCTGAACTGGGAGGCACTGGGCGGGCATTGGAAGGGACTGGGATGAACTGGAAGGGACTGGGAGGGGATTGGGAGGGACTGGGAAGGGACTGGGAGAAGATTGGGATCAACTGGGAGGGACTGGGAGGGGAATTGGGGGACTGGGAGGGACTGGATCAAACCGGGCCCAGTGCTCCCAGTCCCTCCCAGTCCCTCCCAGTCCCTCCCAGTCCCTCCCAGTCCCTCCCAATCCCCTCCCAGTCCCTCCCAGTCCCTCCCAGTCCCTCCCACTGACCCCGCCACCCCCCCAAACCCCCTCCCAGTTTGGAGTTCCAGTCCCACCAGTGGCGCGAGGGCCCCTGGACCAGTTCCACCCTCACCCTCCCCAACGTCACCGGGGCCCGGAGCCGCCTCCGCCACCAGTTCCACCAGTTCCACCAGTTCCACCAGTCCAGGGCCACCCCCCGACCCCGTTACCGGTACCACAACGTCCCCCCGGGCCCGGACTGGGAGCACTGGGAGCACTGGGAGGGCGACGGGACCATCGGGAGCTTCGCCTGCGTCGCCCGGAGCTCCCGGGGGAGGGTCCAGAGGGAGCATCGGGTCAGACTGGGAGGTACTGGGAGGGCACTGGGAGGGGATTGGGGGGGACTGGAAGGGACTGGGAGGGACTGGGAGGGACTGGAGGGGATTGGGAGGGGATTGGGGGGGAGTGGGAGGGACTGGGAGGGACTGGGAGGGGACTGGGACGATACTGGGAGTTACTGGGAAGCACTGGGAGAGACGAGAAGTGGACTGGTTGTTACTGGGAGGCACTGGGAGTTACTGGGACGATACTGGGAGTTACTGGGATGCACTGGGACCATACTGGGAGTTACTGGGAAGCACTGGGAGAGACGAGAAGTGGACTGGTTGTTACTGGGAGGACACTGGGAGTTACTGGGACGATACTGGGAGTCACTGGGAGGACACTGGGAGTTACTGGGACCATACTGGGAGTCCCTGGAAAGATACTGGAGGGCACTGGGAGTTACTGGGAGATACTGGGAAGGTGCTGGGGTGATACTGGAAGCACTGGGATGATACTGGGAAGCACTGGGAGAGACGGGAAGTGGACTGGTTGTTACTGGGAGGACACTGGGAGTTACTGGGACGATACTGGGAGTTACTGGGACCATACTGGGAGTTACTGGGAAGCACTGGGAGAGACGGGAAGTGGACTGG
>NW_020898651.1:0-613 GCF_003984885.1 Neopelma chrysocephalum
CTCTCTGAGGGGCTCTGGTGGCCTTTAGTGGCCTGAGGAATCACTAATTCACCATCTGGTAATATTCCACCTGAAGTGGCTTTTCCCAGTTTGTGGGTAAACAACCCTCTGCCACTCAGAGGCCAAAAAACACCCACAAAAATATTTTAATCTGTTACAAGTACAGTCCCAGTACAAGTTCAGCTCAGGATTCTCCTCCAAAGACACCACTTGGGCAAAATCAGAGGTTGGGGTGAGGAAATGGCAGCTTCAATGGCAAAACCTTTCCCAGGAAAGGCTTCTCCACTCAAAAACAAAGTTTTTTCCAACATCCCTGATGCAGACAGGGATCTCACCTGCTGGTTCCTCTGGCACAAATGTCCCTGGGTGCCTCAGAGGGTGCCCCATGTCTCCTTTGCCAGGCAGTCCTGCCATAACCTGTGCTTCCCAACCATCCTGTTGGGATTGACACAAGCCCTGTTGCCAGACAGAGCATTCTCCCAGTAAAACAAAGACTGAAGGCCCTTAAAGACAAAGGGAACACCCTAAAACATCAGGCCAGTGGTCTGTTGAGGCCGCACTCCAATAGCAGTGGCAGAAGATGCTGTTTAGGGAGGACATGGAGCTCTGATGA
>NW_020898652.1:0-625 GCF_003984885.1 Neopelma chrysocephalum
ACACCCCCAGTGCTCTCTGAGGGGCTCTGGTGGCCTTTAGTGGCCTGGGGAATCACTAACTCAGCATCTGGCAATATTCCACCCGCAGTGGCTTTTCCCAGTTTGTGGGTAAGCAACTCTCTGACACTCAGAGGCCAAAAAAACCCCACAAAAATATTTTAATCTGTTACAAGTACAGTCCTAGTACAAGTTCAGCTCAGGATTCACCTCCAAGGGCACCACTTGGGCAAAATCAGAGGTTGGGGTGAGGAAATGGCAGCTTCAATGGAAAAACCTTTCCCAGGAAAGGCTTCTCCACTCAAAACCAAAGTTTTTTCCAACATCCCTGATGCAGACAGGGATCTCACCTGCTGGTTCCTCTGGCACAAGTGTCCCTGGGTGCCTCAGAGGGTGCCCCATGTCTCCTTTGCCAGGCAGTCCTGCCATAACCTGTGCTTCTCAACCATCCTGTCGGGATTGACACAAGCCCTGCTGACAGACAGAGTGTTCTCCCTGTAAAACAAAGACTGAAGGCCCTTAAAGACAAAGGGAACATCCTAAAACACCAGGCCAGTGGTCTGTTGAGGCCGCACTCCAACAGCAGTGGCAGAAGATGCTGTTTAGGGAGGACATGGAGCTCTGATGA
>NW_020898653.1:0-336 GCF_003984885.1 Neopelma chrysocephalum
TCACCCTGTCTCCAGAGCAGAGGTGATCCAGCTCTCAGAGTACCTTCATGGCCTCCTCTGGACTCCACCCCAACAGGTTTGTGTCCTTCTCATGTTGTGGGCCCAGAGCTGGAGGCAGCACTGCAGGTGGGGTCTCAGGAGAGCAGAGGAGAGGGGAACAAATGTCCTGTGCAGTGTCCATCCTGCTCCCTTCTCTGGTGGGTTTCCAGCTCTGTCCCTCAAGGCAACTCCCCCTACTGCTCTGCTAAAAAGGAGAAGGAGGTGGGCAGAGCCTCCAGCTGGTTTGCTGTGGTGCCCATGCTGGCAGAGAGCTCTTAGGGATGAGTCCTTGCCCTG
>NW_020898654.1:0-320 GCF_003984885.1 Neopelma chrysocephalum
GGCCGCCCCTCCACCACGAACGTCTGGATGACGAAGTAGAGCACGAGGATGATGACGGTCGCCGCCGACACCGCCAGCCCTGCGCAGGGACGGCGCTCAGAGACAGACCCCTGGACCCCCCAGGGCCACTGAGACCCCCCCAGACCACCCTGGACCCTCTCAGACCTCCCTGGACCCTCCTGGACCCCCGGGGACACCAAGACCCCCCAGGGACGCTGGGACCCCCCCAGACTTCCCTGGACCCTCCTGGACACCCCTAGACCCCCCCCCAGCCCTGTGCACGGACAGCGCTCAGAGAGAGGCCCTGGGACCCCCCGGAG
>NW_020898655.1:0-438 GCF_003984885.1 Neopelma chrysocephalum
ACCCCATGTCCCCAAACCCTGTGTCCCCTGCCCCTGTCTCTGTCCCCCCGCCCCGTGTCCCCTGTGGTTGTCCCCACGCCCCGTGTCCCCCCAGAGCAGCTGACGCTCAGTGTGGTGCTGTCCCATCGCGACACGTGCCGACCGCGGCCCGAGGAGCTGCAGCGGCGGCGCTGGGACACCTTCACCCGGGACGAGATCCGAGCCTACCAGAGCAAGGTCCGGCCCCGGGGGGGGCTCGGGGGTGTCCCCGGGGGTGTCCCGAAGGGCTCAAGGGTGTCCCCGGGGGGTTCAGGGGTGACCCCGGAGGGCCTGAGGGTGTCCCGGGGGCTCGGGGGTGCCCCGGGGGTTCGGAGGTGTCCCCGGAGGTTCGGGGATATCCCCGGGAGTTCGGGGACGCCCTGGGGGCTCGGGGGTGTCCCCGGGGGTGTCCCGGAGGGC
>NW_020898656.1:0-633 GCF_003984885.1 Neopelma chrysocephalum
AGCGGGCTCTGGGACCACCCTGGAGGAGCCTGGACCCACCCCGGGGGCATCTCAACCCCCCCCGGGCACCTCCGGGGCCACCCGGGGCCGTTCCCAGGTTGCCACCGGCTGCTCCCGTCTCGCCCTGGGCTTCTCCCGCGCCCTCACCCGCTGGTCCCGGGCCACTTTCGGCCGCGCCCGCTCCGCCCTGTCCCGCGCCCGGCGCGGGTGGGACGCGCTGGCCACGGCCTGGGCCCTGTCCCTGCTCTTCGGGCTGCCCCAGGTCGGGATCTTCGGGCAGCGCGAGGTGGCCCCGGGCGAGAGCGACTGCTGGGCCACCTTCGTCCAGCCCTGGGGGGCCCGGGCCTACGTGACCTGGGTGGCCCTGGCCGTGCTGGTGGCCCCCGCGGCGCTGCTGGGGGGGCTGCAGGTGGCCGTGACCCGCGAGCTCAGGAAGGGGGGGGGTGGTGGTCCCGGGGGTCCCGGGGGGCTCGGGAGGGCTCGGGCCAAGAGCCACCGAATGGCCGTGGTGGTGCTGGGAGTGTTCGTGCTCTGCTGGAGCCCCTTCTTCTGCGCACAGCTCTGGGCCGTCTGGGACCCCCGGGCGCCCACCGAAGGTGAGGGGGGGACGGGGGGGGGGGGGGGGGGGGGGGG
>NW_020898657.1:0-1318 GCF_003984885.1 Neopelma chrysocephalum
TCCGTGGCCAGGCAGAGTTTGTGTTCCTCAGCAGCACCTCTGCCTTGCACTTATTCTCAGCCTCACCTCAGGGACAGCTCTGGGCTCACCTCCACGCCACTTCTCAGCCTCACCTCAGGGCCTGGGCTCAAGGACAGGAACCTGCAGGGAGGGGACATGATGTGCAAGCTGAGGGCTGCCTGCTTGCACTGGCCTCTGGGCTTCTTTCTCCTTCTACAACCAGCCCAGAACTTAGCCTGCTTTGCTAACACCACACATTTACAGACTAATCTTGCAGATATATAAGGACAGACATTTCTATCACCCTGTGGATAGGGGCCTTCTGCAGAGCCCTCCTGCCTTCCAGCACAGCAACACACCCCCAGCTTGGTGTCACCTGCACATTTGCTGATGAAATGCCTGGTTCTGCAGCAGCTGGAGATGTTCAAGGGGTAGCAGGACCAAGTCAGAGGCCTGGGGGGCTTTGGGGTCCAGGAGGGTCCTGGGGGAGCTGGGGAGGGGCTTTGGGGATTGGGGAGACGAACCAGGACAGACCAGCACAGGCCAGTACCTCCTCCCTGTTCCCTGGATCTCTCCTGGAGCTGGGTCACGTTGTCCTGGGACACCTGAGCCCCCCTCAGTGCCCTCCCAGTACAGCCCAGTGCTCCCAGTACAGCCCACTGTGTTCCTGTCCCAGGGTGCCAGGTGATCCCTCTTGGGGGTGGTTGGAAGGGATTTGAGGGGGGGTTGGGGGAGATTTGGGGCGATCTGGGGGGGGGTTGGATGGGGATTTGGGAGGCTTAGGCGGGCTTTGGGTGAATTTGGGGGAGTTAAAAGGGTCTTGGGGGCATTAGGGGGTCAAAAGTATCTGGGGGGAAGGGGATTAAATGAAAAAAAGGGGAGTTGGGGGACATTTAGGGGGGTTAATGGGGCCTAGAGGGGGACAGGAGGGGCTTCCCTATGAGCAGGTGAGTCCTGAGACCCCCCTCGTGTCCCCAAGACCCTCTTGGTGTCCCCAGTTCCCCCCTTGACACTCCCAATTCCACTGTCCCTAAACACCTCCCTACTGTCCCCACTGCCCCCAAACCCCATCCCTGATGTCCCCAACCCTCCATCTCACCCCAGGAGACCCCCTGGACACTCTGACCGAAAACACCCCCCCACACACTCACAGAAAGGCCAAGGGCATCTGGGGACACGTTGGGGAAAGTTGGGGGACTTTGTGGGGCACTGGGGAATTACTGAGGGATACTGGGACACACTGGGGGGAACCAGGGGGCACTGGGAGGGACTGGGGAGTTACTGAGGGATTACCAGGACACACGTGGCGACATTGGCA
>NW_020898658.1:0-341 GCF_003984885.1 Neopelma chrysocephalum
GCCCCTTTTAGAGTCCTCCAGACCCACAGACCCCTATAGAGCCCCCCAGACCCCTATAGAGCCCCTACAGACCCCCAGACCCCTACAGAGCCCTATAGAGCCCCCCAGACCCCTACAGACCCCCAGACCCCTATAGAGCCCCACAGACCCCTATAGAGTCCCCCAGACCCACAGACCCCTATAGAGCCCCTACAGGCCCTCAGACCCATATAGAGCCCCCCAGACCCCTATACAGCCCCCCAGACCCTATAGAGCCCTCCAGACCCCTATAGAGCCCCACAGACCCCTACAGAGCCCCTACAGGCCCCCAGACCCCTATAGAGCTCCCCAGACCCCTGTAA
>NW_020898659.1:0-873 GCF_003984885.1 Neopelma chrysocephalum
TCCCATCCCACATTCCCTGCATCCCATCCCACATTCCCTGCATCCCACCCCTCCTTCCCTGCATCCCATCCCTTCCTCTCTTCTCCATCCCACATTCCCTGCATCCCATCCCTCCTTCCCTGCATCCCATCCCACATTCCCTGCATCCCAATTTTCCTTCCCTGAATTCCATCCCTTCCTCCCTTCATCCCTTCTCCATCCCTCTCATCCCAGACCCCCCATCCCGTTTCTCCCCCTTTTCCCGGGATTGGAATGGGATCGATCCGAGGGGCGGGGCTTCATTTCCTCCCCTGCCCAAGACGCGCCCTCCCATTGGCTGCCGCCGGCCGATGATGTCATTTCTGACCAATCCGCTCTCACCACCGCGTCTTTTCCCCGCCCCCTCCCTCCCCACCTTCCCGGATCATTCCCGGCGGGATTTTGGGGGGATCCGGGACCCCCCCAGGGAGATTCCCCGAGATGTCGGTGGGTGGGAGCCGCTGGATGATCCAACGGCATTCCCGGGACACGGATCAGGGATCAGGGAATGGGTTGGGCGGGAAGGGGACCTTAAATCCCATCCCGTTCCATGTTCAGGGACACCTCCCGCTATCCCAGGGAATCCAACCTTTCCTTGGACACTCCCAAGGATCCAGGGGCAGCCACAGCTTCTCTGGGAATTCCAGCCCAGCCCCTCCCCACCCTCCCAGCCAGGAATCCCTTCCCAATCTCCCCTTTCCCAGTGGGATCCATTCCCTGGGTCCTGGCATTCCAGGCCCTGATCCCCAGTCCCTCTCCAGCTCTCCTGGAGCCCCTTCAGGCTCTGGAATGTGCTCCAAGCTCTCCCGGGATCCTTCCCAAATCCAGCCTGGCCATTCCCAGCTCTCCCAGCCT
>NW_020898660.1:0-397 GCF_003984885.1 Neopelma chrysocephalum
TAGGTCAAACGTCCAGTGGGCAAGGTTCAGAACATCAGCTCAGCCACAAGAGCACCTGGAGCAGATCCACCAGCAGCTGCTCTGCTCAGGCTCTGAGGCTTCTCCATATGAATCACAAACACTCACAGCAGGACAGACAAGGAGAGAGAAGTACATTGAGCCTCCTCTGGTAATCAGAGGTCTTACCTCACAAGAAAAAGATATTAAGAATTATGGTTTATAAATTAGGAAACCTTATGGTGTGAATGATGAACAAGTGAACTGATGTCAAAGACCCACCTGGGCAAAAAGAGACCAAGCCCAGGTTGTTGATTGTTTATTGCTTTTATTGCTTTTCTTAATGAGGTCACGAAATACAGTTTCAATGACAGAGTATCATGTCCTGTAAATGTGAGAG
>NW_020898661.1:0-903 GCF_003984885.1 Neopelma chrysocephalum
TGTCCTGTGCGCTGGCCAGAATTCCAGCGCACGGAAGAGGATCTGCAGCACCGGCTCCTTAGTCCCTCTGGAGGAGATGAGCGTCCTCCACATGGTGCGAGCAGCTCTGTGGAGTCAGAACTCTGGCTCAGGGGCGTCTGGGACACAGCGCTGTGGCCTGGGCATCTGCAGGGCCCAGGTGACAGAGCCACGGTGCCTTGTGGGGCAGGGAGGCAGGCTGGCCTCAGGATTGGGGGCTTGACATGCCAAAGCTGGCAAAGAGAGGAGCTGGAATGTCCTGGAAGCCTCCATCTCTCTGGCACACCATTTGGGACAGGCTGTGCAGGGGGATGGGGTCTAAAGGCAGGGGAGCCCTCAAGGCAGGTGGGCCCCATACCTGTCACAGGCTGGGGCAGAGCGCAGCAGGGTCACTGCAACATCCACGGGGTGTGCCTGTGTCAGCAGGACAAGAGTCTTGTCCAGCCTGTGCTCAGCAGACACATTGGACGTGAGCCACTGGTGGATGCACCTGACTATGGCCGGCACCTGGAGGGGACACGGGGAACGGTTGGAGAGCTGCCAGAGCCAGCAACTTGCCCAGCTTCCCCCAAGAAGTGCTCCCCTTGCCACCACACTCTGCTGCTCTCAATGGCTGGGGGGGCCCAGCGCAGCCGGCGTGAGGGGCCACAGCATCCCTGGGGCACTGGAGCCCTGGCCACAGGCTGCTTACTTGCTTCCCTGTGTAGACACCGCTCTCCACAAGCAAATCCAGCAGGGCAGCGCTGGTCTGGGCATTGAAGAGGTCCCAGTTTGCTGTGCCCCCAGTGGCCATGAAAGTGGTCTCTTCATGCCAAATGCATCTGATGAATCTGCAAATCAGCTAGAGGAGGAAGGCAAGGAAGAGATGGATGTCCCCTGGAGGGC
>NW_020898662.1:0-452 GCF_003984885.1 Neopelma chrysocephalum
GTCTTGTCCAGCCTGTGCTCAGCCGACACATTGGACGTGAGCCACTGGTGGATGCACCTGACTATGGCCGGCACCTGGAGGGGACATGGGGAACAGTTGGAGAGCTGCCAGAGCCAGCAACTTGCCCAGCTTCCCCCAAGAAGTGCTCCCCTTGCCACCACACTCTGCTGCTCTCAATGGCTGGGGGGGCCCAGCGCAGCCGGCGTGAGGGGCCACAGCATCCCTGGGGCACTGGAGCCCTGGCCACAGGCTGCTTACTTGCTTCCCTGTGTAGACACCGCTCTCCACAAGCAAATCCAGCAGGGCAGCGCTGGTCTGGGCATTGAAGAGGTCCCAGTTTGCTGTGCCCCCAGTGGCCATGAATGTGGTCTCTTCACGCCAAATGCACCTGATGAATCTGCAAACCAGCTAGAGGAGGAAGGCAAGGAAGAGATGGATGTCCCCTGGAGGGC
>NW_020898663.1:0-1683 GCF_003984885.1 Neopelma chrysocephalum
TCGATGATGGCGGAGAGGCTCAGGTAGTCGAAGATCTCGGTGCAGTAGCGCCAGACGGTGACGGAGCCGTACTTGCGCAGACACTCGTCGTAGAAGCCGTAAACCTGCGTGATCTGACGGCTCTCGTGGTTCCCGCGGATCAAAGTGATCCGGTCGGGATAGCGAACCTGCAATGACACACCTGGACAGGTAAATATCTCACCTGGGCACACCTAGCACCAAAATACCTGGGCACTGACACACCTGGTAGTGACACACCTGGGACTGAAACACCTGGGCACTGACACACGTGGTAGTGATACACCCGGGCACACCTGGCACTGAAACACCTGGGTTAGACCTACACGCACCTGGGCACACCGTGACACACCTGGGCACACCTGGAATACATCTACATACACCTGGGCACACCTGGACACGCCTGGGACACACCTGGGACACACCTGGGACACACCTGGGATACACCTACATATACCTGGCCCACGTAAGTGTCACACCTGGGCACACCTTGGGTACACCTGGGTACACCTGGGACACACCTGGGCACACCTGAGTACACCTGGGTACACCTGGGACACACCTGGGCACACCTGGGTACACCTGGGTACACATACATGTACCTGGGTACATCTGGGGTACACCTACATATACCTGGGCACACCTGGCTCAAGGTAAGTGTCACACCTGAGCACGCCTGGGATACACCTACATACACCTGGGCACACCTGGACACATCTAAGGGCACACCTGGGCACACCTGGGCAAACCTGGGATATACCTACAGGCACCTACAAGCACCTGGGCACACCTGAGAGCACACCTGGTTTGGGTAAGTGTCACACCTGGGCACACCTCGGTACACCTAGAGTACACCTACATACACCTGGGCACACCTGGACATACCTGGATACACCTGGGCACACCTGGGAACAGCTGGGGTACACCTACATACACCTGGGCACACCTGGGGTACACCTACAGGCACCTGGGTGCATCTGGGTACACCTGGGCACACCTGGGCACACCTGGGAACAGCTGGGGTACAGCTACGTGCACCTGGGCACACCTGGACACATCTAAGGGCACACCTGAGCAAACTGGGGATATAGCTACAGACACCTACAGGCACCCGGGCACACCTGGACACACCTGGGGACACCTGGGGTACAGCTACAGGCACCTTGGGGCACCTGGGCACACCTGGCTCAAGGTAAGTGTCACACCTGGGCACACCTGGGATACACCTACATACACTTACAGGCACCTACAGGCACCAGGGCACACCTGGGCACACCTGGGCACACCTGGGTACACCTACATACACCTGGGCACACCTGGGCACACCTGGGATACACCCACATACACCTGGGCACACCTGGATACACCTACATACACCTGGGTACACCTGGGATATGCCTACATACAACTGGGCACACCTGGGACACACCTGGGCACACCTGGGCACACCTGGGCACACCTGGGCACACCTGGTCCCCTCACCTTGAGCGCCAGCAGCAGCAGGAAGGTCTCGACGCTGTAGAAGCCGCGGTCGACGAAGTCGCCCATGAACAGGTAATTGGTCTCGGGCACGTCCCCGCCCACCTGGGGGGCACCAGGGGGGCACTTAGGGGGCATCAGGGGGATTTGGGGGGATTTGAGGGGGATTTGGGGGCATTTGGGGGG
>NW_020898664.1:0-382 GCF_003984885.1 Neopelma chrysocephalum
CACTGGGCTGTACTGGGAGGGCACTGGGGGGGGGCCCAGGTGTCCCACGACAACGTGGCCCAGCTCCAGGAGAGATCCAGGGAGCAGTGAGGAGGTACTGGTCTGTCCTGGTCTGTCCTGGTCTGTTCTGGTCTGTACCCCCAATCCCCAAAGCCCCTCCCCAGCTCCCCCAGGACCCTCCCGCACCTCAAAGCCCTCCAGCCCCCCCCCCAGGCCCCTGACTTGGTCCTGCTGCCCCTTGAGCATCTGCAGCTTCTGCAGAACCAGGCATTTCATCAGCAAATGTGCAGCTGACACCAAGCTGGGGGTGTGTTGATGTGCTGGAAGGCAGGAGGGCTCTGCAGAGGGACCTGGCCAAGCTGGATCCATGGGCTGATTGCAA
>NW_020898665.1:0-382 GCF_003984885.1 Neopelma chrysocephalum
CACTGGGCTGTACTGGGAGGGCACTGGGGGGGGGCCCAGGTGTCCCAGGACAACGTGGCCCAGCTCCAGGAGAGATCCAGGGAGCAGTGAGGAGGTACTGGTCTGTCCTGGTCTGTGCTGGTCTGTTCTGGTCTGTACCCCCAATCCCCAAAGCCCCTCCCCAGCTCCCCCAGGACCCTCCCGCACCTCAAAGCCCTCCAGCCCCCCCCCCAGGCCCCTGACTTGGTCCTGCTGCCCCTTGAGCATCTGCAGCTTCTGCAGAACCAGGCATTTCATCAGCAAATGTGCAGCTGACACCAAGCTGGGGGTGTGTTGATGTGTTGGAAGGCAGGAGAGCTCTGCAGAGGGACCTGGCCAAGCTGGATCCATGGGCTGATTGCAA
>NW_020898666.1:0-315 GCF_003984885.1 Neopelma chrysocephalum
CCATTCTCCAGACTGCAGCAGCCAGACTCGCTCTGCAAGACCTGTCCAGCTCTGCGGGGCAGTTTGTGGCTGTGCTGCCAGAGCTCTGGGGAGGCTTGATGTGGGAAGCGGTGTCTGCTGGGGCCACCTGAGCCTGCGAGGAAGACCCCTGCTGTGGAAGCACTTTCCTCTAGCCCAGCAGGGGACTATAAAATTCCTCTTGTCACACACAGAGGCTCAGGAGTGTTTTTTGGTGCCCAGTTTGCACAGGGCATTGGGGAAGAGGGGCAAAAGGGTCCTTGTGCTCAGCAACACTTGCCCAGGTGTGCAGCGAGA
>NW_020898667.1:0-438 GCF_003984885.1 Neopelma chrysocephalum
GAGCTGAAGTTGGAGCTGGATCTCTTTCCATTCCACACAAGGGGGGGGTCTCCTCTCACCTCTCTCAGCCCTTCGGCTCCAAGCAAAGGTCTCTCTCCTGTGCACTGCCATTGCTGGGACAAAAGCTCACCTCACCACGTTGATGCCTTAAGCCCCTAATGGTTTTCCGATTTTTGTATCTTATAAGTTTTGTAGATAATAGAAGTAGATTTTAGAAGCAGCCCTTCCTCCCTCTTCCCCATAGCACCCCTTAGTTTATACATTCCTTAACCCTCTTACCCCATTCCATACTCCCCATATCAGCCCTATCCCCATATCCAGTAGAAGATATTTTGTTTCTTGTCAAGGCAAGGCCTGTTCTGTTTGGGGAACGCTTGTATCTTGGCCTAAACCGCAGGACAGAGTCAAAGAACTGGGTGACTCTGCTCTCTGTACCCC
>NW_020898668.1:0-726 GCF_003984885.1 Neopelma chrysocephalum
AACCTGCTGGCACACAGCTGAAGGAAATCATGATGTTCCTTCTCTCACCTGGGCACAGACACTTCTTTCAGCACTGTCATTTCTCCAAACAGACACAGAATTAAGTTCAAGAGTACCCTTTTCATGTCCCATCATTACACAAGAAACCCAGACAGTGCCCAGGAGGGATCTCCTTCACCTGCCCTGAGGGAAGGAACTCAGCTGAGTCAACAGAGGTGTCTCCTTGTGGCTCTGCAGACCTGGGGCCAGAAGGACACTCAGCTCCCTCCACAACCCCCATGGGCTGGGATTCCTCCTGCCCCACTTCAGTGGGCCCAAAACAGCCACCTGCAGGTGACTCCTTGTCCCAGCTCCTATGGGAATGAAGGAAGACCAAAGCCAGGAGTGAGCTGCTGGGACACAAAGCCCTGGTTCCTTCTGAGGGGCCAGAGGTGACTGAGATTCCTGCTGGGAACTGCAGGCTCCAATGGAGCAGTTCCTAGGGACAGGGCAGCAGCTGTGGGATCTCCTTGGAGGCTGCTGGGACATTGCTTTGGCCAACTTCAGTGGCAGAAGGTGCCCACATGTAGGACAGGGGAACCTGTCACTGTTCCTTCTGTCCAGGGCAGCCCCTAGAGGTGCTCAGGTGACCAAATGCAGTCAGGTGGCACAGGGAGAGAGGTCTCTCTACTGTTCTTTGTCAGGGTATTTTCTACATGTGCTCAGAGTACAATGGCAGTTGTCTCC
>NW_020898669.1:0-301 GCF_003984885.1 Neopelma chrysocephalum
GCTCCCTCAGTGCACTGCCCGCGCCCCGCCGCAACCCGGGAGCATCCTGTTTGTACCCCAGTGCATCGCCTGCACCCTGCCCGCACCCCGCGAGCATCCTGCCTGTGCCCTTAGTGCACTGCCCGCACCCCGCCATCATCCTGTTTGTACCCTCAGGGCACTGCCCGCATCCTCCCGCAACCCGCGACCATCCTGCCTGTACCCTCAGCGCCCTGCCCGCACCCTGCCCGCACCGCCCGCATCCTGCGAGCACCGTGTCCACAGCGTTCACCACCTGCCCGCCCTGCCCGCAGCCCCGCAC
>NW_020898670.1:0-469 GCF_003984885.1 Neopelma chrysocephalum
CTCAAAAAATCCCCAAAAAATCCCCAAAAATTACAAAAAAATTCCCCCAAAATTCCCAAAAACCACCCAAAAAATTCCAAAAAACGCCCAAAAAATTACAAAAAAATTCCCAAAAATTCCCCAAAAAATTACCAAAAAATTTCCAAAAATATCCCAAAAAAGACTCTGAAATTCCAAAAAAAATTTCCAAAAAAACCCCCAAAATTACCAAAAAAATCCCCCAAAAGACTCTGAAATTCCAAAAAAAAATTCCCCAAAAAAAACCCCAAAAAATTCCCCAAAAAGTCCCAAAAAATTCCCAGAAATTTCCCAAAAAAAACACCCAAAAATTCCCCAAAAAACTCCCAAAAATTCCCAAAAAACATCCAAAAAAATTCCCAAAAAACACCTCAAAAATCCCCAAAAAAATCCCAAAAAATTGCCAAAAATCCCCCCAAAAAACACCCCAAAAAATCCAAAAAAATCCCCC
>NW_020898671.1:0-374 GCF_003984885.1 Neopelma chrysocephalum
AGCCGCGGGGTTCGGGGCGCCGCTTTAATAAAGCCGCTCCGGCCGGACCCGGCGCCCCCCCGGGATCCCCCCCACGGGGCCGGGGCCGCTCGGCGGGTCCCCCCCTGCAGTTCCCAAGCACCGCCCGGCACCGCCGGGGCTCCGGCCCGGCCCGACATCACACGGGGGGCTCCGCGGGCGGGGGGAGCCGGGGGGGCCGGGGATGGGGGGCAGGGGGGGCAGGGGAACCCCCTCCAGGGGAGTGGGGTCCCGGGGTAGGAGGGGTCGGGGGGGGAACTCCTCCCACTGATCCCTCCCAGCCCGGGAATCCCTCCCCCGGGGGCGGGGGGACCCGGGGGGGGGCAGGAGGGGGGAGTTTCCCCTCCTCTGGCCCC
>NW_020898672.1:0-376 GCF_003984885.1 Neopelma chrysocephalum
CGCCCGCAGAGCCCCCCGGGAACGAGGGGTCTGGGGCCCGCCGGGGCCAGGGGGAGCCGGGGCCCTGCCGGAGCAGGGAAGAACGGAGGCAGCCCTTTCCCCGTTCCTCCCGTGCTCCGGGACCACCGGCACAGCCGCCGGTTTGTCCCCGTGTCTGTCCACAGGCAGCCCCAGGAGCTGGCACGGACCGTGCCGCGGGTCGGGCACGGGCTGCTCCCAGCTCTGCCTGCGGAACTTCGGGAATTGCCGACAGCGGTTCTTTTCCCTGCCACCTGCAGCTCATCTGACACCCGCCAGGTGAGACCTGAGGCTCTCCTTCCTCTCCCCCGCTTCCTCGGTAACTCGCACCCTCCCGGGGCAAACCCTCTGGTTTTTC
>NW_020898673.1:0-829 GCF_003984885.1 Neopelma chrysocephalum
CTCAGGATCGGGACCAGGATCAGGACCGCGACCGGAGGACCGAGGTTGGCTCGGGGCTGGGATGGGCTCGGCATCCGGACGGGGACCAGGATCGGTGCCGGGCTCATCCCAGCCCGGCCTCGCCGCCTGTGCCCCGGCGCTGCGGGCGAGAGGAGCCGCTCCGGGGCGGGCGCTGGGGCCGAGCCCGGCGGGGCCGCTCGGGCCGGGGCTCTGCCGGGTCCGGCCGGGGCAGAACGGCGGCGCTTTCCTCGTGCAGACGCGGAGCCGGGGCTGGGACCGGCCGGGGCGCGGGGACACGCCGGGCCCGCAGCGCCGCCCTCGCCCCCCGTGGTATTGGAGCTCCCCCGCTCGGGCACCCCCGAGGTCACCGCACCCGCTCCCGGGGAGAACATCGCCCGCCTGCCCCTTCCCCGCGGCTCCGGGGGGGTCCCGCCCGCAGCGCCCCCCGGGAACGAGGGGTCTGGGGCCCGCCGGGGCTCCGGCCACGGGCCCGCTCCGGCCAGGGGGAGCCGGGGACCTGCCGGAGCAGGGAAGAAGGGGGGCAGCCCTTTCCCCGTTCCTCCCGTGTTCCGGGACCACCGGCACAGCTGCCGGTTTGTCCCCGTGTCTGTCCACAGGCAGCCCCAGGAGCTGGCACGGACCGTGCCGCGGGTCGGGCACGGGCTGCTCCCAGCTCTGCCTGCGGAACTTCGGGAATTGCCGACAGCGGTTCTTTTCTTTGCCACCTGCAGCTCATCTGACATCTGCCAGGTGAGACCTGAGGCTCTCCTTCCTCTCCTCCTCTTCCTCGGTAACTCGCACCCTCCCGGGGCAAACCCTCTGGTTTTTC
>NW_020898674.1:0-1450 GCF_003984885.1 Neopelma chrysocephalum
CACAAACACCCCTCGCCCCTTAGGTCTCCATCCTCGCTCCTTCCCCTCAGGCCCCTCCCGGCCTGGGGTCTCCTCCCTTTTCTCCTCCCAATTCTCCCCTTCTCCTGCCTCTCCCCGGGGACTCACCGCGGGGTCCCGAAGCGGCCCTTGGGGGGCTACGATCGCGCTGGGATCGCGCTGCGATCGCGATCCGATGTCGCGACAGAGGCTGTGACTGGCGGGGGCCGCCGCCGCCGCCTCCTCCTCCCCCCTCGCTCGGTGCTCGCCCCGCCGAGATGACGCAGGTTCCCTCAGGCCGCCGCCCCGCCCCGCCCGCGCACGCCGTGCGCCCATTGGTCCCGCCGGACGTCACTCAATGATAGTCGCTCGCTCATTGGTGCACGGCATGATAGGCGGGACTAACGCGGCTGTCAATCAGCGGATCCGCGCGCTCCTATTGGAGGAGCTGCAAACCTGTGTTTATAAGGGAAAAGGGCCGTGGCAAAGAGGAAGCCGCGCCCCCAAGGCGGGGCTTGTGCAGGGAAAAGGGGTTTCTATTAGTCAGAGGAACTGTCACTCACGGCAGGGCGGAAGAGGCTGACACGGCTCCTGATTGGTGGAACCCCCGGCGAGTGGTGGGGCCACGCGGTGGCCGTCTCTCCCATTGGCTGGTTCATCGGGGGCGTGGCCAGCGCGATGCGGGGGGGAGGGAGGAGGAGCGGGAATGGGGCCCCCAAAATCCTGACAAAATCCCCCTAAATCCCAACAACCTCCCCCCAGATCCCTCCAGGAGCCCCCCAGAATCCTCCCAGGGCCCCCTAAAAGTCCCTCCAAGACCACCCAGGGCTCCCCCAAATCCTTCTGGGACCCCCCAAAACCCCTCCAAGACCACCCAGGGCTCCCCAAAATCCTTCTGGGACCCCCCAAAACCCCTCCAGAACCACCCAGGACTCCCCAAAATCCCCCCCAAAATCCCCAAGACGATGCATAGGCAAAATCAATATATAAAAAAAGGCAGAAAGGGTTGTGACATTGGGAGGACTTTGGGGGGGTTCCCAGGACTTTGGGGGTCCCTGGGGGGGGGTTGGGGGTCTCGAGGGGGGTAGGGACCTCACTTTTGTCCCCCTGGACCTTGAGGACCCCCCAAAAACTTCACACAGACACTCAATACCCAAACTCAATATATAAAGACAAGGGGTGACACTGCGGGGGGTCTGGGGGGTCCCCAGGACTTTGGGGGTCCCGAGGGGAGTTCCAGGGTCTCAGGGGGATGTGGGGACCCCACTTTTGTCCCCCTCGACCTTGAGGAACTCGGCCATGCTGGAGAAGTATTTCTGGTTGGCCTTGGCCACTTTCTTCTTGGCCGCCCGAGGGTTCACGATCTCCAGGCCCTGGTTTGGGGGGTCCCGGGGGGTCTCAGGGGGTCAGGGGGGGTCGTGGGAGGTCAGCGATCCCCCCCCAAGCCGATCCC
>NW_020898675.1:0-476 GCF_003984885.1 Neopelma chrysocephalum
TCGGTCTGGGAGGAATCCTCGACCGTATGCAATTTTAGCCCCCGACTTGCCGGCGCGCCGGCACACGAACGAGGGCCCTGTTTGCCCAGACGAGGGGCCTGACCCTCCGGCTCTCCCCTGCCCCTTGCGCGCCGCGATGGGATTTACGTGCGCAGCTGGGGCTCCCGGTCCTGTCGCCTTGGGTCTGGAAGGAATCCTCGACCGTATGCAATTTTATCCCCCGACTGGCAGGCGCGCCGGCCCGCGAAAGACAGCTTGTTTTGCCCAGAAGGAGGGTCCTGACTCTCCGGCTCGCGCCTGCCCCTTGTGCGCCGCGATCAGCTCTACGCGCGCATCAGGGGCTCCCGGTCCTGGCACCTTCGGTCTGGAAGGAATCCTCGAACGTATGGAATTTTAGCCCCTGACTGACAGGCGATCCGGCCAGCGAACAACGGCCCATTTTGCCCAGAAGGAGGGGCCTGACCCTCCGGCTCTCG
>NW_020898676.1:0-1135 GCF_003984885.1 Neopelma chrysocephalum
GGCGAGAGTCGGAGGGTCAGGCCCCTCCTTCTGGACAAATAGGGCCGGCGTTTGCTGGCCGCCGCACCTGGCTGACCGGGGCCGGCCGGGGGCCAAAATTGGATACGGCCGAGGATTTTTTCAAGACCGGATGCCCCGCAGTCGGGAACCCTGGTTGCGCGCATAGAGCTGATCGCGGCGCACAAGGGGCAGGCGAGAGCCGGAGAGTCAGGACCCTCCTTCTGCGCAGAAAGGGCCGTCGTTCGTGGACGGTGCGCCGGCAGACCGGGAGCTAAAATTGCATACGGTCGAGTATTCCTTCCAGACCGAAGGCGCCAGGACCGGGAGCACCTGATGCGTGCGTAAAGCCGATCGCGGCGCACAAATAGCAGACAAGAGCCGGAGAGTCAGGCCCCTCCTTCTGGGCAAAAAGGGCCGTAGTTTGCTGGCCGGCGCGCCTGCCAGTCGGGTGCTAAAATTGCATACGGTCGAGGATTCCTTCCAGACCGGAGGCGCAAGGACCGGGAGCACCGGCTGTGCGCGTAGAGCCAATCGCAGCACACAAAAGGCAGGCGGGATCCGGAGGGTGAGGCCCTTCCTTCTGGGCAAATAGGGTTGCTGTTCCCTGGCCGCCGCACTTGGCGGTCCGGGACCGGCCGAGGGCCAAAATCTGATACGGTCCAGGATTCTTTCAAAACTGGATGACCCCGAAGTCGGGAGCCCCGGCTGTGCGTGTAGAGCCGATAGCGGCGCAGAAATAGCAGGCGCGAATCGGAGGGTCAGGCCCCTCCTTCTGGCCAAAAGGGGCCGTCGTTCGCTGGCCGGCGCGCCTGCCAGTGGGGGCTAAAATTGCATACGGTCGAGGATTCCTCCCAGACTGAAGGCGCCAGGACCGGGAGCCCCGGCTGCGCGCGTAGAGCCGAACGCGGCGCACAAGGGGCAGGACGGAGTCGGAGGGTCAGGCCCCTCCTTCTGGGTAAATAGGGCCGCCGTTCAGCGGCCGCCGCACCTGGGAGTCCGGGGCCGGCCGAGGGCCAAAATTGCATACGGTCGAGGATTCTTTCAAGACCGGATGCGCGGGAGTCGGGAGCCCCGGCTGCGCTCGTAAAGCGGAGCGCGGCGCACAAAGGGCAGTAGGGAGCCGGAGGGTCAGGCC
>NW_020898677.1:0-332 GCF_003984885.1 Neopelma chrysocephalum
TTGGGGCTCCCGGTCCTGGCACCTTCGGTCTGGAAGGAATCCTCGCCTGTATGCAATTTCAGCCCCCGACTGGCAGGCGCGCCGGCCAGCCAATGACGGCCCTTTTTGCCCAGAAATAGGGGCCTGACCCTCCGGCTCTCGCCTGCTATTTGTGCACCGCGATCGGCTCTACGTGCGCAGCCGGGGCTCCCGGTCCTGGCGCCTTCGGTCTGGAAGGAATCCTCGACCATATGCAATTTTAACCCTCTTCTGGCCAGCGCACCGGCCCACGAACGACGGCCCTTTTTGCCCAGAAGGAGGGGCCTGACCCTCCGGCTCTCGCCTGCTATTTG
>NW_020898678.1:0-595 GCF_003984885.1 Neopelma chrysocephalum
GGCCCTTTTTGCCCAGAAGGAGGGGCCTGACGCTCCGGCTCTCGCCTGCTATTTGTGCGCCGCGATCGGCAGTACGCGTGCAGTTGGGGCTCTCGGTCCTGGCGCCTTCGGTCTGGAAGGAAACCTCGACCGTATGAAATTTTTTCCCCCGGCCGGCCGGCGCACTGGCCCACGAACGACGGCCCTTTTTGCCCAGAAGGAGGGGCCTGACCCTCCGGCTCTCACCTCCCCCTTGTGCTCCGTGATCGGCTCTGCGCGAGCAGTTGGGGCTCCCGGTCCTGGCACCTTCGGTCTGGAAGGAATCCTCGTCTGTATGCAATTTCAGCCCCCGACTGGCAGGCGCGCCGGCCAGCCAATGACGGCCCTTTTTGCCCAGAAATAGGGGCCTGACCCTCCGGCTCTCGCCTGCTATTTGTGCGCCGCGATCGGCTCTACGCGCGCAGCCTGGGCTCCCGGTCCTGGCGCCTTCGGTCTGGAAGGAATCCTCGACCATATGCAATTTTAACCTTCTTCTGGCCAGCGCACCGGCCCACGAACGACGGCCCTTCTTGCCCAGAAGGAGGGGCCTGACCCTCCGGCTCTCGCCTGCTATTTG
>NW_020898679.1:0-1146 GCF_003984885.1 Neopelma chrysocephalum
AATGTGGTGGGGACTCCGGGAATAGGGGTGGGACACGGGGAATAGGGTGGGAATACAGGGAATAGGGTGGGAACACAGGGAATAGGGGTGGGACACAGGGAATAGGGGTGGGACACAGGGAACAGGGTGGGAACACCGGGAATAGGGGTGGGACATGGGGAATGTGGTGGGAATACAGGGAATAGGGGTGGGAACACAGGGAATAGGGTGGGAACATGGGGAATAGGGGTGAGAACATCGGGAATAGGGGTGGGACACAGGGAATAGGGTGGGAACACCAGGAATAGGGGTGGGACACGGGGAATAGGGGTGCACCCCCACACGCATGTCCACTGCCGTCCGCGTGCGGGCACGCACAGACCTGGGGGGACACCGGGAATAGGGGTGGGACACCGGGAATAGGGGTGGGGACAATGGGGGGTGGAAGGGAATGAGGAGAAAGTGGAAGGGAACAAGGAGATCGTGGGTGGGAACATGGGGAACAGGGGTGGGAACAAGGAGGAGGTGGAAAGGAATGAAGAGAAAGTGGAAGGGAACGAGGAGAAGGTGGAAGGGAATGAGGAGAAGGTGGAAGGGAACAAGGAGAAGGTGGGAGGGAACGAGGAGAAGGTGGAAGGGTAGGAGAAGGTGGAAGGGAAGGAGAAGATGGAAGAGAACGAGGAGAAGGTGGAAGGGAACAAGGAGAAGGTGGAAGGGAATGAGGAGAAGGTGGAAGGGAATGAGGAGAAGGTGGAAGGGAATGAGGAGAAGGTGGAAGGGAATGAGGAGAAGGTGGAAAGGGAATGAGGAGAAGGTGGAAAGGGAATGAGGAGAAGGTGGAAGGGAATAAGGAGGAGGTGGAAGGGAATAAGGAGGAGGTGGAAGGGAATGAGGAGAAGGTGGAATGGAAAGAGGAGAAGGTGGAAGGGAACAAGGGGAACAAGGATGGGAATGAGGAGAAGGTGGAAGAGAACAAGGAGAAGGTGGAAGGGAACAAGGGGAACAAGGATGGGAATGAGGAGAAGGTGGAAGGGAACAAGGAGAAGGTGGAAGGGAACAAGGAGAACAGCTCCAACTCCGCGTTTATCCCATTAATCCCCCTCGAGCTGCATCCCGGGAATTCCTGCCCCCCTCCCCGCCTCCGGAATTCCCGGAATTCCTTACGAG
>NW_020898680.1:0-490 GCF_003984885.1 Neopelma chrysocephalum
CAGTGTCTTTGGGAGTATTTTCCATGGGAAGTTCCTCTGTTGTTCCCCACTAGATCTGTTTTCTCCTCCTCTTCCCCCCCTACCCATTTTTGCTCCAAAATGCCCTAAACTGCAGCCTGGGGCAGGAGGAGTTTGGGAGTTGGGGACAGTAAAAATCACTGTATCAACTACACCTTCTTGAAAAATCAAGTGTTTGGGTGGGAAAAATGATCCTTTTGGTTCTTCCTTTGCAGAAACAGGCAGAGGGTTCTTACCTGGAGAATATTTACCTATGGAGGAAATGCCGGGTGCATTTCCTGGTAATAACTGGAATTTGTTGATGTCAGGGTCTATGGGGAGTTTCAATAAGTGTGGAAACTCTTTGCAGCTGCCAGTGCCCCACCAGCAGCATCCACATTCTGTGCCAGGGGATGCTTGTCCTGTTTCTTTGGGTTCTTTCCTTCCAAATATTCCACCAATGGCTCTGGTGGGGTCAGTTTTGCTTTGGTGA
>NW_020898681.1:0-388 GCF_003984885.1 Neopelma chrysocephalum
TGTTTTTGGGAGTTTCAGGGGGTTTGTTTTTGGGCTTTCAGGGGATTGTTTTGGGTGTTTCAGGGGGTTTGGTTTTGGGTTTCAGGGGGGTGTTTTGGGGGTTTCGGGAGGATTGGTTTTGGGTTTCAGGGGGTTTGGTTTTGGAGGTCTCAGGGGGGTGTTTTGGGGTCTCGGGGTGTTTGATTTTGGGTTTCGGGGGGAGTTTTGGGTTTCAGGGGGATCATTTTTAGGTCTCAAGGGGCTGTTTTGGGGGTTCCAGGGGGATCGTTTTGGGCTCTCAGGGGGGTGTTTTGGGGTTCCAGGGGGGTGTTTTGGGCTCTCAGGGGGATGTTTTGGGCTCTCAGGGGGGTCATTTCGGGTTTCTGGGCTCTGAGCTCTCTGCCCACCC
>NW_020898682.1:0-846 GCF_003984885.1 Neopelma chrysocephalum
ATTTTCTTTTTTTTTTAAATTTTCTTTTTTTTAATTTTCTTTTTTTTAAATTTTCTTTTTTTTTAATTTTCTTTTTTTTTAAATTTTCTTTTTTTTTTAAATTTTCTTTTTTTTTTAAATTTTCTTTTTTTTAATTTTCTTTTTTTTAAATTTTCTTTTTTTTTAATTTTCTTTTTTTTTAAATTTTCTTTTTTTTTTAAATTTTCTTTTTTTTTTAAATTTTCTTTTTTTTAATTTTCTTTTTTTTTAAATTTTCTTTTTATTTTAAATTCCCCACCTCGGAATTTCTTCAGGACCTTCTCCAGGACCACGGTCTTGAGGGAGAAGTTGCAGACGTGGATCTTCGTGTCGGTGCTCACGGGAACGGGTTTCTGGCACTTCACCTCGTCGCTCCTGGGCCCCAAAACAAGGAAAAATCCTTGGAATTCCGGGATTTAAACCCTCCCTGGGCTGAGAATTCCCGGATTTTGGGGCTAATTTTGGCTCCAAGGTGATTTTTGTGTCAGGAAAAAAGACATTTTAGGGGTTTTTTGGTCTCGCTCGACCCCTCGGAGAAACCTCCTGGTGGGAAAAGACGACGAGAATTCCAAGGATTTGGGACAGACCCGGGATTTAAACCCTCCCTGGGCTGATCCCACCGGGATTTTGGGGCTAATTTTGGCTCCAAGGTCATTTTTGTGTCAGGAAAAAAAGACATTTTAGGGGTGTTTTGGTCTCGGAGAAACCTCCCGGGACGAGAATTCCAAGGATTTGGGAGAGAATTCCAAGGATTTGGGAGAGACCCAGCGAGTGGGAGGCGGATTCCTCCCCTCTGGCATCTTGTCCGTGGGCACTGACCTTTAAACC
>NW_020898683.1:0-362 GCF_003984885.1 Neopelma chrysocephalum
CACCCCCCAAAAATCTTCCTCAGGGCCGTTGGCTGTTGGGGGGGGGGCTGCTTGAGCCCCCCCTGACCCCCCCTTTTTTTCCCCTTGCTGGTTTAAGACCCCCCTGTGGTCATTCCCCCCCAAAATCCCCCCACTTCTCCCCAAAATCTCCCCCATTTCCCCCCCAAAATCTTCCCTATTTTGTCCCAAATCTCCCCCATTTTCCCCCCAAATTTCTCCCCAAAATCTCCTTCATTTCCCCCCCAAATCCCCCCATTTGCCCCCCCAAAATCTCCCCCAAATCCCCCCATTTCCCCCCCAAATCTCCCCCCAAAAATCTCCATTTCCCCCCCAAATCTCCCCCTTTTCCCCCCCAAATTTCC
>NW_020898684.1:0-630 GCF_003984885.1 Neopelma chrysocephalum
GGTAGGGGTTGGCCGTGTCGGGGTCCAGGGACAGGTCGGCTGGGGGAAAAATGGGGTGATTTAGTGGTTGTGTCCTAAACCCAACAGGGAAGTCACTTGTGGGGTCACTGTCCCACCACAGCACCAGGTAGGGGTTGGCGGTGTCGGGGTCCAGGGAGAGGTCGGCTGGGGAAGGGGTAAAAAAAGGGGGTGATTTAGTGGTTGTGTCCTAAATGGGACAGGAGGGACATCTGTGGGGTCATTGAGGCTGATCCAGTGTCTGTGTCCCAAATGGGACAGGGAGGACACAGGTGGGTCACTATGGGGTTACTGGGGGTGATCCAGAGTCTGTGTCCCAAATGGGACAAGGGGGACACAGGTGGATCACCTGTGGGGTCATTCCCAGAGCTGTGAGGGGGGTGATCCAGAGTCTGGGTCCCAAATGGGACAGGAGGGACACTTGTAGGGTCACTGTCAGAGCTGTGAGGGGGTTGGTGGTGTCGGGGTCCAGGGACAGGTCGGCTGGGGGGGAAAAATGGGGTGAAAAAGGGGTGAGAAGGGGACACTCAAAGTGTCTGGGGCCTAAATGGGACAGGGGGGACATCTGTGGGGTCATTGGGGGTGATCCAGTGTCTGTGTCCCAAATGGGAT
>NW_020898685.1:0-814 GCF_003984885.1 Neopelma chrysocephalum
TCCTAGACTTTGTCCCACCTTAATGGTGTTTTTCCACCCACAGCAGCGTTGCTGGGAGATGTTGCAGTGGCACATCCACCCTTCTCTGCCAGGGCAGCACCTTGGCCCTTCCCACCCCACCATGGATTTACCATTCCTGTGGCAGGGACTTGTCCCCACCTGATATCCCTATGGGAAATGCAGCTCCTGTAGGTGGCTTTTCATGGTTCCACCACAGGCTGGCACAGATTCTGATTCACTTTTGAAAAATTGTGTGGTCTATATGGATAAAGGTGTCCCACCTTTGCACATTGTGACCCAAGGGAGTTTCGGTGGCCAGTTTGTGTGTCAAAAGCACTCGGTATTAAAACGTAGGAAGTTGCATCTGTGCACGAATCTGCACGAGCTCAATGCCCTGCGTACCCACACAGGCTTTTCTGTCTCGAATCCTGCTGATTCCGTGCCCGGGACTGGATTTATTTCAGCAGCTGAATGGTTCACTGGAGGACTAATTGGCTCTGAGAGCTCCAGTCCTTTGCGACAGATTACTGGCGTGCTGGCAGGAGCAGCTCCCTTCCTTCCCTTCCCCCTTCATTATAAAAACAGGAACTGTAGAGAAACCAAATACCACACGGCCCCTGCGCCGAGCCCGTCAGTGCTCCCGGCTCGGTGTTCAGCACAGAAAGTCCCTTTTATATTTGGGAAGCAGAGGGAGAAAATTCTGGAAGTGCGAGAACGCGGCGATAGCTGGGATGAACTGGGAGCCCTTAGGAAAGGACTGGGAGGTACTGGGATAAATCGGGAGCCCCGAGGAAGGAACCGGGGCCCTTCCGCC
>NW_020898686.1:0-534 GCF_003984885.1 Neopelma chrysocephalum
TCCCGGGCTGGATTTTGGGTTGTTTTTAATAAACACGGAAAAAAACAGAGAAAAATGGATCCCCCCCCTCCCCTTTCCTTCCTTTTCCCCGGGATTCCCTGTGAGGCGGCACCGCAGACATGTCCCCAAGTGCCACCTCAGGGATGTCCCCAAATGTCACTGTGGGGGTGGGCAGAGGGCTGGTGCCACATCCCCTCTGACCCTGGGGGAGGGGTCCTTGTTCCCCCCCCCCCAGTGACCCAAAGTCCCAGCGCCTGGGGGGGCACAGGGGACCCCAAAGGAGGGGAGGGGGACAGGAGGGGACACCCCCTGGTGTGGGATGGCCTGGGGGGGGTGACACATCCCTGGAACTGAAGCCCAGGGTGGGGGGTCCCAGGGGTCACCTGGATGTGGCTGAGGTGTCCCCAGGGCTGGTGGCCCTGCTGAGGGACCCACCATGGTGACATGGGCTGGTGGCCCTCGTGGTGACACATCCTTGGAGCTGCTGGCCATGGGGGTGACCCAGAGCTGTGTCCCTGGAGGTGGCACCCACTG
>NW_020898687.1:0-351 GCF_003984885.1 Neopelma chrysocephalum
TCTTGGGGCAGCACCCTGAACGACCAAGCAGCCTTTTCAAGGACAGCTCTGCTTGCTCCACTCGGAGAGGGGCCTAGAAAAGGTGGCCTAAACAAAGCTCATCTCCACCTTCACCCGGTTGGTTAACCGCAGACCGACGGGCATCTTCTTGCAATGCGGTCGCACAAAGAGCAAAAGACAAAGGCACGCACCTGCCTCCAAAGGTGTACCTAAATTAACTCTAGCATGCTGGAACATCAGAACCATGCTCGATTCTGCGGACAGCGGACGTCCTGTGCGTCGCTCTGCCCTAATTGCCCATGAGCTGGCCCATCTCAACATCGACATTGCTGCTCTCAGTGAAGTTCGCCT
>NW_020898688.1:0-575 GCF_003984885.1 Neopelma chrysocephalum
ATAACCCATTCTGGGGCATTTTATGGATGTGCCCGGGGTTATGAGCAATGCTCAGGGCCTTTAGATCCCTTGCAGACTCCTAAGTGCAAGACTATCTAAGTGCACTTCCCAAGTGCAGCACTGCAGCTGGGTAAGGAGCCACCAAGTAGCTGATGCATTAGCATAGTCAGTAAATAAGTCAGAGCAAAGGTGTCCTTCTCTGAAAGATACTGCTGCCCTCCTTGCGTTCTTTTGGGTACTTCAGGAGCCATTACTTTCCAAAGCCAGTTTCTCACAGGCTCCAGCAGGATTCCTCTGGTTACCAGCAATACACATCAGGAAGACTGAGGGCACCATCTACACCTCCAACTTCATGTCCAGGACCTTGCTAGCACAGGCAAACGTGGCCCATAAGGCCATTAATCAATTTCTCAAGGTGTCTCCAGCAAGGAGTTTTGCCTTGCCAGTGCTCTGGGAATGCCACTTGCTGTTTCGGGCCTTCTTCCATTTCAGAAAACTCAAAGGACTCCCTTAGGTTCCTCTTCTCTAAAGACTGTGGCTACTTTAGGTGTCAAAAATGATGAGGAGCACAAGCC
>NW_020898689.1:0-527 GCF_003984885.1 Neopelma chrysocephalum
GGGGTCCCAGGTGGGGTTTGGGGGTCTCTGAGGGTTCCTGAAGGTTTTGGGGGTCCCAGGTGTGTTTTGGGGGTCTCAGAGGGGTCCCAGGTGGGGTTTGGGGATCCCAGGTGTGGTTTGGGGGTCTCTGGGGGTTCCTGGAGGTTTTGGGGGTCCCAGGTGGGGTTTGGGGGTCTCAGGGGGTTCCTGAAGGTTTTGGGGGTCCCAGGTGGGGTTTGGGGGTCTCTGAGGGTTCCAGGTGGTGTTTGGGTGTCCCAGGTGGGATTTGGGGGTCTCAGGGGGTTCCTGAAGGTTTTGGGGGGTCCCAGGTGGGGTTTGGGGGTCTCTGGGGGTTCCTGAAGGTTTTGGGGGGTCCCAGGTGTGTTTTGGGGGTCTCTGAGGGGTCCCGGGTGTGTTTTGGAGGTCTCTGGGGGGCCTCAGGTGGTTAATGGGGGTCTCTGGGGGTCCCTGAAGGTTTTGGGGGGGTCCCAGGTGTGTTTTGGGGGTCCCAGGTGTGTTTTGGGGGTCTCTGGGTGTCCCCTGACCCC
>NW_020898690.1:0-1118 GCF_003984885.1 Neopelma chrysocephalum
CATACGGTTGAGGATTCCTTCCAGACCGAAGGCGCCAGGACCGGGAGCCCCAACTGCTCGCGCACAGCCGATCGCGGAGCACAAGGGGGAGGTGAGAGCCGGAGGGTCAGGCCCCTCCTCCTGGGCTAAAAGGGCTGTCTTTCGTGTGCCAGTGCGCTGGCCAGATGAGGGCTAAAATTGCATATAGTCGCGGATTCCTTCCAGACCGAAGGCGCCAGGACCGGGAGCCCTGGCTGCGCGCGTGAATCCAATTGCGGCGCACAAATAGCAGGCAAGAGCCGGAGGGTCAGGCCCCTCCTTCTGGGCAAGAAGGGCCGTCGTTGGCTGGCCGGCGCGCCTGCCGGTCGGGAGCTAAAATTGCATACGGTCGAGGATTCCTTCCAGACCGAAGGCGCCAGGACCGGGAAGCCCGGCTGTGCAGGTAGAGCCGATCGCGGCGCACAAGGGGCAGGCGAGAGCCGGAGGGTCAGGCCCCTCCTTCTGAGCAAAAAGGGCCGTCGTTCGTGTGCCGGTGCGCTAGCCAGTCGGGGGCTAAAATTGCATATGGTCGAGGATTCCTTCCAGACCGAAGGCGCCAGGACCGGGAGGCCCGGCTGTGAAGGCAGAGCCGATCACGGCGCACAAGGGGCAGGCGAGAGCCGGAGGGTCAGGTCCCCCCCTCTGGGCAAAAACGGCCGTCGTTGGTGGGCCAGTGCGCCGGCCGGCCAGGGGAAAAAATTTCATACGGTCGAGGATTCCTTCCAGACTGAAGGCGCCAGGACCGGGAGCCCCAGCTGCGCGCGTATAGCCGATCGCGGCGCAGAAATAGTAGGCGAGAGCCGGAGCGTCAGGCCCCTCCTTCTGGGAAAAAAGGGCCGTCGTTCGTGTGCCGGTGCGCTGGCCAGAAGAGGGCTAAAACTCCATATAGTAGAGGATTCCTTCCAGACCGAAGGCGCCAGGACAGGGAGCCCCAGCTGCACGCGTAGAGCCCATTGCGGTACAGAATAATAGGTGAGAGCCTGGGGGTCAGGCCCCTCCTTCTGGGCAAAAAGGGCCGTCGTTCGTGAGCCAGTGCACCGGCCGTCGGGGGGCTAAAATTGCATACGGTCAATGATTCCTTCCAGACCGAAGGCGCCAGG
>NW_020898691.1:0-400 GCF_003984885.1 Neopelma chrysocephalum
CCTGAACAGCCTCAAGTTTTCCAGGTCCTCTCTCTTGATCTCAATCACAATTCCAGGGGATGAGCCCTCTTTCATCCCTCAAGGAGGGCTCCAAAGGACTATGACCTTTCCAAGTTGATGGAGAGTGTTTGCCCCAGAACATCAAATGGCTCCCTCAGCATTCCTGGGTACAATGACTGATGGACATCCAGTCACACAGAACAAGAGGGGGCCCAGTCAGCATAAAGCACCCACAAACCACAGCACACGAGGGCCACAAAATCACCTCACTGATGACATCACACCTCTCCTGGGCTCTGCTTGTTTCTTCAGCCCTCCCTGACACACATCCAACAGTCCAACCCTCCCAAAAACCAACTCATCAAAGCTGCCGCCAGCTGACAGTGCTGGGCCAAGGCTG
>NW_020898692.1:0-402 GCF_003984885.1 Neopelma chrysocephalum
GGGGGGGGCAATGGGGGGACGAACAGCGCCAGGACCCCCAACCCCTGCACCCGGGGGGGCCCTTCGAGCTCGTCATCAACGTCACCCCACACGGATACCGGGTACGGGGGGGGTTACAGGGGCTCCTGGGGGGGTTGGGGGTCCTAAAGGGGGATTTGGGGGCCCTAAAGGGGGTTACAGGGGCTCCTGGGGGGGTTGGGGGAGGGCCTGAAGGGGAATTTAGGGGGTCCCAGGGGGTTGGGGGGTCCTGAAGGGGCATTTGGGGGTCCCTAAACAGGGTTATAGGGGCTCTCGGGGAAGGTTGGGGGTCATAAAGGGGGATTTTGGGGCCCTAAAGGGGGTTACAGGGGCTCCTGGGGGGGCTGGGGGGTCCTAAAGGGGGTTATAGGGGCTCCCAGGGGG
>NW_020898693.1:0-313 GCF_003984885.1 Neopelma chrysocephalum
CCATCCCACCCCTTTATCCCATCTCCCACCCCTTTATCCCATCTCCCACTCCTCCCCGTCCCTTCCCAGGTCTCCACGTCCCCTTTCCCGAGGCTGTTCCTGCCTCTGGAAGCCGCAGCCGCCTCCCGTCTCCAGCCGGGCCGTTCCCTCCCTCCCCCCGCCGGCCAAAAATAACAGGAATTCCAATAAAAGCGGAAAAAAAACATCGCGCCCGAGAGCTCCTTAAAAGCCTCTCGCGCTCCCGCTTTTCCGGCCGCGCTGCCGAGTCATTCCCGGGAGGTTTTTGAGTGGCTTTGCGGGATCCTAATGGATT
>NW_020898694.1:0-429 GCF_003984885.1 Neopelma chrysocephalum
TACTGGGAGCACTGGGGGACAGTGCTGCTCATACTGGGAGCACTGGGAGATGGTGCTGCTCATACTGGGAGCACTGGGGGACCCTCTCCCTTCCCTGTCACCCTGCAAGGACCCTCTCCCTGCCTTCCCACCCCACAAGGACCCTCTCCCTCCCTTCCCCTCCCTTAAGGACCCTCTCTCTGCCCTCTCACCCCACAAGGACCCTCTCCCTACCTTCCCACCCCATAAGGACCCTCTCCCTTCCCCCTCACTCCACAAGGGCCCTCTCCCTGCCTTCCCACCCCACAGTGACCCTCTCCCTGCCTTCCCACCCCACAAGGACCCTCTCCCTGCCCTCTCACCCCATAAGGACCCTCTCCCTTATCCCCCAGGGACCCTCTCCCTGCCTTCCCATTCCCAGGGACCCTCTCCCTACCTTCCCACCCCACA
>NW_020898695.1:0-510 GCF_003984885.1 Neopelma chrysocephalum
CCCGTGGCTCTGGGCACTCTGCTGTCCCTGTCTGGTGTCCCCAGCTCCGTGGGACGGGGGTCTGGGTGTCCCTGAGATGTCCCCAGCTCCGAGGACATTGTCACCATCATCATCATCATCCTCATCCTCATCATCCTCATCCTCCTCATCCTCACACCCTCCACCATCCCGTGGCTCTGGGCACTCTGCTGTCCCCACCTGGTGTCCCCAACTCCGTGGGATCAGGGTCTGCGTGTCCCTGAGATGTCCCCAACTCCGAGGACATTGTCACCATCATCATCATCATCATCATCATCATCATCATCCTCCTCCTCCCCTCCACCATCCCGTGGCTCTGGGCACGGGTGTCCCCAACTCCCTGGGACGGGGGTCTGCATGTCCCCGAGATGTCCCCAGCTCCGAGGACATTGTCACCATCACCATCATCATCATCATCATCATCATCATCATCCTCCTCCTCCTTCCCTCCAGCGCCCCTTGGCTCCGGGGACACCCCCGTCCCCCTCCGCC
>NW_020898696.1:0-728 GCF_003984885.1 Neopelma chrysocephalum
CTGACCAGCCAAGACCAAACTGGCCTGTCCCCTCCGGTGTCCCCAGGGGTGTCACTGTCCCCTGTCAGTGTCCCTGGGCCTGGGGACACCGCTGTGCCCAGCTCCGAGGTCACCCTCATCATCATCATCCTCATCATCACCATCCTCTTCTCCAGTGTCCCTGACCCTGGTGTCACCACTGTCCCCCAGCTCCGTGGGACCAGGGTCTGCATGTCCCCAGGGTGTCCCCAGCTCTGACACATCATCATCCTCCTCATCACCATCATCATCATCATCACCATCTGCTTCTCCCGTGTCCCTGACCCCGGTGTCACCACTGTCCCCACCTGGTGTCCCCAGCTCCGTGGGATCAGGGTCTGCGTGTCCCTGAGATGTCCCCAACTCCGAGGACATTGTCTCCATCATCATCCTCATCCTCATCATCCTCACACCCTCCACCATCCCGTGGCTCTGGGCACTCTGCTGTCCCCACCTGGTGTCCCCAGCTCCGTGGGACGGGGGTCTGGGTGTCCCTGAGATGTCCCCAGCTCCGAGGACATTGTCACCATCATCATCATCATCCTCATCCTCATCATCCTCATCCTCCTCATCCTCACACCCTCCACCATCCCGTGGCTCTGGGCACTCTGCTGTCCCCACCTGGTGTCCCCAGCTCCGTGGGACGGGGGTCTGGGTGTCCCTGAGATGTCCCCAGCTCCGAGGACATTGTCACCATCATCATCATCATC
>NW_020898697.1:0-386 GCF_003984885.1 Neopelma chrysocephalum
GACATCATAAAGCCCATCCACATCATAATGGTGCAGGCCTCATAAAAGCACTGACATCATAAAGCCTATCCATTTCATAATGGTGCAGGCCTCATAAAAGCACTGACATCATAAGCCCATAGATGTCTTAATGGTGCAGGCCTCATGAAAGCACTGACGACATAAGCCCATCGATGTCATAATGGTGCAGGCCTCATAATAGCACTGACCACATAAAGTCCGTTCAATTCATAGAGGTGCAGGCCTCATAAAAGCACTGACCTCATAAAGCCCATCGATGTCATAATGGTGCAGGCCTCATAAACGCACTGACATCATAAAGCCCATCCACATCATAATGGTGCAGGCCTCATAAAACCACTGACATCATAAGCCCATAGATGTCA
>NW_020898698.1:0-304 GCF_003984885.1 Neopelma chrysocephalum
CCCCCCCGGGTACCTCCAGGACGACGACACCAACTTCCACATGGATTTCATCGTCGCCGCCTCCAATCTTCGTGCAGAGAACTACGACATCCCCCCGGCCGACCGCCACAAGGTGGGGGCTGGGGAGGGGTCCCAGGGTGGTAATGGGGTTCCTGTGGGTGTTGGGCGGGTCCTAGTGGGTGCTATGTGGGGTCCTGTGGATGCTGTGGGGGACCTGTTGGTGCTGCAGGAGGTCCTGTACGTGCTAGGGGGATCTCAGGGGTGCTATGGGGGGGTGTTTAGGGTTGTTATGGGGGTTGTGGGT
>NW_020898699.1:0-301 GCF_003984885.1 Neopelma chrysocephalum
ACCGGGGGTTAAATTTTCATACCGTTTAGGATTCCTTCCAGACCGAAGGCGCCAGGACCGGGAGCCCCGGCTGCGCGCGTAGAACCGATCGCGGCGCACAAATAGCAGGCGAGAGCCGGAGGGTCAGGCCACTCCTTCTGGGCAAAAAGGGCTGTCGTTCGCTGGCCGGCGCGCCGGCCGTCGGGGGGTGAAATTTCCATACGGTCGAGGATTCCTTCCAGACCGAAGGCGCCAGGACCGGGAGCCCCGGCTGCGCGCGTAGAACCGAACGCGGCGCACAAATAGCAGGTGAGAGCCGGAG
>NW_020898700.1:0-1160 GCF_003984885.1 Neopelma chrysocephalum
TTCGGTCTGGAAGGAATCCTAAACGGTATGAAAATTTAACCCCCGGTCGGCGGACGCACCGGCCAGCGAACGACGGCCCTTTTTGCCCAGAAGGAGGGGCCTGACCCTCCGGCTCTCGTCTGCCCCTTGTGCTCTGCGTTTGGCTCTACGCGCGCAGCCAGGACTCCCGGTCCTGGCGCCTTCGGTCTGGAAGGAATCCTCGACCGTATGCAATTTTAGCCCCCGGCCGGCCGGTGCACCGGCACACGAACGACGGCGCTTTTGCCCAGAAGGAGGGGGCTGACCCTCCGGCTCTCGCCTGCTATTTTGCGCCGCGATCGGCTCTACGCGCGCAGCCGGGTCTCCCGGTCCTGGCACCTTCGGTCTGGAAGGAATCCTCGACCGTATGCAATTTTAGCCCCCGGTAGGCAGCTCACCGGCCCACGAACGACGGCCCTTTTTGCCCAGAAGGAGGGGCCTGACCCTCCGGCTCTCGCCTGCTATTTTTGCGCCACGATCGGCTCTACACGCGCATTTGGGGCTCCCGGTCCTGGCGCCTTCGGTCTGGAAGGAATCCTCGACCGTATGCAAATTTAACCCCCCGACGGCCGGCGCGCCGGCCAGCGAACGACAGCCCTTTTTGCCCAGAAGGAGGGGCCTGACCCTCTGGCTCTCGCCTGCTATTTGTGCGCCGCGATCGGCTCTACGCACGCAGCCGGGGCTCCCGGTCCTGGCGCCTTCGGTCTGGAAGGAATCCTCGACCGTATGCAATTTTGGCCCCCGGCCGGCCGGCGCACCGGCACACGAATGACGGCCCTTTTTGCCCAGAAGGAGGGGCCTGACCTCCGGCTCTCGCCTGCTATTTGTGTGCCGCGATCGGCTCTACGCGTGCAGCCGGGGCTCCCGGTCCTGGCGCCTTCGGTCTGGAAGGAATCCTCAACCGTATGAAAATTTAACCCCCTGTCGGCGGACGCACCGGCCAGCGAACGACGGCCATTTTTGCCCAGAAGGAGGGGCCTGACCCTCCGGCTCTCGTCTGCCCCTTGTGCTCTGCGTTTGGCTTTACGCGCGCAGCCGGGGCTCCCGGTCCTGGCGCCTTCGGTCTGGAAGGAATCCTCGACCGTATGCAATTTAAGCCCCCTGCCGGCTGGAAAACCGGCACACGAACGACGGCCCTTTTT
>NW_020898701.1:0-378 GCF_003984885.1 Neopelma chrysocephalum
GGTCTGGAAGGAATCCTCGACCGTATGCAATTTTAGCCCCCGGCTGGGCGGCGTACCGGCCCACGAACCACGGTCCTTTTAGCCCAGAAGGAGGGGCCTGACCCTCCGGCTCTCGCCTGCCCCTTGTGTACGCAAAACGGCTCTACGCGCACAGCCGGGGCTCCCGGTCCTGGCGCCTTCGGTCTGGAAGGAATCCTCGACCGTATGCAAATTTAGCCCCCGACGGGCCGGCGCACCGGCACACGAACGACGGCCCTTTTTGCCCAGAAGGAGGGGCCTTACCCTCCGGCTCTCGCCTGCCCCTTGTGTACGGCTAACGACTCTACGCGCGCAGCCGGGGCTCCCGGTCCTGGCGCCTTCGGTCTGGAAGGAATCCTC
>NW_020898702.1:0-425 GCF_003984885.1 Neopelma chrysocephalum
CAGGCTGTGCCCTCACCGTGGCCCTGCAATGGCCCTGCCTGTCCCTCGCCCGTGGTCCTGTCCCTTGGCTCTCTCTCTGCCAGCTGAATGTGGGGCACACGGGCTGGGGGTCCCTCCCAAGCCCCCCGGGCAGCCGGCGTTGGCTGGGGGGATGTGAGGGCTGGGCCTGCTCAGCACAGCCCCGGCCTCGTGCCCAGCGCCTCTTTCCTGCCCCACACAAGAGCTTCCTGGCCCCCCCAGGGCTCCCCTGCTGCTGCCTCTGCTCCTGGCCCTGCCTTTGCTGCTCCCTTGGCTGTGCCAGCAGCTGCAGAGGGGGGATGGCAGCAGCTTCAGCTCCACGGCAGTTCCTGGGGGGAGCTCAGCTTGGGGGGGACGGGCAGGGACCTGATGGGGATGGACAGGGGCCCAGCAGGGACAGCCAGGGC
>NW_020898703.1:0-1169 GCF_003984885.1 Neopelma chrysocephalum
TTTTGCCCAGAAGGAGGGGCCTGACCCTCCGGCTCTCACCTGCTATTTGTTCGCCGTGATCGGCTCTACGCTCGCAGCTGGCGCTTCCGGTCGTGGCGCCTTCGGTCTGGAAGGAATCCTCGATCATATGCAATTTTAGCCCCCGGTGGGCCGGTGCACCGGCCCACGACCGACGGCCCTTTTTGCCCAGAAGGAGGGGCCTGACCCTCCGGCTCTCGCCTGCCCCTTGTGCGCTGCGATCGGCTCTACGCGTGGCCGGGGCTCCCGGTCCTGGCGCCTTCGGTCAGGAAGGAATCCTCGTCCGTATGCAATTTTAGCCCCCGGCCGGCCGGCGCACCTGCCCGCGAACGAAGGCCCTTTTTGCCCAGACGGAGGGGCCTGACCCTCCTGCTCTCGCCTGCTATTTGTGCGCCGCGATCGGCTCTACGCGCGCAGCCGGGGCTCCCGGTCCTGGCGCCTTCGGTCTGGAAGGAATCCTCGACCGTATGCAATTTTAGCCCCAGGCTGGCCGGCGCACTGGCACATGAACGACGGCCCTTTTTGCCCAGAAGGAGGGACCTGACCCTCCGGCTCTCGCCTCTTTTTTTTGCGCCACGATCGGCTCTACGCGCCAGCTGGGGCTCTCGGTCCTATCGCCTTCGGTCTGGAAGGAATCCTCGACCGTATGCAATTTTAGCCCCCGGCCGGCCGGCGTACCGGCCCACGAACGACGGCCCTTTTTGCCCAGAAGGAGGGGCCTGACCCTCTGGCTTTCATCTGCTATTTGTGCGCCGCGATCGGCTCTACGCGCGCAGCTGGGGATCCCGGTCCTGACGCCTTCGGTCTGGAACGAAAACTCGACTGTATGCAATTTTAGACCTTGCCAGGTCGGCGCACAAGCCCACGAACGACGGCCCTTTTTGCCCAGAAGGAGGGGCCGGACTCTCCGGCTCTTGCCTGCTATTTGTGCGGTGCGATTGCCTCTACGCGCCCAGCCAGGCGTCCCGGTCCTGGCGCCTTCGGTATGGAAGGAATCCTCGACCGTATGCAATTTTATCCCCCGGCCGGCCAGCGCACCGGCACGCGAACGACGGCCCTTTTTGCCCAGAAGGAGGGGCCTGACCCTCCGGCTCTCGCCTGCTGTTTGTGCGCCGCGATTGGCTCTACGCGCGCAGCCGGGGCTCCCGGTC
>NW_020898704.1:0-341 GCF_003984885.1 Neopelma chrysocephalum
CCTCCCACAACAGAGGTGCCAGCAGAGAAAGCTCTTGCTGCTCATGGAGTGCCCAGGCTGACCCACCAACTGCACCACAAAGCCAAAGCTTCCAGGCTTTCTTTCTGGGGATAAGGGCTTTTGTTTCCTGTCTTCAGCCCTGCCTCCCAACTGCCAGCCCGACTCTCAAAATTGCATAGAAACAAAGATTCCTCCCACACCAGGAGGTGCCAGCAGAGAAAGCTCTTGCTGCCCAAGGAGTCTCCAGGCAGACAAACCAACTGCACCACAAAGCCAAACTTTCCAGGCTTTCTCTCCTGCTGATAAGGGCTGTTGTTTCCTGTTTTCAGCCCTGCTTCCCA
>NW_020898705.1:0-523 GCF_003984885.1 Neopelma chrysocephalum
GCTCCCCCAAAACGCCCCCAAAGCACCCCCTATGTCCCCCCATGTCCCCTCATGTCCCCCTATGTCTCCCCATGTCTTCACCATCTGCGTTGTTGCCGTTGACGTAGGTCAACGTAGGTTGGCCATTGACCCCCAAACCGCCCCCAAAGCTCCCCCAAAGCTCCCCCTATGTCCCCCCTATGTCCCCCTGTGTCCCCCTGTGTCCCCCTGTGTCTCCCCATGTCCCTTTGTGTCCCCCTATGTCCCCTCATGTCCCCCTGTGTCCCCCCGTCCCCCCATGTCTTCACCGCATTCATTGTTGAGGTTGATGTAGGTCAACGTAGGTTGGCCGTTGACCCCCAAAGCGCCCCCAAAGCACCCCCAAAGTGCCCCCCATGTCCCCCTGTGTCCCCTCATGTCCTCCAATGTCCCCCTGTGTCCCCCCATGTCCCCCCATGTCCCCCCATGTCTTCACCATCCGTGTTGTTGCCGTTGATGTAGGTCAACGTATGTTGGCCATTGACCCCCAAACCACCCCCAAAGC
>NW_020898706.1:0-944 GCF_003984885.1 Neopelma chrysocephalum
ATCCATATTTGATACAATATTCCTTCAGTTCAATCAAGATGCGAATTCAAAAAGTGAAGTACCATTTGTATTACTTTACAGCTCTTACAGTATGTTACTAAAAGATGAACGAAAATATAGAATTAGATGATGTACTAATAGAATGACATAACCCTGAATTTTACACATGAATAGAAAGTTTATGCTTAAATTACTGATGTTTAAAAGCTCCTGAGATTTTTATTATTCAAACAGTTCTTTAACTCGTTGCAGTTAAATTCAAAGGTTTAAATTGTTGATTTTTTTCCTTGTGCCCTCCTATATGTCTACTTACTAAAAGAATGATTAAGAGTAATTCAGAAAATTTCAGCTTAATCCAGGTTACTGCAGTCCGGTGTCTTCCTGCAGCAAACTCATTGAGGAAGTCTATTCAGCCAAATGATAAGATTTTTTTTGCATAACTAGATTAGCTGTATGGCCTGAGTATCGGAACTACGTTGTCTCCACAGTGAACTGACTTACACACCTGTGCAAATAAGCCCACAGGACAAGTGGAACTAAAAATAAGATCAAGTAGTTTATGTAACACATGATGTGTGATTTCTCTTGATGTTCCTTAATCATCTCCTTCCTACCTCACTCATAAAACACACTGTTGTCAAGAACACATTTTACACATCAAACAAACATTTTAAATTATAAAAAGGGGGGAAAGAGACTATGAAGGCACATAAACAGATGCTAAATCAGAATAGATCTCATTTAAATTTTTTAGGCCTTATATACAGTTGTTAGACGTGACTATCAAAAATGACAAACTGAGAAGTACACAGCCAATAACTACTTAAAATGTAAACTGTGTCAATTAAAATGTTATGCGTGAGTGAAGAGTGACTGAGGTGGCCACCAATGAATGATTGAAGAGAGATTGTATGAGAGAAAGAGACTGTGTAGGTATACATATG
>NW_020898707.1:0-1100 GCF_003984885.1 Neopelma chrysocephalum
CCCCCAGACCAGCCCCACCTGAAACCAACCCCACCTGGGTACACCTGGTCACAACTGAGCACACCTGGGGGGCACTGGCACCCACCAGACCAGCTCCACCCTGAACCAACCCACCTGTGCTTTACCTGGGCACACCTGGGGGGCACCTGAACCCCAAAAACCTAGTCTGCCCCCCCCACCTACTCCCCAGGTGACCTGGGCGTACCTGGGCACACCTGGGGGGCACCTGAACCCCCAAACCCCACCCTCCCACACCTGTGCCCAGGTGAGTCTCACCTGCAGCCACTGGTTGAAGAGGTTGAGCAGCGTCAGGGGGTCCCCGTGGGGGCTCTCCAGGTGCCGTCGGGCGTCGGCCCAGGTGTGCCCGGCGTGGGCGGGGCGCAGGAAGGGGGAGGGGACGCTCAGGGCGGCCGCCACCGTCAGGGTGGGCTCGGACAGGTGCAGCAGAGAGCCCAGGACCAGCACCTTACCTGGGCACAGGTGAGCAGAGGGCAGCTGAGACAAGGGACAGCGGGGCCGGCGCCTTACCTGGGCACAGGTGAGGGGGGTAGGTGACACCCCCCACCCCTTGTCCCGCCCCTATGGCAGACAGGTGAGCTCAGGTGAGCTCAGGTGAGGGCAATGAGATCAGGTAGATTCAGAAGAGTTTAGGTGAGGATAGGTGGGCTCAGGTGAGCTCAGGTGAGGACAGGTGAGCTCAGATGAGTTCAGGTGAGCTCAGGTGAGACTAGGTGAGCTCAGGTGAGTTCAGGTGGGCTCAGGAGAGTTCAGGTGAGCACAGGTGAGCTCAGGAGAGTTCAGGTGAGGACAGGTGAGCTCAGGTGAGTTCAGGTGAGGGCAATGACATCAGGTGGATTCAGGAGAGTTTAGGTAAGGGCAGGTGAGCTCAGGTGGGCTCAGGGGAGCTCAGGTGAGCTCAGGTGAGCCCAAGCGAGTTCAGGTGAGGACAGGTGGGCTCAGGTGAGTTCAGGTGAGGGCAGTGAGTTCAGGTGAGGACAGGTAGGCTCAAGTGAGCTCACATGAGTTCAGGTGAGGGCAGTGAGTTCAGGTGAGGACAGGTGGGCTCAGGTGAGCTCAGGTGGGCTCAGGTGAGTTCAGGT
>NW_020898708.1:0-305 GCF_003984885.1 Neopelma chrysocephalum
CAGGACGGCGGCGGCAGCGGGGTTGTCCTGCAGCCGGGGGCCATGCTTGGCTGCCAGAGCCAGCACAACACCCGCCCAAAGGGCCACTGACTTCCTCCTCACCTGCCTGGGGGGCCCAAGGCATCTTCCTCTTCCTCGCAGCCTCCTCCTCCATCCGACCAAGCTTTGGGAAGGACAAATTCTGATGGCGGGGAAAACAAGGGCTGAGTGCGTTGGCTTGGGGGTTCCTCCTGCCCAAGTCCATCTCTAGAACTCACCGGGCATCCTGTGTCCATAAAAACCTCGAAAACACCAAGATTCAGGCA
>NW_020898709.1:0-626 GCF_003984885.1 Neopelma chrysocephalum
CAGGACGGCGGCGGCAGCGGGGTTGTCCTGCAGCCGGGGGCCATGCTGGGCTGCCAGAGCCAGCACAACACCCGCCCAAAGGGCCACTGACTTCCTCCTCACCTGCCTGGGGGGCCCAAGGCATCTTCCTCTTCCTCGCAGCCTCCTCCTCCATCCGACCAAGCTTTGGGAAGGACAAATTCTGATGGCGGGGAAAACAAGGGCTGAGTGCGTTGGCTTGGGGGTTCCTCCTGCCCAAGTCCATCTCTAGAACTCACCGGGCATCCTGTGTCCATAAAAACCTCGAAAACACCAAGATTCAGGCAAAAAAACCCCTCAGAAATAGCAAGAAGACCCTCGCCCCCCCAAACTGCAAAAAGTTGAGATTTAGCTAAAAAATACTCCAAAATATGAAGATTAGCCTAAAACATCACTCCCAGAAGTTCTTCTCTCTTGTCTCCCCTCTCAAGGGTTTGGAGGGACTCCCTTGTCTGGGATGCTGGGAGTGTTGGGGGTCTAAAGGTTCCCTTCTCCTCTGACTCTTGCCTTCGGGGTTCCAGGTTCCCAGACATTCCCCCTCTCCGTGTTCTCCACTTTGTTGTCCCGGGGATCCCAGGGGTCTCCACCGTCCAGGCTTCCCCTTCTCC
>NW_020898710.1:0-416 GCF_003984885.1 Neopelma chrysocephalum
ACGGTGTCCCCCCCTTTCCTCGTGCTGTCCCCCCCGTGTCCCCACGTGCCAGGCTGTCCCCCCCACACATCGCCCCGAAACTTTCCCCCTCCCTCCCGCTCCCTCCTCGTCCATCCCGCTCTGTCCCTCCTCTGTCCCCCCCCTCCCGTGCTGTCCCCCGCTGTCCCCCCACCCCGGGCTGTGCCTCCCCCCTGCTCTGACGCGTCACCCCCCGTCTCTCCCCGGTGTCCCCCTCTCTCCTCGAGCTGTCCCCCGCTGTCCCCCCACCCCGGGTCGTGCCCCCACACTCCCCTAAAACTTTCCCCCTCCGTGCCACGCTGTCCCCGTTGTCCCCGCCGCGTCCCCTCCGCCTCCCTCCATCCCTCCCCACCTCCCGCTCTGCCCCGTCTCCCTCCGAGCCCCCCAGTCCCGGGGGT
>NW_020898711.1:0-364 GCF_003984885.1 Neopelma chrysocephalum
GGGGGGGTTGGGGGACATTGGGGAGTTAATGGGGCCTAGAGGGGGAGAGGAGGGGCTTCCCTACAAGCAGGTGAGTCCTGAGACCCCCCTGGTGTCCCCAAGACCCTCTTGGTGTCCCCAGTTCCCCCCTTGACACTCCCAATTCCACGGTCCCTAAACCCCTCCCCACAGTCCCCACTGTCCCCAAATCCCATCCCTGATGTCCCCAAACCTCCATCTCACCCCAGGAGCTCCCCCTGGACCCTCTGACCGAAAACACCCTCCCGCCCCCGCTCACAGAAAGGCCAAGGGCATCTGGGGACACACTGGGGACAGTTGGGGGGCTTTGTGGGGCACTGGGGGATACTGGGACACACTGGGGGGA
>NW_020898712.1:0-377 GCF_003984885.1 Neopelma chrysocephalum
AAACCGCTGTGTCCCCCCTGCCGGCACCGGGCTGACAATGGAGCCGGCGGGGCCTGACCCAGCAACACCAAACCCCACCGCGGGGGGGACCCACATCCCCCCGCCCACCGCCGGGGCTCTGCCGCCAACCCAGCCCGGCACCCCCAAAAAACACCTCCCACCCACCCCCAACAGCCCCCAAGGGCAGAGGAGGAACAGGAACAGCAGGAGAACAATCACCCCCCCCATCCCATAGGTGCCCAGAAAGGGGGAATTCGCCCCAAATATCCTGGGGGGAGCGTGGGGGGTCAGGACACACTCGGGCTGCCAGCACAGATTTCCCTGCAAAGGCTGCAGTGAGTCAAGCTCTGGAGAGGAGATTGTGCCCCATGGATGGG
>NW_020898713.1:0-351 GCF_003984885.1 Neopelma chrysocephalum
CAACAGAGAGCGGGCCATGGCACCGCAGCCCAGGGCACAGCACCCGCCTCCCTGCACCAAGGCCAGGAGGAGGCTGCAGGCGACCGTGGGCCAGGGCAGGTGGCACAGCAGCCTCCTGCCATGGGGACACCAGAGCCCACAAGTCCTCACCTCTGCCACACGCTGGTTCTCATCATGCCAGTTGAAGTAGAATGGCACCAGCCTCAGGTAGATGTGTGGCTTTAGGCTCTTGCTCCTCTCTGTTGCCTGCATCACCTCCCGGAAGAGGAGCATGGAGAGCTGCTGCAGCTGGCTGTGCTCCTGATGCAAAGGAAGAGCAAAAGACCTCAGCCCTGGCTTCTCCAGGCCCAC
>NW_020898714.1:0-1072 GCF_003984885.1 Neopelma chrysocephalum
GGGGTCTTGGGGCTGTTTTGGGGGGGTCTTGGGGCTGTTTTTGGGGGATTTGGGGGGATCTTGGGGCTGTTTTGGGGCTGGTTTTGGGGGGTTTGGGGGGGTCTTGGAGCTGTTTTTGGGGGTCACGGAGGGTTTGGGGGGTCTTGGGGCTGTTTTTGGGGGGTTTGGGGGGGTCTTGGGGCTGTTTTGGGGGGTTTGGGGGGGGTCTTGAGGCTGTTTTTGGGGGGTCTCACCCCCCCCTTTTCCCCCCCCAGGTGAACGAGTGCGTCATCGGCACCGCCCAGGCCAACCGGAAGTGAGAACAAGCCCCGCCCCTCGCCCCGCCCACACCTTGCTTTTAAAAACAACAACCAATAAAGACTTGTGTATGCTCAACGCTGATTGGCTGCCGCTGTCACGTGCCCTTTACCCAAAATGGCGGCGCTCTGCTGCCCCTTCAGGGGGAATCCCGCTCGCTGATTGGCTGCGCCCGCACGGCGGCGCGGCGGCCGCCATTTTATTCCGTCCGGGAATGGCGCCTCAGGGCCGCCGTAGCGCCGCCATCTTGTTTCCCGGCTCCGCGCATGCGCGGCGCCGCCTTTCCCGGGATGGCGCGGGACAGGACGCGGCGTGAGGGGCCGGGAGGGGAACGGGGCAAGAAAGGGGTAAAAAGAGGGTAAAAAAAGGGGTTAAAATGGCCGGGAGGGGGTCGCTCTGAGGAGAAAGGGCGCGGGGGGTGTGTGACGTTAAGATGGCGGCGCCCGCTTCTCGCCGCGCCAATGCCCGGATGAAGCCGCGCTCGCCGATTGGTCGCCGGGCCGTGACCACGCCCCTTTTGCGTTTGGCGGCGTACGGTGTCATGGCGGCGCCCTCACGGCCGGGCCGGCGGCGGCGCGGGGCGGCACTTCCGGTCCTGCGCAGTGCGGGCGTGGGGCCGCGCCGAGGCGGCGGCGCCGGAGGAGCGGCGCGCGCCCGGTGAGCGCCGGGGGTGGGCGGGGCCAACCGGGGGTGGGCGGGGCCTCGCTCGGGGTGGGGTGGGCGGGGCCACGGAGGGGGCGGGGCCTGGAGGCGAGAGGGGTGGGCAAAGGGGGGG
>NW_020898715.1:0-1005 GCF_003984885.1 Neopelma chrysocephalum
ACACAGCGACAGAAGGTTCCTGCCCAGCCAGATTTTGGGGGTTTCCTGAGATTTTGGGGGTTCCCCTGGGATTTGGGGGAGACCCCCGGGATTTTAGGGGGTCCCCCTGGATTTTAGGGTCCCTCTGGGGGTGGTTGGAGCCCCCTTTGCTTTGGGGGACCCCAAAATTTGGGGGAGATCCCCCCAAACCTTCACGGAAGCGCCGACAGCGACGCCTGTCCGGGATTTTGGGGCTTTCCCACAATTTTGGAGCTTTCCCACAATTTTGGGCCTTTCCTACAATTTTGGGGAGACTCCTGGGATTTTGGGGGGTCCCCCTGGATTTCAGGGTCCCTCTGGAGGTGGTTGGAGCACCCTTTTCTTCAGGGGACCCCAAAATTCAAGGGAGATCCCCCCAAAGCTTCACGGAAGCACCGACACGACGGAAGGTTCCTGCTCCTCTGGGATTTTGGGGGTTTCCTGGGATTTTGGGGAGACCCCCTGGATTTTAAGGTCCCTCTGGGGGTGGTTGGAGCACCCTTTTCTTCAGGGGACCCCAAAATTTGGGGGAGATCCCCCAAACCTTCCAGCGACGCCCATCCGGGATTTTGGAGTTTTCCCAGGATTTTGGGGGGGGGGGTCCCGGGATTTTGGGGTCCCCCCGGGGGGGTTTTGGGGTCACCTGGACTCGGGCACTCCGGGCCCCGTCGCTCTCCATGTCCAGCAGCTCGTCCACGTCGATCTCCAGCTCTGGAATTTCCTCCTCCTTTTGGGGGGAGCCCCAAAAAATTGGGGGGGGGAAGAAAGAGACCCCAAATCAGGGTGGGAGACCCCAAAAATAAACACACACACCCCTCCAGTGGGGAGGGGGCTCGGTGGGTCTCTGCCACCCCTTCCCCCAAAGGAGGGTGGGAAGGGGCTCCCCAAAATTTGGGGAGGAGGAGAGGGGGGCCCTGGACGGGGGGATTTCGAGGGGTCCCAGATTTTTGGGGGGGGGTCCCACAAGATTTTTGGGGAGCCCAGATT
>NW_020898716.1:0-361 GCF_003984885.1 Neopelma chrysocephalum
AGGTCTGCTGTTAATACCTCAATGAAGTGGGTACGGGAGAAGTGGAGCAGGAGCATAGACCACTCAAAAAACATGGAGCAGAGATGCTCCTATGTATAATCCAATAAAATTTATGCACTCCTGTTCTGCAGTGTTAGAAAACAGTGATTCTGCTCTGGAGGCATTTCTCCTAATTGTTGTGCAATTGAAAGACCCCTGAGGTCCAGAAGCAGAATCACTGTTTTCTAACACTGCAGAACAGGAGTGCATAAATTTTATTGGATTATACATAGGAGCATCTCTGCTCCATGTTTTTTGAGTGGTCTATGCTCCTGCTCCACTTCTCCCGTACCCACTTCATTGAGGTATTAACAGCAGACCT
>NW_020898717.1:0-1131 GCF_003984885.1 Neopelma chrysocephalum
CAACTTCCATTTGCAGTAGTGCCTAAGTAGACTCTTTCTGATCACTTCTGGGGAGGGAATTTTTGTTTCAGAGGTGGAAAGAGAGAGTTTCTCCCTTTGTGAAGAGAGTGAGGAAGTGGGGCTGGTTCTGAAAGCAGAAAGTGGGGCTGGTTTGGTGGGGAGGGTTCAAGACTTTCATTGTTTAGAATTGCTTCACTTTGGAATGCATTTTAATTTCTAAAGCACAATATGTGCAATTCTATTTATTGTCTGTAGCTGCAACACGAATAGAAAATGTTATTGCTGTATAGTAGCAAACAAAGTTGAGGTTTACAGGTAGACAAGTGTATTTACAGTCAGTGTCTTCATTCCTGCAGGGTGTTCATGCCAGGGGTGGTCACACAGTGCCCACAGGATGTGTTCAGGTCTCTGTTGGGGTGGAAACAGTGGGGAACTGTCCTCAGAGGTCCTGAATTGCTGTGGAGTAGTTGGAGTGCAGGGTTAGAGCAGCTTTATCACCTCAAATGTGCAGAGGAAGCTGCTGCCCCTGCAGGGACCTGCCCACAGCCCAGATTGAGTTACCCCTGGGAGATCCCTGGGCAGAAATGGGATGTCTTAGTTAATGCTCTCCAAAGGAGTGTGAAATTGCACTCTCAATCCCAGCTGGGAAGAAAAATTCCCCTGCTTCCCCATGTCCTGACCACTCCAGACTGGAGTTCTTGTAGCTTTTTCCTTCTTTCTTGGGAATTCAATGGACAGAGGAAAACACAGAACTGTCCCCAAAGCAGAGAGAAGCTCTGGGGCCACAGCACCTGCTCCCCCCTCTTCTCATCCCTTCAGGAGATGAAGAAATGGCCCTGTTTCCCCTCAGTGTACTATGCAAATCCTCCTTGAAAGCATGGGCATAATCCCATTTGCCAGCCAGATCCACTCTGGGCTGCTTCAAGTGGCTGTAAAAGCATCTTGCTTGGGACCAAGTGCCCCTTCCACACTTGCTCTACCTGTGGAAAAAAGCAGGGAAAGTTGTTTTTAGTGTGAGCACCCTTCATGTCTCAGTGTTTGTGATCTTGTGAATCCTCATGAATCTGGAACAATGCCAGATTATCTGTTGTCCTAAGATATGTAGGTGGAGATTGTTTTGATCTGTGTTTA
>NW_020898718.1:0-818 GCF_003984885.1 Neopelma chrysocephalum
CGTTGGGGTTTGGGGGGGTCAGGTGACCCCAGGATTGGGGTTTAGGGGGGTCAGGTGACACCAGGACTGGGGTTTGGGGGGGTCAAGCGGTCCCAGGGTTGGGGTTTGGGGGGACATGTGGGCCTGGGACTGAGGTTTGGGGGGACACACGACCCCAGGATTGGGGTTTGGGGGGGTCAAGTGGCCCCGAGGTTGAGGTTTGGGGGTCCACGTGGCCCCCGGGTTGGGTTTTAGGGGGACAAAGTGGCCCCAGGATGGGAGTTTGGGGGGACGGGTCTCCCCGGGTTGGATTTGGGGGGGGACACGTGGCCCTGGGGTTGGGGTTTGGGGGGTCAGGTGACCCCAGGATTGGGGTTTAGGGGGGTCAGGTGATCCCAGGACTGGGGTTTGGGGGGGTCAAGTGGCCCCGAGGTTGAGGTTTGGGGGTCCATGTGGCCCCAGGGTTGGGGTTTGGGGGGACATGTGGACCTGGGACTGAGGTTTTGGGGGGACACACGACCCCCGAGGTTGTGGTTTGGGGGGGCCCTGCGGCCCCAAGGGTTGGGCTGGGACACGTGGCCTTGGGGTTGGGGTTTGGGGGGAACATGTGGGCCCAAGATTGGGGTTTGGGGGGGCAATGTGGGCCCAGGATTGGGGTTTGGGGGGTCCTGTGACCCTGGGGCTGAGGTTTGGGGGGGTCCCACGTAGCCCCAGGGATGGGGATTCTGGGGGCCCACGTGGCCCAGGATTGGGGTTTGGGGGGGCACACATGACCCTGGGGCTGAAGTTTGGGGGGGGGGCCGATGTAGCCCCAGGGACGGGGGTTTTGGGGGTCCCAC
>NW_020898719.1:0-492 GCF_003984885.1 Neopelma chrysocephalum
TCCATCTCCAATTTTGCCTGGGTTTTTCTCCCTGGCACGGAGCTGCATTTAGCCCGTCCACTTGGCTCTGCTTCAATGCTGAGCCTTGCACCACTCCCACTAAACAGTGAGAGGGAAAATTAGCCCCTTTCTGCAGCCCGGCTGCAAAAGGGGGGGGAAGTAGAGGGCCTGGCCGCAGGGCCTGCCTCCCTCTCTCCCGCTTACCAGTTGTTTTGTGAGTCACGTCCCTCACAAACACTCACTCCAATGCTGCCTCCACCTCTGGCCTAGGCAGAGTTTGGGGGCCGCAGGGTTCCCCTTCTCCCCCCCTGCTCCGGGGGGAGAAGAAGGAGGCTCAGCCACCCCCTGGTCTTTTAGGCAACACTGCCCTGGCAGCCAATCACCTCTGAGCCCCCGACCTTCAGGGAGGCCAATCTCAACCCATGACACTGCCCCATCCTGGGAAGTGTCCAAGGCCGGGTTGGACGGGGTTGGAGCCAGCTGGTGTGGGGG
>NW_020898720.1:0-1020 GCF_003984885.1 Neopelma chrysocephalum
TCCCCGCCAGAGGGACCCCCCCACCCACACCAGGGACCCCCCGGCAGCGCCCGGTGCCCCTCCCTCGCACGGGGGGAGCTTGGGGGGCTCTGGCTGCACCCCAATGCCCGGGGGGGGCTGGTGGGGTGGGCCCCACCCTCGCTGGCAGATCCCCCCACAGGGGTCCCCTCCCTGTCTCTACGTGTGTGTCTGTGCACACGTGCACATGCGTGTACACGTGTGTGCGTGTCCAGATCTGCATGTGCATATGTGTGTGTGCATGTCTGCACACGTGTGCTCATGTGAACATGTGTGTACACGTGTGTGCATGTCCATATGTGTGCTTGCATGTGCGTGTGCATGTCTGCACATGTGTGTGTGCATGTGGGAACATGTGTGTACACACGTGTGCATGGTCTGCATGTGTGTGTTCATGTGCACGGTGTGTACACACGTGTGTGTGTGTATGTGCATATGTACACCTGTGTGCATGGCCTGCCTGTGCATGTGTGTGCACATGGACATGTGTGTGAATGCCTGTGCATGTGGACATGTGTGTGCATGTGTGTGCAGGCACACAGTGTGTGTGTTCACATGTACCTGTGTGTGTGCAAACATGCACGTGTAGAAACGTGTGTGCCGTTTGTACATTCATGTGCACCCACACACACGTGTGAATCCACATACGTGTGTGCATCCACACGTGTGAGTGCATCCAGACGTGTGTGAACCATCCATGTTTGCATCCAGACATGAATGCAGCCAAACACACGTGTGCATCCATACATGTGTGTGCATCCATACACGTGTTCATCCATACATGCATGTGCATCTAAACATGTGAGTGCATCCATACACGCCAGTGAATCCATACATGTGTGCATCCATACATGTGTGAACCATACAAATGTTTGCATCCATACATGAATGCATCCAAGCACACACGTGCATCCATACATGTGAATGCATCCATACATGTGTGTGCATCATACATGTGAGTGTATCCATACGTGTGTGCATCCATACATGTGAGTGCATCCA
>NW_020898721.1:0-379 GCF_003984885.1 Neopelma chrysocephalum
GGCCGCCCCGCCCGCAGCGCCCGCGCCCCGCGGAGCCGCCGCGCTCTGCCCGCCCGCGCGACGCGGCCCATTCACATTTTGGCCGCCTGGGAACCCGGCCCGCCCCACGTGGCCGCCGCCGCCGCTCGCCATTGGCGGAGCGGGCGGAGCGGGCGGGGCCGGGAGGGGAGGCCCCGCCCCTCGCCCCGCCCCCGCCCCCCCTCCCAGCCCATTCAGGGCGGCCCGGACGGGGCGGCCCGGGCGGGACCTGCGCGGGTCCTCGGGCCGTGGGACATTCCCCGTCACACGCACCACTGCCGTGCCTCCAAAGCATTAAACCCTCCCTTTTTTTATTTTTTTTTCCCCCGAAAAAAACTCTTTTTTTCTTTTTTTTTTTTTT
>NW_020898722.1:0-1815 GCF_003984885.1 Neopelma chrysocephalum
TGTTCCAGGCACGGGATGTTCCAGACACTGGATGTTCCAGGCACGGGATCTTTCGGACACGGGATATTCTAGACACGGGATATTCCTGACACCGGATACTCCTGACAGCGGATATTCCTGACACCGGATATTCCAGACATGGAATGCTCCGCACATGGGATGTTCCAGACACGGAATGTTCCAGACATGATATGTTCCGGACACGGAATCTTCCGGATATGGGGTGTTCCAGACACGGGTGGTCCAGTGATGGGATATTCAGACATGGGATATTCCAGACACGGAATGTTCCTGGCATGGGATGTTCCGGATACGGAATGTTCCGGACACAGGATGTTCCAGGCAACGGATAATACAGAGATGGTATATTCCGGACACAGGATATTCCAGACATGGGTTATTCCAGACACGGGATTGTCTGGACGCAGGATGTTCCAGGCACGGAATGTTCCGAGCACGGGATGTTTTGGAGACGGGATATTCCTGACACCGGATAGTCCTGACACCGGATATTCCAGACATGGAATGTTCCAGACACGGGATGTTCCTGTCACGGGATGTTCCTGGCACGGGATCTTCCGGACACGGGATGTTCCAGACACGGGATCTTCCAGACATGGGATATTCCGGACATGGAATGTTCCGGACACGGGATGTTCCAGGCACGGGATGTTCCAGACATGGGATATTCCGGACATGGAATGTTCCGGACACAGGATGTTCCAGGCACGGGATCATTCGGACACGGGATGTTCCAGACCTGGGATATTCCAGAGATGGGATATTCCGGACATGGAATGTTCCGGACACGGGATGTTCAAGGCACGGGATCTTCCGAACACAGGATATTCCAGACACGGGATGTTCCGGTCACGGGATGTTTAAGGCATGGAATGTTCCAGACCCAGGAAGTTCCAGGCACAGAATGTTCCAGGCACCGGATCTTCCGGACACAGGATGTTGCAGACAGGGGATATTCCAGAGATGGAATATTCCAGACACGGGATGTTCCAGGCACAGAATGTTCTGAACGCAGAATGTTCCGGGTACGGGGTGTTCCAGATACGGGTGGTCCAGACAGGATATTCAGACATGGGATATTCCAGGCACGGAATGTTCCGAGCACGGGATGTTTTGGAGACGGGATATTCCTGACACCGGATAGGCCTGACACCGGATATTCCAGACATGGAATGTTCCAGACACGGGATGTTCCAGGCACCGGATCTTCCAGACACGGGATGTTGCAGGCACAGAATGTTCCAGACCCAGGATGTTCCAGTCAAAGAATGTTCCAGGCACGGGTTGTTCCAGACATGGCTGGTCCAGGCACGGGATCTTCCGGACACGGGATGTTCCAGGCACGGGATATTCCAGAGATGGATATTTCCGGACACAGGATATTCCAGACATGGGATATTCCAGACACAGGATGTTCTGGACACGGGATGTTCCAGGCAAGGGATCTTCCGGACCCGGGGTGTTCCAGACCTGGGATATTCCAGACATGGGATATTCCGGACATGGAATGTTCCGCACACAGGATGTTCCAGGCACGGGATGTTCCGGATACGGAATGTTCCAGCCACTGGATGTTCCAGGCATGGGATCTTTTGAACACAGGATATTCCAGACACGGGATGTTCCAGTCACGGGATGTTGCAGGCACGGAATGTTCCAGATCCAGGATGTTCCAGGCACAGGATGTTCCAGGCACACGATCTTCCGGACACAGGATGTTCCAGACACGGGATATTCCAGAGATGGAATATTCCAGACACGGGATGTTCCAGGCACAGAATGTTCCAAACATGG
>NW_020898723.1:0-336 GCF_003984885.1 Neopelma chrysocephalum
AAGGGCTGGCAAGGTTCCTGCCCTGAGCAGCTCTGCCCTGTCCTCCCGCCCCAGGATCCCTTGAACCTCCTGCTCCCTTCTCCTCTCTGCCCTTGCTGCCTGCAGCTCCTGCCCTGCTTTGCCATGTGGCCACTTCCTCTGCACTGCAGCAACTGGGAGAGTCCTACTGAAAGATCCTAGAAGCTGTGGGATGGGCCAGCTTTAGGAGATCTGTCCAGGAAGGGAAGTTGAACTTTCCCACAGCCAGAGAATTTCTCCTTCAAATCCTGGGAAGGTTTCTCGTGTAGTGAGAGCTCAGTCACCTCCCAGCCCAGGCTGCCTCTCATCTCTCTGCCT
>NW_020898724.1:0-326 GCF_003984885.1 Neopelma chrysocephalum
TGAAGCCCAGCAGTGGGGTTCAGGGGATCTCCCAGCCCCCAGGGGAGTGGTCCTGGGGGTGCCCCCAAAAGTCCAGGGGGAAGATGTATCACATCTGGGTAAGGGGATCCCAGTGCCCCCAGTATATCCCAGTGACCTCCTAGTAACTCCCAGTATATCCCAGTGACCTCCTAGTAACTCCCAGTATGGCTCAGTAACCTCCCAGTGTCCCCCTGTGTGTCCTGGTAATCCCCCAGTAACTCCTCAGGCCCACCCAGTGTCTTCTGGTTCCCCCCAGTGTATCCCAGTATCCCCCAGTAATCTCCCAGTGCCCAACAAAGCCCCCC
>NW_020898725.1:0-385 GCF_003984885.1 Neopelma chrysocephalum
AGGAACACAGTGGGCTGTACTGGGGGCACTGGGCTGTACTGGGAGGGCACTGGGGGGGGCTCAGGTGTCCCCCAACAAGGTGTCCCAGCTCCAGGAGAGATCTGGGGAACAGTGAGGAGGTACTGGTCTGTCCTGGTCTGTCCTGGTTTGAACTGGTCTGTACCCCCAATCCCCAAAGCCCCTCCCCAGCTCCCCCAGGACCCTTCTGGACCCCAAAGCCCCCCAGGCCCCCCCGGCCCCTGACTTGGTCCTGCTGCCCCTTGAGCATCTGCAGCTCCTGCAGAACCAGGCATTTTATCAGCAAATTTGCAGGTGACACCAAGCTGGGGGTGTGTTGCTGTGCTGGAAGGCAGGAGGGCTCTGCAGAGGGACCTGTCTGAGGAAG
>NW_020898726.1:0-464 GCF_003984885.1 Neopelma chrysocephalum
CCCAGCCCCGCCCACACCTGGGGCTGTGGAGTCTTTATTGGCTGAAGGGGTGGGGCTTGAACAGGCTCCACCCACTGTGGGAGGAGCCTCAACATGTTAAACAGGCTTCTCCCACTGTGGGAGGGGCTTTGTGTGTGGGCGGGGCCTGTGAAGGAAGCACCAGCTTTTTTATTGGCTCAGGGAAGTAGGAAGGGGTGTGGCTTAAGCAGGCTCCACCCACAGGGCAGAGTCTGTGCATTGTGGGAAGAAAAGGGGTGGGGCTTACACAGGCCCCACCCACAGTGGGAGGGGCTTCATAAGTGGGCATGGTCCATCATAAGTGGACATTATGCCTTTATTCATAATGAGGGGTGTGGCTTGGAGGGGCCACACCCACAATGGGGAGGGGTTTCACTGTGGGTGTGGTCTGTGGTGGCCCCACCCCTCCTCACGGTGGGCGGGGCCTGTCACAGCTCCGCCTCCTC
>NW_020898727.1:0-637 GCF_003984885.1 Neopelma chrysocephalum
TGGTGTCCCCTCCAACCCTTGGTGTCCCCTCCCACCTTTGGTGTCCCATCCAACCCTTGGTGTCCTCTCCAACCCCTTGGTGTCCCCTCCAACCCTCGATGTCCCCTCCAACCCTCGATGTCCCCTCCAACCCTTGGTGTCCCCTCCAACCCCTTGGTGTCCCATTCAACCCTTGGTGTCCCCTCCCACCTTTGGTGTCCCCTCCAACCCTTGGTGTTCCATTCAACCCTTGGTGTCCCATTTAACCCTTGGTGTCCCCTCCAACCGTTGGTGTCCCCTCCCACCCTTGGTGTCCCCCCCAACCCTTGGTGTCCCCCCCCATCCCCGTGTCCCCCCGTCCCCCCCCCGGTGTCCGTACCGGTGTCCAGGGGGGTCCCTCGGGTGCAGGCCACCAGTGCCCCCATGCTGGGCTGGGAGGTCATGCCGGACATGGCGTCCACGGCCACGTCCACCACGTCGGCGCCGGCCTGGGCGGCCGCCAGCATGGAGGCGACGCCGGCACCCGCCGTGTCGTGGGTGTGCACGTGCAGGGGCACCTCGGGGTGCTGCTCACGCAGGGCCCCCACCAGCAGCCGCGCCGCCTCGGGGGTCAGCAGCCCCGCCATGTCCTGGGGGGGACACGCGGGGGGTCACAGGG
>NW_020898728.1:0-440 GCF_003984885.1 Neopelma chrysocephalum
CCCTGCGCTACAATTGCCGGCCCCCCCTCCCCCAAAACCCATACAAAAGAAGATTCCTCCCAGGGAAAAGGTGCCGCCACAGAAAGCAGGCCGGCTGGCGCAGGGCTGGCCGTGGGCCAAAATCGGATACGGTCGAGGATTCCTCCAAGATCGGAGGCGCCAAGGCCAGGAGCCCCGGTTGCGCGCGCAGAGCCGAGCGAGGCGCACAAAGGGCAAGGGAAAAACCGGAGGATCAGGCCCCTCCTGCTGGGCAGAAAGGGCCGTCGTCCGTGGTCCAGTGCATCAGGTGGTCCACGGCCGGCCGAGGGCCAAAATCTGATATGGACGAGGATTCCTCCAAGACCGGAGGCGCCGGGACCAGGAAACCCTGGCTGCGCGCGTAGACCCGAGCGCGGCGCACAAAGGGCAGGCGGCAGCCGGAGGGTCAGATCCCTCCTTCT
>NW_020898729.1:0-302 GCF_003984885.1 Neopelma chrysocephalum
CCATCTCCCTGTCCCCTCTCCCCTCCTCTCTCTCCTCTCCCCGTCCCCGCAGCTCTTCGGGTTCCTGAATTTCCTGCTCTGGGCCGGGAATTGCTGGTTCGTGCTGCGGGAGACGCCGTGGCTGCGGCCCCCCCCCCGGAGCGGGACAGCGCGGCCGAGCAGGGCGCCATCGACAAGCAGTGACCCCCCCCGGGACCCCCCGGGACCCCCCGGGACCCCCCCCGGCCCCGGGTCCTCGCGCCGGCCGCCAGCCTGGGGGGGGGGGGCGTCGCTGGGTTGGAGCCGCGGGGTCGGATGCTCCA
>NW_020898730.1:0-532 GCF_003984885.1 Neopelma chrysocephalum
GGACCAGTTACAGGCTGGAGAGCCCGCCAGGCTGCTGCACAGGGCCTGACCAGTACGGACCAGTATAAACCAGTATGGATCAGTATGGACCAGTACAGACCAATACAGACCAGTATAAACCAGTATAAACCAGTATGGTCTCAGTTTGGCACAAAACCCCTCCCAGTCCCTCCCAGTCGCTCCCAGTCACTCCCAGTCCATCCCAGCCCCTCCCAGTCCCTCCCAGTCCCCTCCCAGTCCGTCCCAGTCCGTCCCAGTCCCTCCCAGTATAAACCAGTGACCCTCAAATCCGCTCCCAGTCCCTCCCAGTCCCCTCCAATCCCCTCCCAGTCCCTCCCAGTCCCCTCCCAATCCCTCCCAATCCCCTCCCAGTCCGTCCCAGTCCCTCCCAGTCCCTCCTAGTATAAACCAGTGACCCTCAAATCCACTCCCAGTCCCTCCCAGTCCCTCCCAGTCCCTCCCACTCCCCTCCCAGTCCCTCCCAATCCCCCCCCAGTCCCTCCCAATCCCCTCCCAGTCCCTCCCAGTATAA
>NW_020898731.1:0-460 GCF_003984885.1 Neopelma chrysocephalum
GGGGTATTTTTGGGATGTTCTGGGGTATTTTTGGGGGTATTTTGGGGTGGTTTTAAGGGTAGTTTTGGGGCATTTTGGGTGTTTGTTTTAGGGGTGTTTTGGGGGGTTTGAGGTGTTTTGGGGGTGTGGGGAGGTTTTGGGGTGTTTTGGGGTGTTTGGATTTGGGTGTTGTTTGTTTTTTGGATATTTTGGGGTGTTTTAGGGTGTTTTGGGGTGGTTGGGGTAATTTTGGGGTGGTTTGGGGTGTTTTAGGGGATTTAGGGGTGTTTTGGGGGTATTTTGGGATACTTTGGGTTATTTTGTGGTGTTTTGGGGTATTTTGGGTTATTTTGAGGTATTTTGAGGTGGTTTGGGGGTTTTTTTGAGGAGTTTTTTGGGGTGATTTTGGGGTGATTTTTGGGGTGATTTTTGGGGCGATTTTGAGAGGTGATTTCGGGGTATTTTGGGGTGTTTTGGGGGT
>NW_020898732.1:0-1098 GCF_003984885.1 Neopelma chrysocephalum
ACTGGGAACAGCCCCCAGTACCAGAACCAGACTCGAGATCCAGCCCCAGTACTGAGAACAGCTCCCGGTAGTGGGAACAGCCCCTGGCACTGGGAACAGCCCCCGGCACTGGGAACAGGCCCATGAACAGCCCCTGGTACTGGGAACAGCCCCCCCATACTGGGAGCAGCCCCAGGTACAGCCCCAGGTACAACCCTTGGTACCAGGAACAGCCCCTGGTACTGGGAACAGGCCCCGATACTGGGAACAGCCCCATGAACAGCCCCCAGTACTGGGAACAGCCCTCCGGCACTGGGAACAGGCCCCGGTACTGGGAACAGGCCCAGGAACAGCCCCCAATACTGGGAACAGGCCCAGGAACAGCCCCCAAATACTGGGAACAGGCCCAGGTACAGCCCCTGATACTGGGAACAGGCCCTGGCACTGGGAACAGCTCCCAGTACTGGGAACAGGCCCAGGAACAGCCCCCGATACTGGGAACAGCCCCCGATACTGGGAACAGGCACCGATACTGGGAATGGCCCCAGGAACAATCCTTGGTACCGGGAACAGCCTCCCCATACTGGGAACAGCCCCCAGTACTGGGAATAGCCCCAGGAACAGCCCCTGGGGATGGGAACAGCCCCATGAACAGCCCCTGGTACTGGGAACAGGCCCCGATACTGGGAACAGGCCCAGGAACAGCCCCTGGGGATGGGAACAGCCCCGGGAACAGCCCCTGGGGTCAGGAACAGCCCCTGGGGTCAGGAACAGCCCCTGGGGTCAGGAACAACCCCGGGTACCCCCGCGGGCACCAGGAACAGGCTGACACTGCCCAGCCCTGCCCGGGTGCCCCTGAGTTGGGCTGTTGGGGTGTTGTGTCGGGGTGTTGTGTCAGGAGTTGGAGTGTTTTGGGGTGCTGTGTCAGGAGTTGGGGGGTCCAGGGTGTCAGGTGGGTGTCGGGGCGTTGTTTGGGGGCTGTGTCGTGTGTCGTGCTGGGTGTTGGTGTCCGGCTGTTGTGTGGGCGCCTGTGGGGGTGACACCCGGCTCTGGGGGTGTCGGGGTGTTGCGTTGAGGTATGTGGGTGTTGTTGGGGTGACACCCACCTCAGGGGGTGTC
>NW_020898733.1:0-317 GCF_003984885.1 Neopelma chrysocephalum
TGAGGTATGTGGGTGTTGTTGGGGTGACACCCACCTCAGGGGGTGTCGGGGTGTTGTGTTGGGGTGAGGGGGGGTGTTGTTGGGGTGGGGGGTCCATCCAAGGCAGGGACCCCCCCCAGAACCCCCCCAGAGCCCCAGGACAGGCCCAGGGCCGGGGGAAGGGGGAGGTCTCGGGGTCTCTGTGGGTGTCCAGGACCCCCCCAGGCTGGAGGGGGGGGCACTGACCCCACTCTCGGGGACCTTTGGGACCCCTCCCTGTCCCTGTCCCCTGGGGGGGAGCCGGGGGGAGTCTGGGGCCTACGGGGGGGTCTGGGGGC
>NW_020898734.1:0-322 GCF_003984885.1 Neopelma chrysocephalum
TCAAAACCCCCTTTAACCCCCTCGCATCCTCCTTTAAACCCCTCACGCCCCCCTCCAAGCCCCTTAGGACCCCCAAGACCCCCTTTAACCCCCTCAAACCCCCGCTTAGACCCCTCAAAACCCCCTTTAACCCCCTCAGGACCCTCTTTAACCCCCTCACCCCCCCCTTTAGACCTCTCAAACTCCCCCTTAGACCCCTCAAACCTCCCTTTAACCCCCTCAAGACCCTCTTTAAGCCCCTCAGGACCCCCTTTAGCCCCCCCATTTCTCTCTCTAGACCTCTCAGAACCCCCTTTAAGCCCCTCAAAACCCCCTTTACTCC
>NW_020898735.1:0-356 GCF_003984885.1 Neopelma chrysocephalum
GGCCTGACCCCCAGGCTCTCGCCTGTTATTGTGTGCCGCGATCGGTTGTACTCCTGCAGGCGACGCTCCCGGTCCTGGCGCCTTCGGTCTGGAAGGAATCCTCGACCGTATGCAATTTTAGCCCCCGGCCGGCCGGCGCACCGGCATACGAACGACGGCCCTTTTTGGCCAGAAGGAGGGTCCTGACGCTCCGGCTCTCGCCTGCTATTTGTGCGCCGCGATCGGCTCTACGCGCGCAGCCGGGGCTCCCGGTGCTGGCGCCTTCGGTCTGGAAGGAATCCTCGACCGTATGAAATTTTTTCCCCCGGTCGGCCGGCGCACTGGCCCACGAACGACAGCCGTTTTTGCCCAGAAGG
>NW_020898736.1:0-864 GCF_003984885.1 Neopelma chrysocephalum
GACTGGCAGGCGCACTGGCCCACGAAAGACGGCCGTTTTTGCCCAGAGGGAGGGACCTGACCCTCCGGCTCTCGCCTGCCCCGTGTGCGCCGTGATCGGCTCTACCTTCACAGCCGGGCCTCCCAGTCCTGGCGCCTTCGGTCTGGAAGGAATCCTCGACCGTATGCAATTTTAGCCCCCGACTGGCAGGCGCGCCGGCCAGCGAAAGACGTCCCTTTTTGCCCAGAAGGAGGGGCCTGACCCTCCGGCTTTCGTCTGCTATTTGTGTCCCACGACCGGCTCTACGCGCGCAGCCAGGGCTCCCGGTCCTGGCGCCTTCGGTCTGGAAGGAATCCTCGACCGTAAGCAATTTTAGCTCCCGGTCGGCCGGCGCGCCGGCCAGCGAAAGACGGCCCTTTTTGCCCAGACGGAGGGACCTGACCCTCCGGCTCTCGCCTGCCCCTTGTGCGCCGCGATCAGCTCTGCGCGTGCAGCTGGGGCTCCCGGTCCTGGCGCCTTCGGTCTGGAAGGAATCCTCGACCGTATGCAATTTTAAACCCGGGCCGGCCGGCGCACCGGCACACGAACGACGGCCCTTTCTGCCCTGAAGGAGGGACCAGACCCTCCGACTCTCGCCTGGTATTTGTGCGTCGCGATCGGTTCTACGCGCGCAGCCGGGCTTCTCGGTCCTGGCGCCTTCGGTCGGGAAGGAATCCTCGACCGTATGCAATTTTAGCCCCCGGCCGGCCGGCGCACCGGCATACAAACGACGGCCCTTTTTGGCCAGAAGGAGGGGCCTGACGCTCTGGCTCTCGCCTGCTATTTGTGCGCCGCGATCGGCTCTACGCGCGCAGCCGGGGCTCCCGGTCCTGGCGCCTTCGGTCG
>NW_020898737.1:0-665 GCF_003984885.1 Neopelma chrysocephalum
CGCTCCCGGTCCTCGCGCCTTCGGTCTGGAAGGAATCCTCGACCGTATGCAATTTTAGCCCCCGGACGGACGGCGCGCCGGCCCACGAACGACGGCCCTTTTTGCCCAGAAGGAGGGGCCTGACCCTCAGGCTCTCGCCTGCTATTTGTGCGCCGCGATAGGCTCTACGCGCGCAGCCGGGCCTCCTGGTCCTGGCGCCTTCGGTCTGGAAGGAAACCTCTACCGTATGCAATATTTGCCCCCGGATGGCGGGCGCACCCGCCCACGAACGACGGCCATTTTTACCCAGAAGGAGGGGCCTGACCCACCGGCTCTTCACCTGCTATTTGTACACCGCGATCGGCTCTACGCGTGCAGCCGGGGCTCCCGGTCTTGGCGCCTTCGGTCTGGAAGGAAACCTCGACCGTATGCAATTTTAGCCCCCGGTCGGCCGGCGCGCTGGCCCACGAACGACGACCTTTTTTGCCCAGAAGGAGGGGCCTGACCCTCCGACTCTTGCCTGCTATTTGTGCGCTGCGATCGGCTCTACGCGCGCAGCCGGGGCTCCCGGTCCTTGCGCCTTCGGTCTGGAAGGAATCCTCGATCGTAAGCAATTTTAACCCCCGGCCTGCCGGCGCACCGGCACACGAACGACGGCCCTTTTTCCCCAGAAGGAGGGGCCTGAC
>NW_020898738.1:0-342 GCF_003984885.1 Neopelma chrysocephalum
CCCCCCACAGATCCCTCTGACCCCTCAAAACCCCTTTTAACTCCCCTAAATGCACCCAAAGCATTCCAAAAGTCCCCAAATCCCCATCCAACCCCCCCAAATCTCCCCCAGACCCCCCCCCCCATCCCTTCCAACTCCCCCCAAAGAGGGATCACCCAGCACCCTGGGACAGGAACACAGTGGGCTGTACTGGGAGGGCACTGGGGGAGCTCAGGTGTTCCAGGACAAGGTGGCCCAGCTCCAGGAGAGATCCCAGGAGCAGTGAGAAGGTACTGGTCTGTATAGGTGTGTAATGGGGGGAGATGCACCACATCTGAGTAAGGGGATCCCTGTGCCCCCAGT
>NW_020898739.1:0-327 GCF_003984885.1 Neopelma chrysocephalum
GGGTTGGCTCCAGGGCTCCCCTCACTCACCCGAGCTCCCCCCTCTGTCCCTGTCCCTGTCCCGGGGGGGCTCCGGCGGCGGCTGCAGCTCCCGGGAGGCCGCCCGGCACAGCTCCTGGAAAACGGGGAAATTCAGGAAAACCGGGATTTTTCCAGGGCTTTTGTTTTCCCAGGGACTTCAGGGGGTGTCCAGGGGGTGTCCAGGGGGGTGTCCCGGGGGATCCCGCCGGAAGTCCCTGGGAAAACAAAAGCCCTGGAAAAATCCCGGTTTTCCTGAATTTCCCCGTTTTCCAGGAGCTGTGCCGGGCGGCCTCCCGGGAGCTGCAGC
>NW_020898740.1:0-632 GCF_003984885.1 Neopelma chrysocephalum
GGCGCCCCAAAATCCGTCCGGCCCCAAAAATCACAAAAAACACCAAATTGGACCCAAAATCACAAAAAAAACCTAAAACAGACCCCCAAAAAACCCCAAACTGGACCCCAACCCTGTGTCCAGGCACAGCCCTGCGGGGAGGGGGGGAAAAGGGGGCGTCAGGGGCGCCCCGAAATCCGTCCGACCCCAAAAATCACAAAAAAAATCAAAATTGGAACGAAAACCCCTAAACCAGACCCCAATACCCCCCCATAACACCCCAATACCCCCATAACACCCCCACAACCCACTATAACACCCCCAGACCCCCCCATTACACCCCAAAATCCCCCATTACACCCCAAAATCCCCCATTACACCCCAAAATCCCCCCATAACACCCCAAAACCTCCCTATAATATCCCAATACCCCCCATAAAATCCTGACACCCCCTTCCCAGCCCCCCAAACCCCCCCCATTACACCCCAATACCCCCCCATAACACTCCAATATTTCCCCATAACACCCCCAAAACCCCCTGTAACACCCCAGACCCCCCCATTACATCCCAAATTCCCCCATAACACCCCAATATGCCCCCATAACACCCCCAAATCCCTCCTAGGCTGCCCTCAGCCCCCCAAGACCCCCC
>NW_020898741.1:0-303 GCF_003984885.1 Neopelma chrysocephalum
TTGTGTATTTGTGAGCAAAATCAGAACATATCATCTATCCACACACAAACACACACTCCCACAACTTTCATGCGTGATGGCCATCACTTTATATTCTCACACAAACATACTTTTGAGTTTCATGTTACTGTGTTTGCTGGTTATGAACTGAGAAATTATCATTCTTGTGTCTTGCCCTCAGATGAGTAAGATCTAATCATGTATTTCTGTTTTTATGAGAATATTTCCTGTAAATACAAACATATTTCTGCTTCATGTTCAATTTAAATTCAAAAATATATAAACATTTCTATACTTCAAAGA
>NW_020898742.1:0-472 GCF_003984885.1 Neopelma chrysocephalum
TGTGTGTGGATAGATGATATGTTCTGATTTTGCTCACAAATACACAAACGCCCTTAGATAAAAAACAGGTAACAGATGACCCTGAGTTGAATAGAATTTCATTTCATAGAATCATAGAATCAGCTGGGTTGGAAGGGACCTCCAAGATCATCAAGTCCAACCCTTGATCCGCTGCGGTTCCCAGCCCATGGCACTGATGCCACATCCAGTCTCTTTTTAAAACTCTCCAGGGACGGAGAATCCACCACTTCCCTGGGCAGCCCATTCCAATGGCTGATCACCCTCTCTGCAAAGAAATTCTTTCTAATATCCAACCTAAACCTCCCCTGGCACAACTTGAGCCCGAGCCCTCTTGTCTTGCTGAGAGTTGCCTGGGAAAAGAGACCAACCCCCACCTGGCTACAACCTCCTGTCAGGTACTTGTAGGGAGTTACCATGGCAACCATCACACAGTCCCATATCTACGGTCAGT
>NW_020898743.1:0-815 GCF_003984885.1 Neopelma chrysocephalum
TCACACCTGGAGCCTGTCTGACCGTGGCTGCAGCTCCATGTCTCCTGTGTTCCCGGTGATGGGAAAGGGCGATGGGGCCGGAGCAGCAGCCACCGCCTCCCCTGGGGTGTGGGGGGCACCAGAACAACCCCCCATTGGGGTATGGGCGGCACAGGTGGGGCTCCCCACACTGACCCCCCTGCCCCCCCAGAACGGGGAGCTCAAGCTGGCGGATTTCGGGCTGGCCCGGGCCTTTGGCATCCCCGTGCGCTGCTACTCAGCCGAGGTGAGGGGGCTCGGGGGGCTCAGGGCACTGGCTGCCCCGTGCTCTGAGTGCCCCTGTCCCCATCTGAGGGTCCTGTCCCTCCCAGGTGGTCACTCTGTGGTACCGGCCCCCCGACGTCCTCTTCGGTGCCAAGCTCTACTCCACCTCCATCGACATGTGGTCAGCTGGGTGCATCTTCGCAGGTTTGCTGGGGGGCCCCGGGGGGCCTGGGGGGCTGCAGGAGCCCTGGGACCCACCCTCTGTCTCCCCAGAACTGGCCAATGCGGGGCGGCCCCTCTTCCCGGGGAACGACGTGGACGACCAGCTGAAGAGGATCTTCCGATATCCTTGGGAATGGGGGGAACGGGGAGCTCTGGGGATGGGGTTCCCCTGGAATGGACCTCCCCTGGGAATCCCCCTTGGAAATGAGGACCCCAGTTGGTAATGGGGAACCCTCTGGGAATGGGGAGCCTTGTGAATGGAGAGCCCCGTGGGAACGGAGACCCCTGGGCATGGGGACCCATCTCGGCTGGGCAGGGGGTCGGGGGGGTCGGGTGCCGGGTGCCCCCGT
>NW_020898744.1:0-315 GCF_003984885.1 Neopelma chrysocephalum
ATATTCTGGTGACGGGATATTCCTGACACCAGATAGTCCTGACACCGAGTATTCCAGACATGGAAAGTTCCGGACACAGGATGTTTCTGGCTGGGGTCTTCCGGACAAAGGATTTTCCACACCCGAGTATTTCCAGAGATGGGATATTCCAGACAGGGAATGTTCCGAACATGGGATTTTCCGAACACGGGATGTTCCGGATGCGGGGTGTTCCAGACACGGGATATTCCGGACAGGGGATATTCCAGGCACGGAATGTTCCTGGCATGGGATCTTCCGGACACGGGATGTTCCAGAGACGGGATCTTTCGGACA
>NW_020898745.1:0-372 GCF_003984885.1 Neopelma chrysocephalum
TTCCAGCCACTGGATGTTCCAGGCACGGGATCTTCTGAACACAGGATATTCCAGTCACGGGATGTTGCAGGCACAGAATGTTCCAGACCCAGGATGTTCCAGGCACAGAATGTTCCAGGCACGGGATCTTCCGGACACAGGGTGTTCCAGACACGGGATATTCCAGAGATGGAATATTCCAGACACGGGATGTTCCAGGCAAAGAATCTTCCAAACACAGAATGTTCCGGGTACGGGGTGTTCCAGATACGGGTGGTCCAGTGATAGGATATTCAGACATGGGATATTCCAGGCACGGAATGTTCCTGGCACGGGATGTTCCAGGCACGCGATGTTCCGAACACGGGATATTCTGGTGACGGGATTTTCCTG
>NW_020898746.1:0-319 GCF_003984885.1 Neopelma chrysocephalum
CGGACACGGGATGTTCCAGACCTGGGATATTCCAGACATGGGATATTCCGGACATGGAATGTTCCGGACACGGGATGTTCCAGGCACGGGATCTTCCGAACACAGGATATTCCAGACACGGGATGTTCCTGGCACGGGATGTTTAAGGCATGGAATGTTCCAGACCCAGGAAGTTCCAGGCACAGAATGTTCCAGGCACGGGGTGTTCCAGACACGGGTTGTCCAGAGATGGCATATTCAGACACGGAGTGTTCAGAACTCGGGATGTTCCAGATACGGAATATTCCAGACACGGGATGTTCCAGGCGCTGGATGTTCC
>NW_020898747.1:0-408 GCF_003984885.1 Neopelma chrysocephalum
ATCTCTGGACCACCCGTGTCTGGAACACCCCGTGCCTGGAACATTCTGTGCCTGGAACTTCCTGGGTCTGGAACATTCCATGCCTTAAACATCCCGTGCCAGGAACATCCCGTGTCTGGAATATCCTGTGTTCGGAAGATCCCGTGCCTGGAACATCCCGTGTCCGGAACATTCCATGTCCGGAATATCCCATCTCTGGAATATCCCAGGTCTGGAACATCCCGTGTCCGAAAGATCCCGTGTCTGGAACATCCCGTGCCTGGAACATCCCGTGTCTGGAACATTCCGTGCCTGGAATATCCCATTTCTGAATATCCTGTCTGGACCACCCGTATCTGGAACACCCCGTACCCGGAACATTCCGTGTTTGGAACATTCTGTGCCTGGAACATCCCGTGTCTGGAATAT
>NW_020898748.1:0-440 GCF_003984885.1 Neopelma chrysocephalum
AACATTCCATGTTCGGAACATTCTGTGCCTGGAACATCCCGTGTCTGGAATATCCCATCTCTGGAATATCCCGTGTCTGCAACATCCTGTGTCCGGAAGATCCTGTGCCTGGAACATTCTGTGCCTGGAACATCCTGGGTCTGGAGCATTCCATGCCTTCACCATCCCGTGACCGGAACATTCCGTGTCTGGAATACCCTGTGTTCGGAAGATCCCGTGCCTGGAACATCCAGTGGCTGGAACATTCCGTATCCGGAACATCCCGTGCCTGGAACATCCCGTGTCTGGAACATTCCATGTCCGGAATATCCCATGTCTGGAATATCCCAGGTCTGGAACATCCCGTGTCCGAAAGATCCCGTCTCTGGAACATCCCGTGTCCGGAAGATCCCGTGTCCGGAATATCCCGTGTCTGGAACACCCCGCATCCGGAACATCCC
>NW_020898749.1:0-390 GCF_003984885.1 Neopelma chrysocephalum
CTTGGACATTTTTTGGGGAGATTTGAGTCAGTTTTGGGTGATTTTTTTGGGGAGATTTGAATCAGTTTTGGGTCATTTTTTGGGGAGATTTGAGTCAGTTTTGGGTCATTTTTTGGACATTTTTGGGGGAGATTTGAGTCAGTTTTGGGTGATTTTTTGGGGAGATTTGAATCAGTTTTGGGTCATTTTTTGGGGAGATTTGAGTCAGTTTTGGGTGATTTTTTAGACATTTTTTGGGGAGATTTGAGTCAGTTTTGGGTGATTTTTTTGGGGAGATTTGAATCAGTTTTGGGTCATTTTTTGGACATTTTTTGGGGAGATTTGAGTCAGTTTTGGGTGATTTCTTGGACATTTTTTGGGGAGATTTGAGTCAGTTTTGGGTGATTTTTT
>NW_020898750.1:0-592 GCF_003984885.1 Neopelma chrysocephalum
ATCAATAGTTAAATAGGGAGTTAATTAGTGGTAATTAAGAGATTAATGAAGGCTTAGTTAAAGTTAACACGTTATTAGGGATTAATTCCATTTAATTGGTGAATTAATTGGGAGTTAATTAGAGGTTAATTGGGTTTTTATTAGGGGTTAATTAGAGGGTCAGTTCAGGTATTAACTGGGAGTTTCAACTACGAGTTAATTAGGTTGGCAAATGGTTAATTTGAGGCTTAATTAGGTGCTAATTAGAGCATTAATTGGGGGCTAATTAGGAGTTAATTAGGGGAGTCAAACCCAGAGCCAGACCAGAACCACCCCCAGCCCCCCCATTCTCCCTCTGCCCACCCACCAGTTAATGACTGGTTAATTATGATTAATTGGGGTTAACTGGGGTACTAATTAGTGCTAATTAACTCACCTACGGCCCTCCCTCTTCTTCCTCTGCCCATCCAGGGGTCCGGGAGGGGCTTCACCTGCTTCACGGGGGGGGCTCCTGCCACTTGTTGAACTTGCTCTCAATCTCCTCCTTCAGCTCATACCCCACCTGGGGGGGCAAAATGGGGGATTTGGGGGGTCTCTGAGGGGCTTTGGGGGG
>NW_020898751.1:0-498 GCF_003984885.1 Neopelma chrysocephalum
CCCGGGAGGGGGCAGGGTGTCCCGGGCACCGGGGGGTCCCGGCGGGGTCCCCCGGGCAGCGGCACCGGCAATCGGGGGGTCCCTGAACAGACACCGGCACCGGGGAGTCCCGGCGGGGGCAGCGGGGGGGTCCAGGGAGGGTCCCCCGAGCACCCACAGGGGTCTCGACAGACTCGTCCGGGCACCGTCCCCGTCCCCGGGGTCCCCCCGGCCCCACGCAGCCCCCCCCCGGTCACGGCAGCCCCCCCGCACCCGGGTGGTCCCCGGGGATGTGACAACCCTCCCCCGGCACCAGCCGGGGTGACACGGGGAGGGGGTGACACGCGGGGGGGGGGGGGGGCCGGGGGGGGGGGGGACACGGGGGGGGGGGGGTACACGCGGGGTGGGGGTGACACGCGGGGGGAGGTGTCACGCGTGTGCACAGACATCCCACCCTTCCCCCCCCGAGTGACACGCGCATCCCAAAACCCCCCCCGTGGGTGCCACTGGAGGGGGGGG
>NW_020898752.1:0-331 GCF_003984885.1 Neopelma chrysocephalum
CACTTTACCACCATCTGTTCTCCAACTACTCTGCTGCTTCAGAGCAGCACAGTGGGGACCCCTGGGATCCCTGGGACAACAAAGTGGAAACCCTGGAGAGGGGGAATGTCTGGGATTGCGGCACCCGGAAGGCGAGAGTCACAGGGGAAGGGACCCTTGGGACCCCCAACACTCCCAGCATCCCTAAGTGGGACCCCCAGCATCCTGAACAGGGGAGACCCCCCAAACTCTAGAGGGCAGAGACCAGAGAGGGGGAACTTCTGAGAGAGATTTTTTGGGCTAAACTTCATATTTGGGAGTATTTTTTGGTTGAATCTTAACTTTTTACAGT
>NW_020898753.1:0-332 GCF_003984885.1 Neopelma chrysocephalum
CCCAGCCCATTCCAGTCCCATTCCCGGTCCCATTCCAGTCCCATTCCCGGTCCCATTCCTGGCCCCATTCCCATCCCCATTCCCGGCCCCCTTCCCCGCCCCATTCCCCCCCCATTCCTGGCTCATTTCCGGCCCCATTCCCATCCCCATTCCCGGCCCCACTCCTGGCCCATTCCCATCCCCATTCCCAGCCCATTCCCAGCCCATTCCCATCCCCATTCCCGCCCCCATTCCCAGTGGGAATCTCACCGTGCTGGAAGCAGCAGTTCCTGAGGGCCCCCACGACCCCCCTGCGGAGCTCCAGGGAATCCCGGAATCCCCGGGATTGGATG
>NW_020898754.1:0-607 GCF_003984885.1 Neopelma chrysocephalum
CCCCCCTGCGGAGCTCCAGGGAATCCCGGAATCCCCGGGATTGGATGAGGGGCAGGAGCCGCTGCACAACCCGCCTGGAATGTCGGGAATGGAGTCACTCATTAACTCACAACTCAGGGAAAAGCCAATTAAAAACTAATAAAATAATCAACAAAATATTTACAGAAAAATGTCTGTGTTTATATGTATTATAAATAAAATAAAAATATTATTTATAATCTCACATATATAATTTATGCAGAAACCTATCACAAATGTAAGGTATAAAGTGAAATGGAAAATATAAAATACTAACATTATCCACTATTATTTCTATTTATTTATATAACTTACAATTTATGTGATTATTGCTTATGTATAAATACATGTTCTATTATAAACACTATACAGAAAATATTATAGAGGAAATACTATATAGAAAACAGAATATAAAAAACATAATATACAAAGCATAATATAAAAAACATAATACAGAAAATATAATACAGAACACACAATATAAAAAATATAATATAGAACACACAATATAGAAAATATAATATAAAACACACAATATAGGAAATATAAAACACACAATATAGGAAATATAATAGAGAAAATATAATAG
>NW_020898755.1:0-320 GCF_003984885.1 Neopelma chrysocephalum
TAGGGGGAGCCCGGGGGGCCGGGCTGGGCAGGGGGGCAGCGACAGGGGCCGGGGAGAGGCGGCGTGCGGGGACGGGCAGGGCGGAGGGGCGGGAAGGAGGGCTGGGGGGCTCGGGCTGTGCAGCAGGGGACGGAGAGGGAGCGGGGCCACGCCGGCTGGGGGGTCAGGCCGGCTGGGGGGCCAGGGAGGGCGGAGGACGGAGGGGCAGGAAGGAGGGCTGAGGGGGTCGGGCTGCCCCTGCGGGGCAGGGAGGGGGCGCAGGGGTCGAGCGGGTTGGGGAGGGAGGGGGGGCTTAGGGGGGGAGGGCGTGGGGGTGGGGA
>NW_020898756.1:0-524 GCF_003984885.1 Neopelma chrysocephalum
CCAAGCCCAGCCTGGCACTCAGAGATATCTCCAGTGATCAACCCCACACTGGCACCCAGATCATGGCACCCAGTGACACGTCCAGGGACTAACCCCACCCTGGCACCCACAGACACCTCTACTGACCAAGCCCACCCTGGCACCCAGACCTTGGCACCCAGAGACACGTCCAGGGACCAACCCCAGCCTGTCACTCAGAGATACCTCCAGTGACCAACCCCAGCCTGTCACCCCCTGTGCCCCTGAGCCCCCCAAAAAGAGGATTTGGGGCCCCTCTGGCCACCCCCTGTGCCCCAGAGCCCCCCAAAAAGAGGATTTGGGGTTCCTCCAGCAACCCCCTGGTGCCCTGTCACCCCCCGGGGGGGGTTGTGGCCGGATCCCAGTCCCCCCCAGTTGCGGGTGCCGAAGGATACTGGTGCAGCAGAGCCCTGCAGAGCTGCGAGCTGGGCATGAACACGGTGTAGGTGAGCAGGAAATCCCCCAGCAGCGTGTCTGTGAGGGGACAGGGACACTGTCACATCCCC
>NW_020898757.1:0-326 GCF_003984885.1 Neopelma chrysocephalum
CTCCCCTTTTTGTCCTTTAATCCGCTCCCCCCACAGATCCATTTGATGCCCCAATGCCCCTAAGACCTCTTTTAACTTTCCTAAATGCACGCTAAGCCCCCCAAACCCCACAAATCCCCATCCAAACTCCCCAGATCCTCCCAAATTGCCCCCAGCCCCCCCTCAAATACCTTCCAACCCCCCCCCCCCAAAGAGGGATCACCCAGCACCCTGGGACAGGAACACAGTGGGCTGTACTGGGGGCACTGAGGGGGGCTGGGGGCAATTTGGGAGGATCTGGGGAGTTTGGATGGGGATTTGTGGGGTTTGGGGGGCTTAGCGTGCAT
>NW_020898758.1:0-746 GCF_003984885.1 Neopelma chrysocephalum
TGCCAGGTCTGAGACGGCAGGGGTGTCATGCCCTTCAGTCATGCCTTGAAGGGCTGGAAGAGAAAGAAAGAGAGCCAAGGTGAGAGGCCAGGGGTGTGGGGACGTGAGGAGCCCCTCCTCCCAGGGCCATCCCTGCCAGCTCTTGCCATGGCCAGGAGGGAGCAGGGCCCAAGGGGATCAGCTGGAAGGTGCCTTCCCTCACCCTGGCAGATGAGCTGCAGCTCTGGCTGCTCCTGCTTCATGGACCTGGCGGCGATCCCTGGGAAGACAGAGGCTGTCAGGGCCCCAGAGGCACAGGTCCCCCCCATGGGGACGCCCCAGGGCTGGGCTGGCCCAGGGCGGCAGCAGGCCCCAGGCCACTCGGGGCTCCACATGCCCTGGGCCGCATCCTGCTGCCGCTGCAGCAGCCGGGGCTGGGGCCGAGCTGCAGCGGGGCGGGGAGGGACCCCGGCCTTGTGGCTCACCCAGGAACTTGATGGCCAGCTTTCGCAGGGGCTCCTCTGGGCTCTCCAGGTACGGCAGGGCCTGGCGCACGTACTGGCCCACTCGGCTCCTGTCCTTTTCCAGCTGCAAAGAGCACCAGGGCACGGAGGGAAGGCTCGGCTCAGGCTCTGCCCCTTGGCCGGGCGCTCCCTGCCCCCAGCACGGGGCTCCCCTGCCCACAGAGCCCTGAGGCCCGGCCAGCAGCCGCTGGGGCCGGGCTTTGGGGGGAGCAGAGGGCTGGGTGCTCTCGGGGAGCCAGGGAC
>NW_020898759.1:0-348 GCF_003984885.1 Neopelma chrysocephalum
GTCCCTGCAGGGCTGGGATTCACTCCCTGCCCCAAAGGCACCCAATGTGTCTGAGGAGCCCTGGGTGGTGCCTGTCCCACAACTGCTGGGAATGGGGACGGGTCCCTGCACAGGCCCTGTGCTGTCCATGGCAGCTGCTGCACTTGTGCTGCAGAGCCCTGGCACCTCCCCTGGCACCACAGGCCCCTCTTTGGCTGTTCAATCCAGGCTCAGCTGCCCTCAATTAGGTTCAGCAGTGAAGGGATGTCCAGGAGACAACTGCCATTGTACTCTGAGGACATGTAGAAAATACCCTGATAAAGAACAGCAGAGAGACCTCTCTCCCTGTGCCACCTGACTCCATTTGGT
>NW_020898760.1:0-741 GCF_003984885.1 Neopelma chrysocephalum
ACACCCGCCCAAAGGGCCACTGACTTCCTCCTCACCTGCCTGGGGGGTCCAAGGCATCTTCCTCTTCCTCACAGCCTCCTCCTCCATCCGCCCAAGTATTGGGAAGGACAAATCCTGATGGGAGGGAAAACAAGGGCTGAGTGCGTTGGCTTGGGGGTTCCTCCTGCCCAAGTCCATCTCTAGAACAGGGGGGGACCTGATGGGGATGGACAGGGGCCCAGCAGGGACAGCCAGGGCCTGCAGGGGAAGGCACAGAGACAACCTGGCCCCCCACACTGCCGGGGCTGTCTCTGCTCGTCCTTGCAGGCTCTGGGGCCAGGCACAGTTTGTGTTCCTCAGCAGCACCTCTGCCTTGCACTTATTCTCAGCCTCACCTCAGGGACACCTCTGGGCTCACCTCAGGGCCTGGGCTCAAGGACAGGAACCTGCAGGGAGGGGACACGATGTGCAAGCTGAGGGCTGCCTGCTTGCACTGGCCTCTGGCCTTCTTTCTCCTTCTAAAACTATCCCACAACTTAGCCTGCTTTTCTAACACCACATATTTACACACTAACCTTGCAGAGAGATATGGACAGATATCTCTATCACCCTGGGGATAGAGCCTCAAGCATGTGCTGCCATAGGAATGGCAATCAGAGAATCACACAATCAGCCACGTTGGAAAAGACCTCCAAGATCATCAAGTCCAACCCTTGATCCAACCCCGCTGTGCTTCCCAGACCATGGCACTGATGCCACATC
>NW_020898761.1:0-328 GCF_003984885.1 Neopelma chrysocephalum
CAGGGGACACCTCCAGGTCACTGAGCTGCTCCAGGTGGGAATGGGAATGCTGGGAATGCCGGGAATGTTGGGAATGTACTGGGAATGTACTGAGAATGAACTGGGAATGGTGGGATTTGAATTGGGAGTGGTGAGGTTTGAGTTGGGAGTGGTGGGACATGGGGACACTTTGGGGACACCCTGGGGGACAGGGCACAGCTCCAGGTCACTGAGCTGCTCCAGGTGGGAATGGGAACGCTGGGAATGCCGGGAATGTTGGGAATATGGGTTGGGAATGTTGGGAATGTCCCCCCCAGGCCGAGGCCCCGGACGAGGAGGACGTTTACGG
>NW_020898762.1:0-434 GCF_003984885.1 Neopelma chrysocephalum
GGTCAGGATCTCCACCAGGGCCTTCTCCTCACGGTCCTCCAGGCCTGCAATGGGATGGGAAACCAGTATAAACCAGTATGAACCAGTACGAACCAGTATGGACCAGTATGGACCAGTATGGACCATTTTGGAGCAGTATAAACCAGTATGGAACAGAATGAACCAGCATGAACCAGTATGAGCCAATATGGAGCAGCATGGAGCAGTACAAACCAGTATGCACCAGAATGGACCACTATGAACCAGTATAAACCAGTATACAGCAAAAAAATCCAGCCTAGTAAAGCCCAGTCTGGGTTTCATGATCCCAGTGCCCTCCCAGTGTCTCCCAGTATCTCCCAGTATCTCCCAGTGCCTTCCAGTGCCTCCTAGTGCCCCCCCAGTGCCATCCCAGTATCTCCCAGTGCCCTCCCAGTGCCCCTCCAGTGCCCCCC
>NW_020898763.1:0-371 GCF_003984885.1 Neopelma chrysocephalum
CCCCCCCCCGGGACCCTCTCGGTGCCTTCCAGCACCCTGCGCCCGCCCCGGCCCGTGGAGACGCGCTCCCGCACGGGGACGAGCCGTTCGTGGGGGTGGGAGGCAGTGTCGACCCCCCGGCGCATCCCGCGTGTTCCTCTCCGTGGCCGCGCGGGCGGGATTTGCGCTCCCCAGGGCCGGGCCGGGTGAGCGGGACACCCCCGAGGCAGCGCCGGGCTCTCGCCTCGGGGTCCCGGCACAGCCACAGCCCCTCCGAGCCCCCCCGGGCCCCCCGCCCCCACCGGGGGGGGAGGGGCCCCGCCCTCCCCCCTTGGGGGGGGCCCGACCCCCCCCCCCCCAGCCCGACCCCGGTGCCGTTACCTGGGGCGGTC
>NW_020898764.1:0-341 GCF_003984885.1 Neopelma chrysocephalum
GCCTTGCAGGTTCTGCACTTGGTTTCTGCCTCGCCCCTCCCTCAGGAACCTGGCAGGGGTTGCCCAGTTTTGGGCCTTGGTTGCTCCTCCCCCTCCCATCCCACTGCCCCCCAAACAGCCCTGAGCCAGCCGGGAGGGACAGGATCTGCTGGGCCAGGGCCTGGGGCTCAGGCCTTGGCCTTTGTGCTCCACAAAACCAAGGCAGGCTTTGCTCAGCATTGCAGGGGCCTGCCCAGAGCCTTTGTCTGCCTGCACTCCTGGCCTCCAAGGAGCTGCTCCAAGGAGTCCCTGGGGAGGCTTTGTCAGTGCCTGCCCTCAGTGGGGCCCAGCAATGCTTCAAG
>NW_020898765.1:0-522 GCF_003984885.1 Neopelma chrysocephalum
CCAGCGACGGCACAGCCTGGGGACAGGGACACTGGGAGTACTGGGGGAACTGGGGGCACTGGGGGCACTGGGGGAACTGGGGGACACTGGGAGGTACTGGGGGCACAGGGAGGGACACTGGGAGGTACTGGGGGCACTGGGAGTACAGGGGAAACTGGGAATACTGGGGGCACTGGGAGGGACACTGGGAGGTACTGGGGGCACTGGAGGCACATGGAGGGGTACTGGGAGTACTGGGGGCACTGGGGGCACTGGGAGGTACTGGGGTCACACCCAGGGTCCCGGTGCCAGCTCAGGGGTCAGGTGCCCCCCCAGGTGCCCCTCACTCACCCCAGCCAGGTGGGCGCTGCCGCTCCGCGCCAGGTGCTGCTCCAGGTGTGTCAGGAGGGGCCTCAGGACCCCCAAAACCTCGGGGTCCCCCCGGCCTTGAACCAGCCGCAGGTACAGGGCACGGGCTGCGGCCGGCTGCGGGCACAGGGGGGTCAGAGAGGGGGCACAGAGGGGTCAGGGGGCACAGGGGGG
>NW_020898766.1:0-355 GCF_003984885.1 Neopelma chrysocephalum
CACAGTGAGCACCTGCAGCTCACCTGGGCAGGTGAGAGAGAGGGCACGGTGAGCACCTGCAGCTCACCTGGGCAGGTGAGGGAGACAGGGCACAGTGAGTACCCACAGCTCACCTGGGCAGGTGAGACACAGAGCACTGTGAGCCCCCACAGCTCACCTGGGCAGGTGAGACATCAAGAGCATTCTGAGCCCCCCCATGGCCCAGCACAGCCCCCCCAGTTCCCCCCCAGTTCCCCCCCGGCTCTTACTGGGCAGACTGGTCTCGTCCTGCAGCACCGGGAAGAGGCTCCCCCAGATCACGACATCGGCCAGCGACGGCACAGCCTGGGGACAGGGACACTGGGAGTACTGGGGG
>NW_020898767.1:0-300 GCF_003984885.1 Neopelma chrysocephalum
ATCCCATCCAATCCCATCATCCCATATCCCATATCCCATTATCCCATTATCCCATATCCCATTATCCCATATCCCATTATCCCATATCCCATATCCCATTATCCCATATCCCATTATCCCATATCCCATTATCCCATATCCCATATCCCATATCCCATATCCCATTATCCCATATCCCATATCCCATATCCAGCACTGTGTGTCCCTGTGCCGGGCTCTGTCCCAGAATTCCTGGAGGATTCAGGATGTTCTGGGCACTGTCCCATTATCCCATATCCCATATCCCATTATCCCATATCC
>NW_020898768.1:0-362 GCF_003984885.1 Neopelma chrysocephalum
GCTCCGGGCCGAGGCACAGCGCGTCCTGCAGCGCCCGCCGCCCCCCCCGCGCCGAGGGTCCCCTCGTGGTGCACCCGCAGCCACGGCTCGCCTGCGGGAGGGGGGGGGACATGGGGGGGTTATGGGGGTCTGAGAGCCCCCCACAGACCCTCACATAGACCCCCCCCCACACTCTCGTGGTGCGCCCGCAGCCACGGGGCACCTGGGGAGGGGGGGCGAAATGGGGAGGTTATGGGGGTCTGACAGCCCCCCACAGACTCTCACGTAGACTCCCACCCACACTCTCGTGGGGCACCCGCAGCCACGGGTCCCCTGGGGAGGGGGGGACATGGGGGAGTTATGGGGGGGTCGAAAAGCCCCCC
>NW_020898769.1:0-351 GCF_003984885.1 Neopelma chrysocephalum
TTTATTTTTGGGATAATTTTTTATTTATTTTTACGATAATTTTTTATTTATTTTTGGGATAATTTTGGGATCATTTTTGGTCTATTTTTTGAATTAATTTTGGATAATTTTTTATTGATTTTTGAATAATTTTTGGATCATTTTGGGGATAATTTTGGGATAATTTTTTATTTATTTTGGGGATAATTTTTATTTATTTTGGGGATAATTTTTATTTATTTTTTGAATAATTTTTGGATCATTTTTGGGATAATTTTGGGATAATTCCTGATTTATTTTTGGGATCATTTTTTGATAATTTTTAATTTATTTTTGGGATAATTTTTTATTTATTTTTACGATAATTTTTTA
>NW_020898770.1:0-1446 GCF_003984885.1 Neopelma chrysocephalum
CCCTAACCCTAACCCCTAACCCTAACCCTAACCCCTAACCCTAACCCTAACCCCTAACCCTAACCCTAACCCCTAACCCTAACCCTAACCCCTAACCCTAACCCTAACCCCTAACCCTAACCCTAACCCCTAACCCTAACCCTAACCCTGACCGTAACCCTAACGGTAACCCTAAAGCCTAAGCGTGACCCTGACCCTAACGCTAACCGTAACGGTAACGCTAACCGGTAATGCTAAGCTGTACCGCTTATGCGTAACGCTAACCTGTAACGCTACGGCTAAAGCCTTAGGTACACCCTGAGTCTTACCTCTAAGCCTAAGCATAACCCTAAGCCTAACTGTACTGCTAAACGTTAACCTCAAGCCTAACTGTTAACCCTAAGTCTTACTGTAACTGTAACTGTAACCTGTGGCTGTAATCTGTGACCGTAACTCTAAGCCGTCACTGTCACCTGTGATCCTAATCCTATGCCGTGACCTTGATTTGTGGTGGCAACTGTCACTCTAAGCTGTCACCGTCACCTGTGATCCTAATCCTATGCTGTGATCTTGATTTGTGGTGGTAACTGTAACCCTAAGTCTGTCATGTGAGCCTAAGCTGTAATCCTAACCTGTAAGTGTAACCTGTAACTTTTGCAGTGTAATGGTACGGGTAGTTGTAGCGTGGTGGTATGTAGGTGTGGTGATTTGTAATTATCGTTTGGTGGTGGTGTTGTGTTTGGTAATTATTGTGTGCGTGTGTTGCTAATTTGGAGGTAGGCTTTGCATGGGTGTGTTTATGGTTTTGTTAGGTTTTTGGGTGTGGGTTTTGTGATTTAGGGTTTTTGGAGTTTTTTTGTGTGTTGTGATTGGTGTTTGTTCTGTGTTTAGGTGTTTTTTGTGGTATTTTTTTTTAATTTTTAGTAAATTTTTTTTTTGTGTGTGTTTCCTTGATTGTGCAGTAGGTGGCAGTAGTCTTAGTAGGTTTTGGTTGTAATTGCAGTTTGTAGTCGGTAGGTGGTGGTATTGGTGGTGTTTTATGATGTAGTTTTTGTGTTCTGTCTGTAGGTGGTAGTATTTGTTGTTTTTACTGTTTGTAGTGCGTTTTTATGTCAGTAGGTGGCAGTATTTTGTGGTATTTTGTGACTTGTGGGTTTTTTGTTGAGATCTGTGTGCTGTAGTGTAGTTTTTTGTCAGAAGTGGTGGTTTGGGTTGTTATGTGTGTGGTGTGGTATGTTAATTTGCTAATTAGGTGGTTATTGGTGTTTGTGGCAACCAATGGGTTGTGCTATTGTGTAGTTAGGTTGTAATTGGTGTGAGAAAGAAATGGTCTGGGTAATGAGGGGGTAGTGTTGGTGATGTGGTAATGAGGGGGTGTGGTCGTGATGTGGCAATGAGGGTGTGTGGTTATGATGCGCTCATGAGGGGGTGTGGTTATGACGTGCTCATCAGGGGGTGTGTTTATGA
>NW_020898772.1:0-302 GCF_003984885.1 Neopelma chrysocephalum
GTGCCCACCCCACTCTCACCCCTTCATCCTCACCCTCACACACCCACCCCCACCCTCACCTGTGCACCCCTCACCTGTGCACCCCTCACCCCTTCACCCACACCCCCTCACTCCCCCCGGCACTTCACCCCCCCCCTCCCACTCCAACATTCCCACCCCCCATATTCCCACCCCCCATATTCCCACCCCCCCGTTTCCCCCCCCGCCCCTCCCCCGCGCTGCCCGCTCTCCCCGCACGCTCCCCCCGGCCGGTGCCCCCCCCCGTACGGCCCCCCGGCCCCCCCCCCCGTGCCGCGGTGTCC
>NW_020898773.1:0-301 GCF_003984885.1 Neopelma chrysocephalum
TATTGGGGGACTGGGGGAGAGGGAAGGGATTCTTGGGGTCAGGGAGGTGTTTCAGGGGTTCTCACGGGTCTAGGGACATCAGGGGAGATTTGGGGGTTAATTGGGGGACTGGGGGAGAGGGAAGGGGTTCTTGGGGTCTGGGGGTGTCACTGAAGGATTTGGGGGGGTCTCACGTGTTTTGGGGGTTCTTGGGGATCTGGGGATGTCAGAGGAGATTTGGGGGGTTATTGGGGGGCTGGGGGAGAGGGAAGGGGTTCTTGGGGTCTGAGGGTGTCAGTGAAGGGTTTGGGAGGGTCTCAGG
>NW_020898774.1:0-424 GCF_003984885.1 Neopelma chrysocephalum
TGGGATACAACATGTGACCCCATTTTTCTGACAGAATCCCCCAAAAACCCTTTGGGATTTTGGGATACAGCCCGTGACGCTCCGGGACCCCCTTTTTTGACAGAATCACCCCCCAAAGTGTTGGGATACAACTTATGACCCCCCGTGACTCCCCTTTTCCCCCCGAGCCCCCCCAAGGTGTGGGGATACAACCTGTGACCCCTCGTGACCCCCGAGCCCCCCCAGGCCGTGGGGATACAGCTCCTGCAGGGAGTGAATATCGTGGATTCCCCCCCTGGACTTGTCCTTCCTGCGCTGGCTCCGCACGTTCCTCTTGGCCAGGACCTGGGGGAGGGAGCAGCATTTGGGGAAGGGGGTTGTGAGTGTCCCCCCCGCTGTTCCCAGGGGGGATTTTCAGGGTGTTTTGGGGTCTCTGGACCCCCCC
>NW_020898775.1:0-330 GCF_003984885.1 Neopelma chrysocephalum
GTGTGTGTCCATGTGCAGGTGTAGGGCTGTGTGTGTGTGCAGCTGTGTGCATGTGCAGGCATGTGCAGGCGTGTGTGTGGTTGCAGATGGGTGTGCATGTGCAGGTGTGTATGTGCAGGTGCACATGCATGTGCAGGTGTGTGTGTGTTAAGACGTGTGTGCAGCTGCAGGCTTGTGTGCATGCACAGGTGGAGGTGTGTGCACACATGTGTGTGCAGGTGTGTGCACGAGCAGGCACGCATGTGCACGGGTGTGTGCATGAATTTGGAGTGCTGGTGTTTGTGGGGCCTGGAGCCAGGTGTCCATGGGTGGTGCAGGAGTGGGAGGGGG
>NW_020898776.1:0-963 GCF_003984885.1 Neopelma chrysocephalum
TGAAGCCCTGCCCACTTTGGCTGGGACACGCCCCCTTGGACAGACACCCCTACTTTTGAACGGGCCACGCCCACCCCAAAAGTGTCACAGACCCCCCAAAAAGGAGCAAAGACCCCCTAAAAAATCCTCCTGTGTGTCCATTATGGAGGTGAAGCTCCGCCCACTCTGGGTGGGACACTCCCCCTTGGATGGGCACACCCCCTGAGTGGACACACCCACTTTTGGAATGGCCACGCCCACCCCAAAAGTGTCACAGATCCCCCAAAAAGGGGGCAAAGACCCCCTAAAAACCTCCCCTGCATATCCATTATAGGAGGTGAAGCTCCGCCCACTTTAATTGGGACACGCCCCCTTGGATGGACTTCCCCCCTGGGTTGACCACGCCTCCTTTTGGAATGGGCACGCCCACCCCAAAAAGTGTCACAGATCCCCCAAAAAGAAGCAAAACCCCCCAAAACCCCACTTGTCTGTTAGGAACTTAAGCTCCGCCCCCTTTGGGAAAAGCCACGCCCCCAAGCTCCATTTATAGTCAAAGCCCCACCCCTTGGTGTGGCCACACCCTCAGGAGAGACCCCGCCCCACAACAAGCACTGCCCCCTTTGGACAAGCCACGCCCCCCACAACTAATCCCATTGGCCCACAGTGAAGAGGGGGCGTGGCTCTGCTGCCAGGATGGCCCCGCCCACCAGCAAGCCACACCCCCGCAAAAGCTCCACCCACTGCGTGGCCACACCCACAGGGGACAAACCACACCCTCTCATGGCCATGCCCACCTACAGGTGTGGGGGGTGTGTCCAGGGTAGGCCACGCCCCTGTCATAGGCCACACCCCCTCAGTCCCAGGCCACGCCCCCCGTGTCACTTACCGCCCCCTGGTGGCTCGAGGCTGTCGGGGAACTTGTCCGGGCGGGGCTGGGGCGGGGCCCGAGGGGGGGCGGGGCCAGGGGGCAGCGCTGGGGGGGGG
>NW_020898777.1:0-307 GCF_003984885.1 Neopelma chrysocephalum
TGTCCCCAACCCCCCCTCTAACCCCCCCCTTCCTCCCCTCCCCCCCCCAGTGTGCGGCCGCCCCGCCCCTCCCCCGCCGCTGTCGCGGAACGTGGGTGGGGAGGACGCGGGGGAGGGGCGCTGGCCGTGGCAGGGGAGCCTCCGGCGGGGGGGGACCCACGTGTGTGGGGTGTCCCTCGTGTCCCCCCTCTGGGTCCTCACGGCCGCCCACTGCCTGCAGGGGTGAGTGGGGACCGGTCTGGGGCACTGGGACCAGTTTGGGGGCGCTGGGACCAGTTTGGGGGGACTGGGACCAGTTTGGGGGGGG
>NW_020898778.1:0-536 GCF_003984885.1 Neopelma chrysocephalum
CCATATAATTCTATTACATTATTGTATTAGATTGTAATTAGACATAGCTATATAATGATAATTCTTAGTACATTATAATATTATATGAACATATAATAATTATATGTAGTTATATATTTATAATTAGAATATAAGATTTTAATTAGATATAAGTATACAATATAATAATTATATGTAGTTATATATTTATAATATTATATTTTAATTAGATATAATTATACAACATACCATTATATTAAATTTTTTAGACAGTTTAGAAGTATGTAAGTGTATCTCATAATTCATATTATGTAACACAATAATCACAAGGGAGATACAGAACAATCTACTCCAATATATCAACGACTTGTTATCGGCGGAAGAGTATGGACAAATGCTCATAGGCCATTATGGTTGGCAAAATGTCGGCTTTATTAGAGGAAAGACAGCTTATAGACTGCTTTTGACACACAGACATGGGATTCTTTCTCAGGCAGGCTACATTGGATGCATAAGGAAAACATACTGTCTTGTACAGTACTAATTGGACCACAGCA
>NW_020898779.1:0-521 GCF_003984885.1 Neopelma chrysocephalum
GGGGGGGTTGGGGGCTCTGGTGGGGTCTCCATTGGGGTCTCCATTGGGTTCTCCATTGGGTTCTCCATTGGGATCTCCATTGGGTTCTCCATTGGATCCATTTGGGGTCTCCATTGGGGTCTCTGTTGGATCAATTTGGGATCTCCGTTGGGATCTCCGTTGGGGTCTCCGTTGGGGTCTCCATTGGGTTCTGCATTGGGTTCTCCATTTGGGATCTCCATTGGGGTCTCCATTGGATCAATTTGGGATCTCCGTTGGGTTCTCCATTGGGTTCTCCATTGGGTTCTCTGTCGGGTTCTCCATTTGGGATCTCCGTTGGGTTCTCCACTGGAATGAGGGTGGTTGGGAAGGCGGGAGGGGACCCGCCAACATCACGAGGGGCTCTGGGTGGGTTTGGGGGGCGATTTGGGGGGCGCAGGGTGTGAATTGGGGGGGGGCAACATTTGGGGACCCCCCAAACCCCTCGTCAAACCCCAACCCTCGTCAGAACCCGACGGCCCCGGGGGGGGTTTCGGGGGGGG
>NW_020898780.1:0-486 GCF_003984885.1 Neopelma chrysocephalum
GAAACGAGCGACACTGGCTCCCGGTTCCCACTGGAAGCTGCTCGGGACCTTGATATTGGTAGTAACAGTATCCAGGCATACAGCATCTCTCCCGAGGACGGGTACTTTAGCATCTCCTATGGAAGTCGGAGTAATGGCGACAAATATGCTGAACTTGTTTTGGAAAAGCCGCTAGACAGAGAGGAGCAGGCAGAGATGCATTTTAGTCTTATTGCTGTGGATGGGGGCTCTCCACCCAGGAGTGGCACCACTCAAGTCCATATTGTCGTTCTAGATGTCAATGACAATGCTCCCGTCTTCACACAGGATCGTTATACTGGTCAGGTTTTGGAAAACACACCAGAGGGCTCTGTGGTTTTGAGTGTGCAGGCAACTGATCGGGATGCGGGAGTTAATGGAGACATCTCCTATCAGTTCAGCGAAGCACTGGGTCAGAGTAACTCAGCCTTTGAGATTGATTCCATAACGGGTGAAATTAAACTCACA
>NW_020898781.1:0-489 GCF_003984885.1 Neopelma chrysocephalum
CATCCCCATCCGAGGTGCGTGTCCTGTGCGCTGGCCAGAATTCCAGCCAAGGAAGAGGATCTGCAGCACCGGCTCCATAGTCCTTCTGGAGGAGATGAGCGTCCTCCACATGGTGCGAGCAGCTCTGTGGAGTCAGAACTCTGGCTCAGGGGGATCTGGGACACAGCGCTGTGGCCTGGGCATCTGCAGGGCCCAGGTGACAGAGCCACGGTGCCTTGTGGGGCAGGGAGGCAGGCTGGCCTCAGGATTGGGGGCTGGACATGCCAAAGCTGGCAAAGAGAGGAGCTGGAGTGTCCTGGAAGTCTCCATCTCTCTGGCACACCATTTGGGACAGGTTGTGCAGGGGGATGGGGTCTAAAGGCAGGGGAGCCTTCAAGGCAGGTGGGCCCCATACCTGTCACAGGCTGGGGCAGAGCGCAGCAGGGTCACTGCAACATCCACGGGGTGTGCCTCGGTCAGCAGGACAAGAGTCTTGTCCAGCCTGTGCTC
>NW_020898782.1:0-742 GCF_003984885.1 Neopelma chrysocephalum
TCCACAGAGCTGCTCGCACCATGTGGAGGACGCTCATCTCCTCCAGAAGGACTATGGAGCCGGTGCTGCAGATCCTCTTCCTTGTGCTGGAATTCTGGCCAGCGCACAGGACACGCACCTCGGATGGGGATGAGAGCGATGTCTTTGCCCTGGCTGTGAGTTTATTGAGCTGGCCTCTGCTCACCCCCAGCTTTCCTCTGTGATGCCTTTCCATCCTCCCTCACCACTGCTTCTCCCTGCTCCAGGCACTGGGCTGCAACCCTGGCTTAGGGGCAAGTTCAGGGCCACCAGGCGGGGGGATCCCCCTGTGTCTCCCCTGGCCTCTCCCTGCCACGCTGGGGCCCTGCCACATGGACATCTGGGCCCTGAGAGCTGTCTCTGGGTGCTTTGTCTTTGGCAGGCAACTGTGGCACTCTGGGAGATCCTCCAGCTGCCCTGGTGCCCAAGGGGCGTGAAGAAAAATTTCCCCCGCCTCCTTCTGACTCTGCTCTTCCAAGTTTTCATCAGCACAGAGGAGATGTCAGAGGAGGTCGAGACCTTCTGGGGGAGATGCCGGGAGCAGCGCAGCCTTACCCCCAACCCCAACAGGTGCTCCATCCCAGTCCTCTCTCCCTGCCATGCCCTCGGGGCTGGGGCCAGGGCTCTGCGCCTGACCTGGGCTGTGCTCTGCACACAGGTTTGCAGTGCAGACCGTGAAAGCCCTGCTGCGCCAGCTGCTGGATGAGGACGTGGTGATGGTGAT
>NW_020898783.1:0-387 GCF_003984885.1 Neopelma chrysocephalum
CTGTGCCCTCACCGTGGCCCTGCAATGGCCCTGCCTGTCCCTCACCCGTGGCCCTGTCCCTTGGCTCTCTCCCTGCCAGCTGAGCGTGGGGCACACGGGCTGGGGGTCCCTCCCGCGCCCCCCGGGCAGCCGGCGTTGGCTGGGGGGATGTGAGGGCTGGGCCTGCTCAGCACAGCCCCGGCCTCGTGCCCAGCGCCTCTTTCCTGCCCCACACAAGAGCTTCCCGGCCCCCCCAGGGCTCCCCTGCTGCTGCCTCTGCTCCTGGCCCTGCCTTTGCTGCTCCCATGCCTGGGCCAGCGGCTGCAGGGGGGGGATGGCAGCAGCTTCAGCTCCACGGCACTTCCTGGGGGGAGCTCAGCCCGGGGGGGACGGGCAGGGACCGGATGG
>NW_020898784.1:0-695 GCF_003984885.1 Neopelma chrysocephalum
CCCAAAAAATCCATAAAATTCTCAAAAAAATTCCCCAATATTTTCCTTAGAATTCCCCAAAATTTTCCCAAAAAATCCTCCAACAATCCCCAAAATTCCCCCAAAAATCCCCAAAATACCCCAAAAAATCCCCAAAATTCCCAAAAAAATCCCCAAAAATTCTCCAAAAAATCCCCCAAATTCCCCCCCAAATTCCATAAAATTCTCCAAAAAAAATTCCCAAACATTCCCCAAAATTTTCCCAAAAAATGCCGAAAAAATCCCCCCAAAATTCCAAAAATTCTCAAAAAAATTCCCAAAAAATCCCCAAAAATTCCCCAAAATTTTCCCCAAATTCCCCAAAATTCCCAAAAAATGCCGAAAAAATCCCCAAAAATTCCCAAAAATTCCCAAAAAATCCCAAAAAAATCCTCAAAAAATCCCCCAAATTCCCCCAAAATATTCCCCAAAATTTTCTCTAAAATTCCCAAAATTACCTCAAAAATTCCCCAAAATTCCTACAAAAAATTCCCCCAAAATTTTCCAAAAAATTCCCCCAAAATTCCCCAAAATTCCCCCAAAACTTCTCTAAAATTCCCAAAAAATTTCCCAAGATTTCCCCAAAAAATCCCCGAAAAAATCCCCAAAATTCCCCCCAAAAAATCCATAAAATTCTCAAAAAAATTCCCAAAAATTCCCAAAAAATCCCCAAAAAA
>NW_020898785.1:0-313 GCF_003984885.1 Neopelma chrysocephalum
CCCCCCCCCGGGACGGGGACAAGAGGTGGGACCCCCCCTCCCCAAACCCTCCTGGTACCGGGGATGAATTTGGGGGTGTCCAGGACCCCCCCAGGCAGGACCTGACCTGGGGGTCACCCCCCCTCACCCCCATCCCAAATCCAGGCTCTTCCCCAATCCAGGAGCTCAGGAGATACTTGGATCTGTTTTTTTCTTGGGGGGGACTTCAACCATCCCAATTTCGGGCTCTTCCCAGATCCCAGATCCAGGAGACACTTGGATTTTTTGGGGGGGGAAATTCAACCATCCCAAATCCCCCCATCCCAAATCGAGG
>NW_020898786.1:0-1548 GCF_003984885.1 Neopelma chrysocephalum
GGGGGGATTATCCGGGAACGGGGAGAGGAGGGAGCGACGGGAATTCCCGGGATGCGGACGATTCCCTGGACACGGACAATTCCCTGGACATGGACGATTCCCGGGACTCGGACAATTCCCGGGATACGGACGATTCCCGGGGGGAACTCCTGAACCACGGACAATTCCGGGATCGTGGGTAATTCCCGGGATGTGGAACATCCCCCTGGCACGGACAATTCCCACAATTCCCACATGGAGCATCCCCAGACCACTGGGAATTCCTGGATTATAGAAAATTCCTGGATCATGGAACATCCCCCTGGCATGGACAATTCCCACACGGAGCATCCCCAGACCACTGGGAATTCCTGGATCATGGAACATTCCTGGGATGTGGAACATGCCCCTGGCACGGACAATTCCCACAATTCCCACATGGAGCATCCCTGGACCACTGGGAATTCCTGGATCCCTGACAATTCCTGGATCATGGGTAATTCCTGGGATGTGGAACATCCCCCTGGCACGGGCAATTCCCACAATCCCCACTCGGAGCATCCCCGGACCGCTGGGAATTCCTGGATCCCTGAACAATTCCTGGGATGTGGAACATCCCCCTGGCACAGACAATTCCCACAATTCCCACACGGAGCATCCCCGGACCGCTGGGAATTCCTGGATTGTGGAACATTCCTGGATCCTGGACGATTCCTGGATCCTGGACAGTTCCCAGGGCATGGGAAGTCCCTGGATCCTGAACAATTCCTGGATCATGGACAGCTCCCAGGGTGTGGGAAATCCCTGGATCCTGGACAACTCCTGGACCACAGAGGATTCCTGGACCATGGATCAGGAATGGCGTGGAGAATTCCCAGATCCTGGATAATTCCCAAGGCACAAAAAAATCTTTAGACCCCTGAGAATCCCGGGATTGTGGACGATCCCGGGGCATGGAGTGTTCCCACATGGAAAATCCTCCTGGCAAGGACCATTCCTGAACTTTGGAGCATCCCTGGATCACGACGGATCCCAGGAAATCCCTGGATCATTCCCGAGCTTTGGAACATCCCTGGATCACGAGGGATCACGAGGGATCCCTGGACCAAAGAAATCCCTGGATCCCGGGGGATCCCTGGACCATTCCCGAACTTTGGAACATTCCTGGATCACAAGGGATCCCGGGGGAAACCCCTGGACCAAAGAAATCCCTGGATCCCAGGAAATCCCTGGATCATTCCCAAACTTTGGAGCATCCCTGGATCACGAGGGATCCCAGGAAATCCCTGGACCAAAGAAATCCCTGGATCCCGAGGGATCCCTGGATTCTCTCTCCCCTCTTCTCCTCCTCCCCCGTAGCTGCTCTTCCTTCCCCCCCCAAAAGGAAGGAAAAAAGCTGGAAAACAGGGAATTACAATTAAAAAAAATTTAAAAAAAATTAAAAAATAAAGGGCAAACGAGGCCTCGTGTGGTTAATTAAGCCCCGCTAATGAGGACAATTGGGGGGGACATGGGGGGCTTTGGGGGGGGCTTGGGGAGTCTTTGGGGGTCACGGGGGGGTCTCTGGGG
>NW_020898787.1:0-324 GCF_003984885.1 Neopelma chrysocephalum
GGGGGAGGGTCCCGGGAACTGGGGAGGGGTCTCGGGGGTCCCCAAATAAATTGAGGAGGGGTCCCAAAGTCAGTGGGGGGGTCTCGGGGGTCCTTCCTGTCACTGGGGGGGATCCCAGGAACTGGGGAGGGGTCTGGGGGGTCCCCTGATAAATTGGGGAGGGGGATCTGGGGGTCCCAAAGTCACTTGGGGGGGTCCCCAAAGCTCCCGCCCCCTCCCCCAAGGTAACCCCGCTCACCGCCCTCAGCGCCGCCATCTTGGGCGCGTCACGTGACTTCCCCCCCGCCGAAGGTCACGTGACAAGGCCTCGTCTACAGAGCCGCG
>NW_020898788.1:0-507 GCF_003984885.1 Neopelma chrysocephalum
CCCCCCCCGAACCTCTTCCCGAGGTATTCCGGCATCGTCGACACCTGTACGGACCAGTATGGACCAGTATAAACCAGTATGGACCAGTATAGACAAGTACGGACCAGTATAGAACTGTACGGACCAGTATAGAACTGTACGAACCAGTATGGGCCAGTATGGACCAGTATGGGTGAGTATGGACCAGTATGGGCTGGTTTAGACCAGTATGGACCAGTATGGACCAGTATAGAACTGTACGGACCAGTATGGACCAGTATGGGTGAGTATAAACCAGTACGGACCAGTATGGACCAGTATAAACCAGTACGGGCCAGTATAGACAAGTACAGACCAGTATGGGCCAGTATGGACCAGTACGGACCAGTATGGATTAATATGGACCAGTATGGACCAGTATGGGCTGGTTTAGACCAGTATGGGCCAGTACGGACCAGTACGGACCAGTATGGACCAGTACAGACCAGTATTGATCAGTATAGACAAGAGAGCAGTATGGACCAGTAC
>NW_020898789.1:0-627 GCF_003984885.1 Neopelma chrysocephalum
GGTGCCCAGATTTTGGGTGCTGGGGTGCCAGGGTGCTGGGATAGAGGGGTGCCCAGATTTTGGGTGCTGGGGTGTTGGGACACTGAGGTGCCCAGATTTTGGGTGCTGGGGTGCCAGGGTGCTGAGATAGTGAAGTGCCAAGATTTTGGGTGCTGGGGTTTTGGGACACTGGGGTGCCCAGATTTTGGGTGCTGGGGTGTTGGGATAGAGGGGTGCCCAGATTTTGGGTGCTGGGGTTTTGGGACACTGGGGTGCCCAGATTTTGGGTGCTGGGACACTGGGGTGTTTGGGGACTGGGATCCCGGGATGCCAGGGTGCTGAGCTCCTGGGGTGCCCAGATTTTGGGCACTGGCCCCCCCAGGTTTTGGGGTTCTGTCGGTACCCCCAGGCTCGGGGGGTACCCTCGGGGTGCCTCCCCCCCCCCAGGACGGGGGTGTCCTCAGGGATTCTCTCCCACACAAAATCCCATCCCGGGGGCGGGGGGGGCGGGGGGTCTCCCTGGATACTCCATTCCAGCCGCTATTCCCGCCCGTTCCCGGGGCCTGGAATTTTCCCGGTTCAGCCGAGGTGCCGCGTTTTATTTTTGGGGTGGGGTTTATTTTTGGGTGCCCGCGGGGGGGGGGGGGG
>NW_020898790.1:0-379 GCF_003984885.1 Neopelma chrysocephalum
CCCGGAGGGGAGAGACCAGAGAGGGGAAACTCCTGGGAGTTTTTTTTGGCTAACCTTCATATTTGGGAGTATTTTTTAGCTGAATCTCAAATATTTGCAGTTTGAGGGGGTGAGGCTCTTCTTTCTATTTCTGAGGGGGTTTTTGCCTGAATCTTGGTGGTTTGGGTTTTTCTGGGCTGAATCTTGGTGTTTTGGAGGTTTTTATGGTCACAGGATGCCTGGTGAGTTCTAGAGATGGACTTGGGCAGGAGGAACCCCCAAGCCAACGCACTCACCCCTTGTTTCCCCCCCTTCAGGATTTCTCTTTCCCAGATCTTGGGCGGATGGAGGAAGAGGCTGCGAGGAAGAGGAAGATGCCTTGGGCCCCCCAGGCAGGTGA
>NW_020898791.1:0-652 GCF_003984885.1 Neopelma chrysocephalum
GTTTGACCGTGTCCGCCCAGTCCGGAACCTTCAGCTTCCCAGACCTAAGAGAATATACCGGGAATCACACCGGGAATCACACCGGGAATCACACTGGGAATATACCGGGAGGACACCGGGAATATACCAGGAAAACATCGGGAATGGGGCCGGGAATGACACCGGGAATACCGGGAGGACACCGGGAATGGGGCCGGGAATGGGACTGGAAATGATACCGGGAATATACCGGGAAATCACCGGGAATGGGGTCAGAAATGACACCGGGAATATCGGGGATACCACGGGAATAAAATCGGGAATAATACTGGGGATACCACCGGGAATGGGGCCGGGAATAACACCGGGAATACCGGGAGGAAACCGGGAATACCACCGGGAATACCACCGGGAATGGAACCAGGAATAACGCCGGGAATACAGGGAGAAAACCGGGAATAACACCGGGAATGGGGCCGGAAATACCGGGGATACCACCGGGAATAAAACCGGGGATATCACCGGGAATGGAGCCGGGAATAACACCGGGAATACCCCTGGAGCACCCCCCCGGCCCCAGGGACCCCCTCCGGGACATCGGGGACCCCCCCCCAAGCCCCAGGGATCCTCCAGGACCCTCCGATCCCCTCCCGCGACCCTTCCAGGACCCTCC
>NW_020898792.1:0-350 GCF_003984885.1 Neopelma chrysocephalum
GGGGGGGAACTGGGGGAATTGGGAAGAATTGGGGGAACGGGGTGGGGTGGGCACAATGTGGACACTGAGAGGAAGGGATTGGGGGGAAGTGGGAAGAATTGGAGGGGAGTGGGCAGAATGAGGGGGTACTGGGAGGAGTGGGAGGGATTGGGGGGAACTGGGGGGAACTGGGGGGATTGGGCAGGATGTGGCCACTGAGAGGAATGGGAGGGATTGGGGGAACTGGGAGGAATGAGTAGCATGTGGAGGACATTGCGAAGGCTGGGGGGGCACTTCGGGGCACTGTGAAGGATGGGAGACACTGGGCACCATGGGGGTCACCGGTGTGTCCGTGCCCGGTGTCCCCGTGC
>NW_020898793.1:0-430 GCF_003984885.1 Neopelma chrysocephalum
ATGGGGAGGGAGTTGGAGGGTGTGTCCCGGGGTGGGGTGTGACCCTTTCCCACCTGTCCATGCCCAGATCTGGCCGGTGCTGTCGGAGACCCTGAACAAGCACAGTGCCGACAACCGGATCGTGGAGCGCTGCTGCCGCTGCCTGCGCTTCGCCGTGCGCTGCGTCGGCAAGGGCTCGGCTGCCCTGCTGCAGCCCCTCGTCACACAGGTACCCACCGGGCACCCACGGGGCACGGGGGCACTGCTGGCACCGGGGGGGACAGGGGGACACGGCTGACATGGGGGCACGGGGACACTGCTGGCACAGGGACACCGCTGACATGGGGGGCATAGGGACACTGCTGATATGGGGGGATGGGGTCACTGCTGACATGGGGGGCACTGGGGACACTGCTGATATGGGGGACATGGGGACACTGCTGACACAGGG
>NW_020898794.1:0-598 GCF_003984885.1 Neopelma chrysocephalum
CCTCCCAATTATCACCCCCAATTACTGCTCCTCATTATTACTCCCCAATTATTGCCCCAATTATCACCCCTCATTATCACCCCCAATTATTGCCCCTCATTATCCCCCCCAATCATTGCCCCCCATTGTCACCCCCCTAATTATTGCTCCCCATTGTAACCCCCAATTATCAACCCCCAATTATCAACCTCCAATTATCTCCCCCCAACTCACCCCTCCCGGGAGTTCGGCCTCTCGGGGGTCCCAAATGCCTCCGGCCTGGGGGGGAGTGAGGGGGTCACTGGGAGGGACTGGGAGCACTGGGAGGATGAGGGGGGGTCACTGGGAGGGACTGGGAGCACTGGGAGGGGGTGCCCCCACCCCAGGCAGGGGGGGTCTTTGCCCTGGGGGGGTGTTTTGGGGCGGGGGGGTTGGTTTTGGGGGTCCTACCAGAGCCCCTGGGGGTGTTTTTGGGGTGGGGGGGCTGGTTTTGGGGTCCTACCAGAGCCCCTGGGGGTGTTTTTGGGGCGGGGGGGTTGGTTTTGGGCTATGAGGGGTGTTTTGGGGTGGGGGTGTTAGTTTTTGGGGTCCTACCAGAGTCCCTGGGGGTGTTTTGGGG
>NW_020898795.1:0-323 GCF_003984885.1 Neopelma chrysocephalum
ATCCCTCCTTCTTCATTTCCCCCCTTCCCCGCTTCCCTCCTTCCTCCACCTCTCCGTCCCCTCTTCCTCCATCCCTTCTTCTTCATCTCTCCCTCCTTCCTCCCCTCTTTTCCCTCCTTCCCGTCTTCCCTCTTTCCTCCCTCTTTCCCCCATCGCTCCATCCCCTCTTCCTCCATCCTTCCGGCGCCTCTTCCTTCATCCCTCCCTTCTCATTTCCCTGCCTCCCCACTCCCCTCCTTCCTCCCTCCACCTTTCCTTTCCATCCCTCCCTCCCTCTCCATCCCTCCCTCCCTCCTCCCCCCTCCCTCCATCCTCCATCCCCC
>NW_020898796.1:0-447 GCF_003984885.1 Neopelma chrysocephalum
GTCAGTGGGTGTCCTGCCCACCCTTAGTGCCACCCATGCATGCCATAGGAGCAGCACCGGGACAGGGGAGGTTTGGGGACGAACAGGTTGAAGATCCCAGAGCTCCTGGGAGGCCTTCAAGGATGGAAGGGTTCAGAGGTGACTCGGGAGAGCTCAGCACCAGCAGCCTCTTCCCAAGCCCAAATGTGCTCCCAGCTACACTCCCAACACACCTCCTGTCCCAAAATAAGCCGAAGCCCCCGAATTCCCCAGGCTGCCCTTCCCAGTGACCCACAGCCAGATCCCAGGGCGCTGCTGGCTCGTCCCATTTAATGGCTCCCCTGCTCTGTCCCTGTCACCCCACAGGGACCCCCGACTCTTCCCGGGGTCACCCTGTCCCCACACACCCCTGTGGCACAGCCGAGCCCCCCCTGTGCCCCCCAGAGCCGGACCCAGCCCGGCTGCAGC
>NW_020898797.1:0-381 GCF_003984885.1 Neopelma chrysocephalum
GCCGCGGCCCAGGACGGGAGGCTCAGGTGGGACCCCAAAATCACCCCGAAATCACCTCGAAATCACCCCAAAATGACCCCAAAATACCCCCAAAATCACCCCCAAAATCACCCCAAAATCACCCCAAAATTACCCCAAAATCACCCCCAAAATCACCCCAACCCCCCCCAAAAAACCACCTAAAAATCCCCCAGAAACCCCCCCGAAATCACCTCAAAATCACCCCAAAATGCCCCAAAATCACACCTCAAAATCACCCCAAAATGCCCCAAAATCACACCCAAATCACACCCAAAATACCCCCAGAATCACCCCCAAAATCATCCCAAAATCACCCCCAAAAATCATCCCAAAATCACCCCCAAATCACCCCAAAAACCC
>NW_020898798.1:0-372 GCF_003984885.1 Neopelma chrysocephalum
CCCCGGCCCCAAAACACCCCCCAGATACCCCTGGGACCCCAAAAATACCTCCCAGAGCCCCCTCGGAACCAACCGGGGACCCCCAGCCCCAAAACACCCCCAAAACTCCCCAAAAATACCCACCCCAATACCCCTGGGACCCCAAAAATACCCCCCAGATACCCCTGGGACTGCCAAAAATACCCCCCTGATATCTCTGGGATCCCCCCCAGAACCAGCCGGGGACCCCCAGCCCCAAAACACCCCCAAAATTCCCCAAAAATACCCCCCAGATACCCCTGGGACCCCCCAAAATACCCCCCAGATACCCCTGGCACCCCAAAATACCCCCCAGATACCCCTGGGACCAAAAATACCCCTCAGAGCCCCCCC
>NW_020898799.1:0-498 GCF_003984885.1 Neopelma chrysocephalum
GTGTCCCCAGGGTGTCCCCAGTGCCCCCCACCTGACGTAGAAGCCCCTTTTGGGGTCGCTCCTGAGCGAGGCGCTGCCCGAGCCCAAGCTGCTGCTGAGGAGCTGCTCCCGCAGGTCGTGGATTTTGGCCTCGAACCGACTGTACTCTGGGGGGGAGGGAGGGGACAGGTGACCCCTGGGGACACCTGGGGGGTTTGGGGGGACAGGAAAGGGGGGGACAGTCCCAGCTCACCCTCGGGTTTGTACTGGGCGATGATGGTGACGGACTGGCCGGCGTTCTTCAGAGCCACGGCCGCCTGCTCGTGGGTGGCACTGCGCAGGTCCACCCCGTTCACCTGGGGACATTGGGGACATCGGGGACATTGGGGGGACACTCAGGGACACCTGGGGACATTGGGGACACCTGGGGACACCTGGGGACAGGGGGGACACCTGGGGACACCTGGGGACACTGGGGACACCTGGGGACACCTGGGGACATTGGGGACACCTGGGGAC
>NW_020898800.1:0-366 GCF_003984885.1 Neopelma chrysocephalum
TGGGGCCATCCCATGGGGGATGATCCTATAGGGGATATGGGGGGAGACTGGGGCCATCCCATCCCATGGGGATGATCCTATAGGGGATATGGGGGGGATTGGGGCCATCCCATGGGGGATGATCCTATAGGGGATATGGGGGGATTGGGGCCATCCCATGGGGGATGATCCTATAGGGGATATGGGGGAGATTGGGGCCACCCCATGGGGGATGATCCTATGGGGGACACAGGAGGGATTGGGGCCATCCCATCCTATGGGGGACACAGGAGGGATTGGGGCCATCCCATCCCATGGGGATGATCCTATGGGGGATATTGGGGGAGATTGGGGCCAACCCATCCCACCCCTGAGCCCTTCCCGTTC
>NW_020898801.1:0-312 GCF_003984885.1 Neopelma chrysocephalum
GCAAAGTCCAGATCCCTGCCCTAGACTGATTTCAGCTCTACCCGCCCCACAATCCCCATGTCAGACACACAGCCATTTCAGCGACGGTGCCACAGGCCCTAGCTCACAGTGATTGCTCTGATTACTGCCCAAGTGGTACAGTCCCAAGCCCAAACCCTGTCCCTACCCCAGTCCCTCAGTGATTTCAGCTCGAGACCCACAAGCTTTATTTCACGGCCAGCTCTGCTCTCTCAGCAGCAGCTCTGAATCTTGCCATCGCCGCCATGGGAAACTGCTCCAGCTTCTCACTGCAGGATCTTCTTCTTGCCTCCA
>NW_020898802.1:0-507 GCF_003984885.1 Neopelma chrysocephalum
GTGACACTGAGACCCTGTGGGTGACACTGTGACCCCACAGGTGACACTGTGACCCCATGGGTGACACTGTGACCCTGTAGGTGACCCTGTGACCCTGCGGGTGACCCTGTAACCCTGTAGGTGACACTGTGACCCCATGAGTGACACTGTGACCCTGTGAGTGACACTGTAACCCTGTGGGTGACACTGAGACCCCGTGGGTGACACTGTGACTCTGTGGGTGACACCACGTCATGTGGGTGACACTGTGACCCTACAGGTGATACTGTGACTTGTGGGTGACATCATGTCACCACAGGTGACACCGTGACCCCATGAATGACACTGTGACCCCACAGGTGACACTGTGACCCTGTAGGTGACACCGTGACCCCACAGGTGACTCTGTGACCCCACAGGTGACACCGTGACCCCATGGGTGACTCTGTGACCCCGTGGGTGACACCGTGACCCTGCAGGTGACCCTGTGACCCCGCGGGTGACCCCGTGACCCCACGGGGTGACCCC
>NW_020898803.1:0-524 GCF_003984885.1 Neopelma chrysocephalum
GGACTTTGGGGGGTGAGAGGGACGCGGGGCCGAGGGGACACGAGGGGTGACGGGGGGACTTTGGGGGGTCACAGGGACGCGGGGCCGGGGGTACACGGGGGGGGTGACGGGGGGACACAGGGGGTGACAGGGACACAGGGGGGTGACAGGGACTTTGGGGGGTGACGGGGGGACACGGGGGGGTGACAGGGGGACACAGGGGGGGTGACAGGGACCGGGCGGGGGGGAGGGGCCGCGGGGCCGGCGGGGGTGGCCCCGGGATCACAGTCGCGTTGTCACGGTGTGACGTTGTCACGGGGTGTGACGGTGTCACGGTGGCCGCGGTGTCACCGTCACTCACAGTTTCGTCTCCCCCCTCCCCTCCCCCCACTTCCCCAGTTAATTAATTCGTTAATTAATTAAAAACGTGGTCAGCAGCGCGGGGCGGGGGAGGGGACGCAGGGGGACAGCGGATGGTGCCAGCCCATCCCCCGCAGCGCGGGGGGAGGGGACGGGGGTGTCCCCAACACCCGGCGCGGTGTCAC
>NW_020898804.1:0-501 GCF_003984885.1 Neopelma chrysocephalum
GGTGATGGTGGGATGATGATGATGATGATGGGGGTGGGATGAAGATGATGGTGGTGGGATGATAATGAAGATGATGATGATGATGATGGTGGTGGGATGAAGATGATGATGATGAAGGTTGGATGATGATGATGATGAAGGTTGGATGATGAAGATGATGATGATGATGATGGGATGAAGATGATGATGATGATGGTGGGATGGAGATGATGATGATGATGATGATGATGATGATGATGAAGGTTGGATGGATGATGATGATGATGACGATGATGATGATGAAGGTGGGATGATGATGATGAAGATGATGATGATGAAGACAATGTTGGGGGTGGGATGATGATGATGATGAAGGTTGGATGATGATGATGATGACGATGAAGATGATGATGAAGGTGAAAGTTGGATGATGATGATGATGATGAAGGTTGGTTGATGATGATGATGAAGGTTAGATGATGATGATGATGGTGGGATGAAGATGATGATGGTGGGATGAAG
>NW_020898805.1:0-1065 GCF_003984885.1 Neopelma chrysocephalum
AGACCGAAGGCGCCAGGACCGGGAGCCCCGGCTGCGCACGTAGAGCCAATCGCGGCGCACAAATAGCAGGCGAGAGCCGGAGGGTCAGGCCCCTCCTTCTGGGCAAAAAGGGCCGTCATTTGCTGGCCGACGCGCCTGCCAGTGGGGGGCTAAAATTGCATACGGTCGAGCATTCCTTCCAGACCGAAGGCGCCAGGACCGGGAGCCCCAGCTGCGTGCGTACAACCGATCGCGGCGCACAAATAGCAGGCGAGAGCCGGAGGGTCAGGTCCCTCCTTCTGGGCAAAAAGGGCCGTCGTTTGTAAGCCGGTGCGCCGGCCGGTGACTAAAATTGCATACGGTCGAGGATTCCTTCCAGACCGAAGGCGCCTGGATCGGGAGTCCCAGCAGCGCGCGTAGAGCCGATCGCGGCGCAAAAATAGCAGGCGAGAGCCGGAGGGTCAGGCCCCTCCTTCTGGGCAAAAAGGGCCTTCGTTCGTGTGCAGATGCGTCGCCAGGCCGGGGGTTAAAATTGCATACGGTCGAGGATTCCTTCCAGACCGAAGGCGCCAGGACCGGGAGCGCCGGCTGCGCGTGTAGAGCCGATCGCGGCGCACAAATAGCAGGTGAGAGCCGGAGGGTCAGGCCCCTTCTTCTGGGCAAAAAGGGCCGTTGTTCGTAGGCCTGTGCGCCGGCCCACCGGGGGCTAAAATTGGATACGGTCGAGGATTCCTTCCAGACCGAAGGCGCCAGGACCGGGAGCCCCAACTGCGCGCGTAGAGCTGATTGCGGTGAACAAATAGCAGGCGAGAGCCGGAGGGTCAGGCCCCTCCTTCTGGGCAAAAAGGGCCGTCGTTGGCTGGCCGGCGCGCCAGCCAGTCGGGGGCTAAAATTGCATACGGTCGAGGATTCCTTCCAGACCGAAGGCGCCAGGACCGGGAGCCCCGGCTGCGCGCGTGGAGCCGATCGCACCGCACAAATAGCAGGCGAGAGCCGGAGGGTCAGGTCCCTCATTCTGGGCAAAAAGGGCCGTCGCTCGCTGACCGGCGCGCCTGCCAGTCGGGGGCTAAAATTGCATACGGTCGA
>NW_020898806.1:0-386 GCF_003984885.1 Neopelma chrysocephalum
CCTCCACGGTCAGCTGGGGACACGGTGACACCTGTGCCACCCCTGTCACCCCCCTGTCACCCTCTGTCACCCCTGTGTCACCTGGGCCACCCCCCTGTCCCCCGCCGTGTCCCCTCCGTCACCTCCTGTCATCCAGGTCACCTGGGTCACCCCCTGTCACCCCCGTCACCCCCTGTCACATCTGTGTCACCCCCTGTCACCCCCTGCCACCCCTGCCCACCTCCATGGTCAGCTGGGGACGGGGACACTGTGTCACCTGTGTCACCTGAGCCACACCCTGTCACCCGAGTCACCTTTGTCACCTGGGTCATCCCCTGTCACCCCCTGCCACCTCCTGTCACCTCCTGTCACCTCCCTGCCACCCCCTGTCACCCCTGTCCCCCGCT
>NW_020898807.1:0-310 GCF_003984885.1 Neopelma chrysocephalum
CCCCCCGGACTCACCTCCTCGTAGTCGTACCAGACGGCGTCGGGAAAATAGGCGGAGATGACGTCCACGCCCTGGGAATTGTGGGAGAATATTCCCAAAAATCCTTAAATCACCTTTTCTTCGGGTGATTTTTAAGGATTTTTAAGGGAGAAGCGAAAAATCCCAATTTTTTTCATAGGAAAAAAATAATTTATATTAAATTTGTATTAAATTTATATTAAATATAAGGAGAAATTTATATTAAATTTCTGTGAAATTTATTATAAATATAAGGAGAAATTTATATTAAAATTCATATTAAATTTATATT
>NW_020898808.1:0-401 GCF_003984885.1 Neopelma chrysocephalum
CCCCCCCCAGGTCTCCACGGCGCAGGAGATCCAGCGGCACTTCGAGGGCCACCCGGCCGACCTGGTGGTCTGTGACGGGGCCCCTGACGGTCAGTTTGGGGGGGCTGCACCCAGGGGGACACCCCTGAACCCCCCAAACCCCCCCTGACCCCCCCAAACCTCCCTGACCCCCCAAATTTTCCTCCAATCCCCCCAAAATTGCAGTGACGGGGCTGCACGACCTCGACGAGTACATCCAGGCCCAGCTGCTGCTGGCGGTGAGTGGGGTCAAAAAACCCCCCCAAATCCACCCTAAATCCGCCCCAAAACCCCTCAGGGACCCCCTCAACCCCTTGGGGACCCCCTAAATCCCCTTTTTGGGGGGTTTTCCCCTAGGCGCTGAACATCACCACCCACGTGCT
>NW_020898809.1:0-478 GCF_003984885.1 Neopelma chrysocephalum
GCGATCGGTTCTACGCGTGCAGCCGGGACTCCCGGTCCTGGCGCCTTCGTTCGGGAAGGAATCCTCGACCGTATGCAATTTTAGCCCCCGGTCGGCAGAAGCACCGGCACACGAAGAACAGCCCTTTTTGCCCAGAAGGAGGGGACCAGACCCTCCGGCTCTCGCCTGCTATTTGTGCGCCGCGATCGGTTCTACGCGCGCAGCCGGGGATCCCGGTCCTGGCGCCTTCGGTCTGGAAGGAATCCTCGACCGTATACAATTTAAGCCCCCGGTCAGCCGGCGCGCGGGCCCGCGAACGAAGGCCCTTTTAAGCAGAAGGAGGGGCTTGACCCTCCGGCTCTCACCTCCTATTTGTGCATCGCGATCGGCTCTACTCGCGCAGCCAGGGCTCCCGGTCCTGGCGCCTTGAGTCTGGAAGGAATCCTCCACCGTATGCAATTTTAGCCCCCGGCTATCTGGCGCACCGGCCCACGAACCA
>NW_020898810.1:0-1151 GCF_003984885.1 Neopelma chrysocephalum
TTTTCCCATTAAAATCCCATTTTTTCCCATTAAAATCCCATTTTTTTTCCATTAAAATCCCATTTTTCCCATTAAAATCCAATTTTTTCCCATAAAAAAATCCCATTTTTCCCATTTTTTCCCATTTTTTCCCTAAAAAATCCCAAATTTTTTCCCATTAAAATCCCAAATTTTTCCCCAAAAATTCCCAATTTTTTCCCATTAAAATCCCATTTTTTTTCCCCATTAAAATCCCAATTTTTTTCCCATTAAAATCCCAATTTTTTTCCATTAAAATCCCATTTTTTCCCATTAAAATCCCATTTTTTCCCTAAAAAATCCCATTTTTCCCCATAAAATCCCAATTTTTTCCCTAAAAAATCCCATTTTTTCCCATTAAAATCCCATTTTTTTCCATTAAAATCCCATTTTTTTCCCAAAAAATCCCATTTTTTTCCCATTAAAATCCCATTTTTTCCCTAAAAAATCCCATTTTTTTTCCCTAAAAAATCTAATTTTTTTCCCATTAAAATCCCAATTTTTTCCCATTAAAATCCCATTTTTTCCCTAAAAAATCCCAATTTTTCCCATTAAAATCCCAATTTTTCCCCATTAAAATCCCATTTTTTTCCCATTAAAATCCCATTTTTTTCCATTAAAATCCCATTTTTTTCCCTAAAAAATCCCATTTTTTCCCATTAAAAAATCCCATTTTTTCCCATTTTTTCCCATTTTTTTCCCTAAAAAATCCAAATTTTTTCCCATTAAAATCCCAATTTTTTCCCAAAAAAATCCCAATTTTTTCCCATGAAAAAAATCCCATTTTTTCCCATTAAAATCCCATTTTTTCCCATTTTTTCCCTAAAAAATCCCAATTTTTTCCCATTAAAATCCCAAATTTTTCCCCAAAACTTCCCAATTTTTTCTCCATTAAAATCCCATTTTTTCCCATTAAAATCCCATTTTTTTCCCATTAAAATCCCATTTTTTCCCATTTTTTTCCCTAAAAAATCCCAATTTTTCCCCATAAAATCCCAATTTTTCCCCATTAAATTCCCAATTTTTTCCCATTAAAATCCCATTTTTTCCCATTAAAATCCCATTTTTTTCCCATTAAAATCCCAGTTTTTTCCCATTAAAATCCCATTTTTTCCCATTAAAATCCCTTTTTT
>NW_020898811.1:0-376 GCF_003984885.1 Neopelma chrysocephalum
AGGGACTGGAGGACGGGGTGGGGGTCCATGGGGGGACACTGGGGGGGCGCTGGGAGGGACTGGGAGGGAGCTGGAGGTCACTGGAGGTCACTGGATGTTGCTTGGATGGTGCTGGATGTAACTGGGAGTCACTGGGATGGCGCTGGAGTGGTGCTGGGAGACACTGGGAGGTGGTGGGAGGGACTGGGAGGCACTGGGAGGCACTGGGAGGTGGTGGGAGGTGGTGAAGTGGAGCTGGGAGGGCACTGGGAGGGCACTGGGAGGCACTGGGAGGGACTGGGAGGGACTGGGAGGTGATGGGATGGAGCTGGTGGTCACTGGGAGGCACTGGAGTGGAGCTGGGAGGGACTGGGAGGGACTGGGAGGCGGTGGGAGG
>NW_020898812.1:0-324 GCF_003984885.1 Neopelma chrysocephalum
CCCCCCGGGACCCCCCAAACTCAAAGGGAACCCCCCAAAACACACCCAGAGTCACCCAGAGCCCCAAGGACCACCCAGGACCCCCAAAACCCACCCAGGGACCCCCCCAGTCATTGGGGAACCCCCCAAAACCCCCCAGGACCCCCCAGGACCCCCCAAAGTCATCCCGAGTCCAGGGACCCCCCAAAAACTCCCCAGGACCCCCCAAAACTCCCCCAGAGTCACCCAGAGCTTCAAGGACCACCCAGGACCCCCAAAAACCCACCCAGGGACCCTCAAACCCACCCAGGGACCCCAAGGACCCCCAAAACCCACCCAGGGACC
>NW_020898813.1:0-714 GCF_003984885.1 Neopelma chrysocephalum
CTCAAAGCCACGCCCCCCTCTCTCTCACCGCCGGCCGCTCGCTCCTCATCTTCCTCTTCCTCTTCTTCCTCCTCTTCCTCCTCCTCCTCCTCCTCCTCCTCCTCCTCGAAGGCTCCGTCCTCGCTCCCGCCCGGGCCCCGCCCGGCCGCCATCATGGCCGCCCTGCGCCGCCAGGGGGCGCCGCCGTCACCGGGGACACGCCCACAATGTGTCAGGCCCCACCCACCACGAGTCAGGCCCCTCCCACCAAACCACAGGCTCCTCCCACCAGCCACTCCCACCATGTCACGGGCCACTCCCACCAGTCCATAAGCCCCTCCTCCAACCCCAGGCCCCTCCCACTCCCAAGCCCCCCATACCCCACCCCACACCCCGCAAATCCCTCCCACCTCCCCAATAGCCCCTCCCACCCCCATAAGCCCTTCCCACCCCATCAGCCCCTCCCACACACCCCAGGCCCCTCCCCTGCCCACCCAAGCCCCTCCCACCCCACGGACCCCCAATACCCTCCCTTTCCATCCCAGGCCCCTCCCACCGCCCCACAAGCCCCTCCCACCATCGCCTAAGCCCCGCCTCCACACCCCAGGCCCCTCCCACCACCCCACAAACCCCTCCCACCCCAAGCCCCCCAATAACCCCCGCCCCCTTCCCCACCACCCCACAAGCCCCTCCCACCGCCCATAAAGCCCCTCCCACCCCCAATCCTTCCCCCCC
>NW_020898814.1:0-1138 GCF_003984885.1 Neopelma chrysocephalum
CAGGGCAGAAAGCTCTTACTACTAATGGAGCCTCCCGGCAGACAAACGAACTGCACCACAAAGCAAAAGCTTCTAGGCTTTGTTCCTGGCGATAAGGGCTGTTGTTTCCTGTTTTCAGCCCTGCCTTCCAAATGCCAGCCCGACTCCCAAAATTGCATAGAAACCAAGAGTCCTCCCACACCAAACCTGCCAGCACAGAAAGCTCTTGCTGCTTCCAGTTGAGTCTCCAGGCAGACAAAGCAACTGCACCACAAAACCAAAGCTTCCAGGCTTTCTTTCCTGCCGATAAGGGCTGTTGTTTCCTGTTTTCAACCCTGCCTCGCCATTGCCAGCCCAACTCTCAAAATTGCATAGAAACAAAGATTCCGCCCACACCAAAGGTGCCAGCACAGAAAGCTCTTGCTCCCCATAGAGTCTCCCGGCAGACAAAGCAACTGCACCACAAAGCCAAAGCTTCCAGGCTTCATTTCCTGCTGGTATTGGCTGTTGTTTCCTGTTTTCAGCCCTGACTCCCAACTGCCAGCCCGTGCCCCAAAATTGCCTATGGACGAAGATTCCTCCCAGAACAAAGGTGCCATTAGAGGAAGCTCTTGCTACTAATAGAGTCTCCCGGCAGACAAACCAAGTGCACAACAAAGCAAAAGCTTCCAGCCATTCTATCTTGGAAATTAGGGCTGTTGTTTCCTCTTTGTAGCCCGACCTCCAACTTCAAGGTCTACTGCCAAAATTGCATACAAACAAAGATTCCTCCCACAACAGAGGTGCCTGCAGAGAAAGCTCTTGCTTCTCATGGAGTGCACGGGCTGACCCAGCAGCAGAAGCACAAAGCAAAACCACCCAGGCTTCCTTTCCTGGGGATATGGGCTGTTGTTTCCTGTTTTCAGCCCTGACTCCCAAATGCCAGCCCGACTCCCAAAATTGCATATGGACGAAGATTCCTCCCAGAACAAAGGTGCCATTAGAGGAAGCTCTTGCTCCTAATGGAGTCTCCCAGCAGACAAACCAACTGCACAACAAAGCCAAAACTTCCAGCCTTTCTATCTTGGAAATTAGGGCTGTTGTTTCCTCTTTGTAGCCCTGCCTCCAACTTCAAGGTCTACTGCCAAAATTGCATACAAACAAAGATTCCTCCCACAAC
>NW_020898815.1:0-565 GCF_003984885.1 Neopelma chrysocephalum
GTTGTGGGAGTAATCTTTGTCTGTATGCAATTTTGGCAGCAGGCCTTGAAGTTGGGAGGCAGGGCTGAAAACAGGAAACAACAGCCCTTATCGCCAGGAAAGAAAGCCTGGAAGCTTTTGTTTGTGGTGCAGTTGCTTTGTCTGCCGGAAGACTCCGTTAGTAGGAAGAACTTTCTGTGCTGGCGCTTTTGGTGTGGGAGGAATCTCTGTTTCTATGCAATTTTGAGAGTCGGGCTGGCAGTTGAAGGCAGGACTGAAAACAGGAAACAAGAGCCAATATCGGAAGGAAAGGAAGCCTGGAAGCTTTGGTTTTGTGGTGCAGTTGCTTTGTCTGCCTGGAGACTCAACTGGAAGCAGCAAGAGCTTTCTGTGCTGGCAGGTTTGGTGTGGGAGGACTCTTGGTTTCTATGCAATTTTGGGAGTTGGGCTGGCATTTGGAAGGCAGGGCTGAAAACAGGAAACAACAGCCCTTATCGCCAGGAACAAAGCCTAGAAGCTTTGGCTTTGTGGTGCAGTTGGTTTGTCTGCCGGGAGGCTCCATTAGTAGTAAGAGCTTTCTGCCCTG
>NW_020898816.1:0-613 GCF_003984885.1 Neopelma chrysocephalum
CACTGCCTGCAGCACCCAGGGCACAGGAGAGAAGGCAGAGAGATGAGGGGCAGCCTGGGCTGGGAGGTGACTGAGCTCTCACTACGAGAGAAACCTTCTCAGGATTTGAAGGAAGGATTCTCTGGTGGTAGGAAAGTTCAACTTGCCTGCCTGGAGGCATCTCCTAAAGCTGGCCCATCCCACAGCTTCTAGGATCTTTCAGCAGGACTCTCCCAGTTGCTGCAGTGCAGAGGAAGTGGCCATATGGCAGAGCAGGGCAGGAGCTGCAGGCAGCAAGGGCAGAGAGGAGAAGGGAGCAGGAGGTTCAAGGGATCCTGGGGTGGGAGGACAGGGCAGAGCTGCTCAGGGCAGGAACCTTGCCAGCCCTTTGCCACGCTCAGGCTCTGGCTGCAGAGCAGTGCAGGGGAGTTCCTGCCAGTGCCTCTCCCAGCTGCCAAATGCCAGCAGTGGCAGGAGCTGTCAGGATGGCTCTGGTGGATTTGCTGGGGTGCAGCAGGAGAAGCTGCTGCAGAGCAGGACTTGCTGCTGCCCCCTCAGAGGCCCAGGGCAAGAAGGTTCCCTGTGCCAGGGCTGGCTGTGGGCTGGGAAGGTGGGGGTGCAGCCAGGGGTGCCC
>NW_020898817.1:0-325 GCF_003984885.1 Neopelma chrysocephalum
TGCTGCCCCTTGCCCAGCTCCAGCTCCTGACCCTCTGTCTCTCTCTTCTCCCAGGCTACAACGAGCAGCCAGTCCTGCCCAGTGAGTACCTTGCAGCAAGTGCCTCGAGGGCTCTTCTTTCAGTCAGAGGGTGTTGAGGGCTGAGACTTGAGGTCCCAGAGGGAGGCAGGGAGCCTGAAAGCCTTTCCAATGGGCTGGCAGAACAATTCTGCACTTGTCCTGCCAGGGCCCTGTCACCCTCACTCTGTTCCCTCCTCACTCCCTATCTCTGTATTTTGCAGCTCCCCCCCACCCACCAACAACAGCTGCTGCCCTCGAGCCTTTC
>NW_020898818.1:0-350 GCF_003984885.1 Neopelma chrysocephalum
GGGGGAGAGGATTGAAGGGGGGCAAAAAAAAAAAAAAAAAAAAAAAAACCCAAAAAAAATCCGGGAAAACGGGGGAGAAAAAAAAGGGAAAAAAGGGGAAAAAAGAGAGGAAAAAAAAAGGGGAGATGGGAAAAAAGGGGGGGGGGGGGGAGGGGGTTTAATGGCGAGAAAACCCCCCCGGGAATGGCCCCTAAAATCGAACCCCTCCCCCACCCGAGACGCTCCCGGCGCCCCTCCCCCCACGCAGGAACCTCTCTTAAAGCCCCTCCCCCACCTTCCGGACCCCCCCAAACCCCCCCATTTCCCCCCCAAAAAATCGCGTCCCCTCCCCCCACTCAAGACGGTTTTTG
>NW_020898819.1:0-404 GCF_003984885.1 Neopelma chrysocephalum
GTTCTCGCCTGCCCTTTGTGCGCCTCGCTCGGCTCTACGCGTGCAGATGGGGCTCCCGGCCCCGGCGCCTTGGTTCTTGAAGGAATCCTCGACCGTACCTGATTTTGGACCTCGGCCAGCCTCGGGACGCCAAAGGCGCCTGCCCGCGAACGACAGCCCTTTTTGCCCCGAAGGAGGGGCCTGAACCTCCCGCTCTCGCCTGCCCTTTGTGCACCTCGCTCGGCACTACGCGTGGAGATGGGGCTCCCTGCCCTCTCACCTCCGGTCTGGGAGGAATGCTCGACCGTATCCGATTTCGGACCCCGGTCAGCCCTGGGCCACCCAAGGCGCCTGCCCGTGAACGACGGCCCTTTTTACCCAGTAGGAGGGGTCTGATCCGCCGGTTCTCGCCTGCCCTTTGTGCG
>NW_020898820.1:0-1128 GCF_003984885.1 Neopelma chrysocephalum
GGGGGGGTACACAGACACAAATAGGGGGGACACAGACACAAACGGGGGGCTCAGGGGTCACCCAGGGGGGCCTCACCACTTCATGAGGAACATGAGCTGCCCGCAGGAGTCGGTGGCCCCGATGATCTTCTCAGGCTGCAGCCCCCGGTCGAACCCGCGGGCGATGTCGTTGCTCTGGGGTTTGGGGGGAAAAGGGGGTTTTTGGGGGGAAAAGGGGGTTTTTGGGGGGAGGAGGCGGCAGGGAGGGGGGCACAGCCCCGGGTTGTGATGGTTGGAGGTCACAGGGTTGGGGATGTTGTGCCTAGGCTGGTGCCCATATCCCTATCCCATGTCCCCATCCCTGTGTCCCCTCCCCATGACCCCATCCCATATCCCCATCCCTGCGTCCCCACCCCATCCCCATGTCCCCATTCCATCCCTGTGTCCCCATTCCACTCCTGTATCCCCATCCCTGTATCCCCATCCCATGTCCCCATTCCATCCCTGTATCCCCATCCCATGTCCCCATTCCATCCCATCCCTGTGTCCCCATTCCATCCCTGTATCCCCATCCCATGTGTCTATTCCATCCCTGTAACCCCATCCCATATCTCCATCCCTGCGTCCCCATTGCACCCCTGTATCCCCATTCCATATCCCCATCCCATCCCATCCCTCTGTCCCCATTCCATGCCTGCATCCCCATCCCATCTCCCCATACCTGTATCCCCATCCCCATGTCCCCTCCCCATGTTCCCATCCCATCCCTGTGACCCCATCCCATCCCTGTGTCCCCATTCCATCCCCATATCCCCATCCCATCTCATCCCTGCATTCCCATTCCATGCCTGCATCCCCATCCCTGTATCCCCCTGCCCATGTCCCCTCCCCATGTCCCCATCCCCATCCCCGTATTCCCATCCCACATCCCCATCCCCGTATTCCCATCCCACATCCCCATCCCATCCCATATCCCCATCCCCATATTCCCATCCCATGTCCCCATCCCATCCCTCTATCCCCATCCCCGTGTCCCCTCCCCATGTCCCCATCCCTGTATCCCCATCCCCACGTCCCCTCCCCGTGTTCCCATCCCATGCCCGTATCCCCATCCCATATCCCCATCCCATATCCCCCTCCCCGTGTCCC
>NW_020898821.1:0-372 GCF_003984885.1 Neopelma chrysocephalum
TGGCGCTCCGGGTTCTGGCGCATTCGGTCTGGAAAGAAACCTCGACCATATGCAATTTTAGCCCCCGGCCGGCCGGCGTACCAGCCCACGAACGACGGCCCTTTTTTCCTAGAAGGAGGGGCCTGACCCTCCGGCTCTCGCCTGCTATTTGTGCGCCGCGATCGGCTCTATGCACGCAGCCGGGGCTCCCGATCCTGGCGCCTTCGGTCTGGAAGGAATCCTCGACCGTATGCAATTTTAGCCCCCGGTCGGCCGACGCACCGGCACATGAACGAAGGCCCTTTTTGCCCAGAAGGAGGGACTTGACCCTCCGGCTCTCGCCTGATATTTGTGCGCCGCGATCGGCTCCACGCGCGCAGCCGGGGCTCCCGG
>NW_020898822.1:0-319 GCF_003984885.1 Neopelma chrysocephalum
GAGAGCCGGAGGGTCAGGCCCCTCCTTCTGGGCCAAAGGAGCCATTGTTCGCTGGGCGGCGCGCCTGCCAGATGGGGGCTAAAATTGCATACGGTCGAGGATTCCTTCCAGACCGAAGGCGCCAGGACCGGGAGCCCCGGCTGCGCGCGTGGAGCCGATCGCGGCGCACAAATAGCAGGCGAGAGCCGGAGGGTCAGGCCCCTCCTTCTAGGAAAAAAGGGCCGTCGTTCGTGGGCTGGTACGCCGGCCGGCCGGGGGCTAAAATTGCATACGGTCGAGGTTTCTTTCCAGACCGAATGCGCCAGAACCCGGAGCGCCA
>NW_020898823.1:0-386 GCF_003984885.1 Neopelma chrysocephalum
GTAATTTACTCATCAAATTGTATTGCATGTTATATTCCTATATATATTATTGTAATCAATGTTGTGTTAAGGCTGGGGGACTGTAAGTTGCAGAATGGTTCATTAATCTGTCAGCATCATAGGCTGATAGTCCTGCAGCTTGCAGTTCTTAAGCTGACAAGTTATTGTGCCTTGCTGAATAAGTATTTTGTATCTTATTTTTCTAAAAGCATATTGTCTCCTAGCACACGCATAAAGTAACAAAGGGAAGGACAAGGATCGAAAGGTCCAGTACGAGAACGATACAGAGAATCCAAGATGGACATCCGGAGATATCTACACACTAAGCTACACACTAGTCCTCAAGGACGAAGGACTGATTAAAACTATGGAAAGCAAAGCACCTG
>NW_020898824.1:0-300 GCF_003984885.1 Neopelma chrysocephalum
TTACTGGTTCAAACTGGGAATGAATGGGGGGCGACTGGTCCAAACTGGGAGCCTGGGAGGGGTTACTGGGCTGTCCTGGGAGGGACTGGGGTCTGGTCTGGAGGGTGTCACTGGTCCATACTGGTCCATACTGGTCCGTAACCCCCCTCTCTCTCCCCACAGCCTCCACACCACTCCATCCTGGTCCGTACTGGTCCGTACTGGTGTCTAACACCGCATCCCTCCCCACAGCCCCTTTACCGCTCCATACTGGTCCATACTGGTCCATACTGGTCCATACTGGTCCATACTGGTCCGTAC
>NW_020898825.1:0-675 GCF_003984885.1 Neopelma chrysocephalum
CAGCCAGGATCCCCTCAGGGCTGGGGGAGAGGAGGCCACGGCCCCCCTTCATCCTCCTCTTCATCCTCCTCATCCTCCTCCTGAGGGGTTTCCTCACCCCCCTCCCTCTAAAGGCCTTTGGGGACCCTTCAATTCACCCCTCCTGGGGGAATTCGGGGGTAAAACTGCAGAAGTTGGGGCTGTTGGTGCGTTTGTCCCCACTTTAGCCCCGTTTTGGCCATTTCGGCCTCATTCTGACCATTTTGGGCTCATTTTGGTCCTGTTTAACCCTTTATTCGTTTAAGCTGGGCTTTGTCCTCGCTTGACCCTGTCTTGGCCACGTTTGGCCCCGTTTGGGCCGTTTTACCCCCATTTTGTCCCTGCTTGGGCCCGTTTGGGCACCATTTGGTCCAATTTTGGTTTGTCCCCATTTAGCCCCATTTAGTCCCTTCTTAGTCCAGTTATGGCCATTTGAGCCCCATTTCGGCCCCATTTTGTCCCCTCTTAGCCCCATTTTGACTGTGTTTTGCCCCATTTTGTCCCCATTCAGCCCCTTTTTGGCTCTGTTCAGCCCTGTTTTTGGTCCTGTTCAGTTTTAGCCATTTAAACCCCGTTTAGCCCCGTTCCCCCCCCTTAGCCCCATTTGTCCCCATTTTGTCCCCCTTTAACCCCATTTTTTCCTGGCTTAGCTCCGTT
>NW_020898826.1:0-304 GCF_003984885.1 Neopelma chrysocephalum
GTGAGAACAGGAACATTGTCTCATGAGAACAGAGACCTGTTTTGAACGAGAGTGGTCAGGAAAAACATCAACATGAGAGAAAAATAAGAGCAGGTGCTCGGGACTGTTGTGGGAACCTCACAGGGCTGTTTTGAGAAAGAGCAAAGTTGTTGTGAGAAAGTAGAGTTTAGAAAATGCACCTATTAGCTGTAAGAATTCTGCTGTGTGAGTTTGAACTGTCCCATCCGTGTGGATTACGTGTGTTCAAAAACTGTACTTAAAGGGACTGCTTAGCAGTCCCTTTAAGTACAGTTTTTGAACACAC
>NW_020898827.1:0-369 GCF_003984885.1 Neopelma chrysocephalum
AAATTCCCAGGGGACACCCAAAATTCCAGGGGGACACCCAAAATTCCCAGGGGAGACACAAAATTCCCAGGGGACACCCAAAATTCCAGGGGGGGACACCCAAAATTCCAGGGGGGCACACAAAATTCCCAGGGGGGACACCCAAAATTCCAGGGGGGACACAAAATTCCCAGGGGGGGACACAAAATTCCAGGGGGGGACCCAAAATTCTAGGGGGACACCCAGAATTCCAGGGGGACACAAAATTCCCAGGGGGGACACCCAAAATTCCAGGGGGACACCCAAAATTCCCAGGGGACACCCAAAATTCCAGGGGGACACCCAAAATTCCAGGGGGACACAAAATTCCCAGGGGACACCCAAAATTCC
>NW_020898828.1:0-325 GCF_003984885.1 Neopelma chrysocephalum
CCCACAAAAATCCCCCAAAAACAAAACCCAAAAACCCCAAAAAAACGCCCAAAAATCCCCTCAAAAAAACCCTAAAAATCCTAAAAAAACCCTCCAAAAAAACCCCAAAAACCCCTTGAAACCCCCCAAAAACCCAGAAAAAAAAAAAAAAAACCCCCCAAAAAAACCACTTAAACCCCCCCCAAAAAAATCAAAAAAACCCTTAAAATTCCAAAAAAAACCACCCAAAAGAAACCCCAAAAAAACCCTTAAAACCACCAAGAAAATAAAAAAAAAATCTAAAATCCCCAAGAAAAACCTCCAAAAAAAACCCCAAAAACCCCTT
>NW_020898829.1:0-379 GCF_003984885.1 Neopelma chrysocephalum
AAAGACCCATAACTGACTCAAATCTCCCCAAAAAATCACCCAAAACTCACCCAAATCTCCCCAATAAATCACCAGAAACTCACCCAAATCTCCCCCAAAAGTCACCAAAAACTGACTCAAATCTCCCCGAAACTGACCCAAAACTGACTCAAATCAACCCCCAAAATCACTCAAAACTGACTCAAATCTCCCAAAAAATCACCCAAAACTGGCTCAAATCTCCCAAAAAATCACCCCAAACTGAACAAAAACTGACTCAAATCTCCCCAAAAAATCACCCAAAACTGACTCAAATCTCCCCAATAAATGACGAAAAATTGACACAAATCTCGTCAAAAAATGATTACAAATTACCCCAAACTGACCCAAATCTCCTCAA
>NW_020898830.1:0-1339 GCF_003984885.1 Neopelma chrysocephalum
CTGGAACATCCTGTGTCCGGAACATTCCATGTCTGGAATATCCGGTGTCAGGATGTTCCAGATACAGGGTGATCTGGACACGGGATTTTCTGGGCACAGGGTGCTCTAACTATGGGATGTCCCGGACACAGGATGTTCCAGATACCAGATGTTCCGGACACGGAATATCCCAGGCCCGGGATATTCCAGACACAGAATGTTCCGAACATGGAATGTTCCGGATACGGGGTGTTCCAGACACGGGACATTCAGAGATGGGATATTCCAGGCACGGAATGTTCCCGGCACGGGATCTTCCAGACACGGGATGTTCCAGAGACGGGATCTTTCGGACACGGGATGTTCCAGACCTGGGATATTCCAGACATGGGATATTCCGGACATGGAATGTTCCAGACACGGGATGTTCCAGGCATGGGATGTTCCGGATACGGAATGTTCCAGCCACTGGATGTTCCAGGCACGGAATCTTCCGAACACAGGATATTCTGGAGACGGGATATTCCTGACACCGGATACTCCTGACACCGGATATTCCAGACATGGAATGTTCCGGACATAGGATGTTCCAGATACAGGGTGATCTGGACACGGGATTTTCTGGGCACAGGGTGCTCTAACTATGGGATGTCCCGGACACGGGATGTTCCAGATACCAGATGTTCCGGACACGGAATATTCCAGGCCCGGGATATTCCAGACACAGAATGTTCCGAACATGGGATTTTCCGGATACGGGGTGTTCCAGACACGGGACATTCAGACATGGGATATTCCAGGCACGGAATGTTCCTGGCACGGGATCTTCCAGAGCCAGGATGTTCCAGACACAGGATCTTTCGGACACGGGATGTTCCAGACCTGGGATATTACAGACATGGGATATTCCGGACATGGAATGTTCCGGACACGGGATTTTCAAGGCACGGGATCTTCCGAACACAGGATATTCCAGACACGGGATGTTCCGGTCACGGGATGTTGAAGGCATGGAATGTTCCAGACCCAGGAAGTTCCAGGCACAGAATGTTCCAGGCACAGGATCTTCCGGACACAGGATGTTGCAGACATGGGATATTCCAGACATGGGATGTTCCAGACCTGGGATATTCCAGACACGTGATGTTCCAGGCACAGAATGTTCTGAACGCGGAATGTTCCGGGTACGGGGTGTTCCAGATACGGGTGGTCCAGACAGGATATTCAGACATGGGATATTCCAGGCACGGAATGTTCTGAGCACGGGATGTTTTGGAGACGGGATATTCCTGACACCGGATAGTCCTGACACCGGATATTCCATGTCTGGAATATCCGGTGTCAGGACTATCCGGTGTCA
>NW_020898831.1:0-381 GCF_003984885.1 Neopelma chrysocephalum
GGCCGGGGGGGGGAACCGGGACACGGACACCGGGACACGGCCGGCAGCGCCCGCCCGCGGCCCCGCCACCCGCCGCTGGCACCGCCGCCGCCGCAGGGCACAGCCGGGCGCGGCCCCGGAGGAGCCGCCGCCGCCGCCATGAACAGCGTGGGAGGCGCCGATGAGATCGGGTGAGGGGAAGGGGGGGGGGGGGGGCGCGCGGGGGGGGGGGGGGGGGGGGGGTCGGTCTCGGTCACCTTTCCCCGCAGCCTGGAGCGAAGGTCGCGCCGGGGCTCCCCCGGGCCGGGGATGCTCATGGGGCCCGGTGCCGGACCGCTGAGGGGTGTCTGGTGCGGGGTCGGGGGGCGCTGAGGGGGAGCCGGTGCGGGGTCAGGGGGGTTA
>NW_020898832.1:0-1062 GCF_003984885.1 Neopelma chrysocephalum
GGGGGGGGGCCCAAAAATTTGGGATCGGCACCCCCAGACCCCCCTGGGACCCCCACCTTGAGGATGGGGACGTTCTCCTGCCCCTCAGGACCCCCTCAAACCCCCTTTGGGCACCCCCAGGATGCCCCAAACCCCCCCCCAAAATTCCCTCTCCTGCCTTCCTGAGATCCCAAAGGCCCCCAAAACCCCCCCAGGACCCCCCAAATCCCTCCAAAACCCCCCAAAATCCCCCAAAACCCCATCAGGCCCCCCCCACCTTGAGGATGGGGACGTTCTCCTGCCCCCCCTTGAAGACGGCGCGGTTGCAGAGCCCCCAAACCCCCACCCAAAACCCCCCCAAATCCCCTCAAACCCCTCCCAAATCCCCCCAAAACCCCCCAAACCCCCCCAGGACCCCAAAAAATGCCCCCCAGAGCCCCCACCTTGAGGATGGGGACGTTCTCCTGCCCCCCCTTGAAGACGGCCCTGTTGCAGAGCCCCGCGATGTGACTCAGGGCCACCCAGGTCGGGGAGCTCTTGTCGAAGGCCGTGCCTGGTTTTGGGGGGGGAAAAACACAAAAAGGGGGGTCAGACCCCACCCCCGACAGCCCCTGGTGGCCCCCAGTGCCCCCCAGTAGCCTCCAGTCCTCAATGGTTTCTTATCCCCCAGTGGTCCCCCAATAACCCCCCAAACACAGCCCATTTTCCCCCAAAATACCCCCCCTAGCCCCCCAAATATCCCAAAAAATACCCCATAACCCATAAACACCCCCCAAATACTCCAAATATCCCCCCAAAAAATCCATAACCCCCCATTTTCCCCCCAAATATCCCCTATAAACTCCCATTTCCCCCCAAATATCCCCTGGTTTCCCCCATAACCCCCCATTTCTCTCGTATTTCCCCCCAAATAACCCCCCAAATATCCCCGATAACCCCCCAAACACTCCCATCCCCCCCATAACCCCCCATTTCCCCCCAATAATCCCATAAATACCCCCTATAACCCCCCAATACTCCCCATTTTTCCCCCATTTCCCCCATATCCCCTCCCAAAAAACCTCATTTCCCCCATTCCCCCCC
>NW_020898833.1:0-356 GCF_003984885.1 Neopelma chrysocephalum
GGATGGTGTTGGGGGTTGCAGGACGTGGGCAGCACGGTTGTGGGGGTGACAGGACGGTTTTGGGAGTTGCAGGATGGTTTTGGGGTGGGCAGGAAGGTTTTGGGGGTGACAGGGCGGCTTTGGAGGTGACAGGGTGGCTTTGGGGGTTGCAGGACGGTTTTGGGGGTGACAGGACGGTTTTGGGGCTTGCAGGGCGGTTTTGGGGTGGGCAGGATAGTTTTGGGGGTTACAGGACAGTTTTGGGATGGGCAACACGGTTGTGGGGGTGACAGGACAGTGTTGGGGGTTGCAGGACAGTTTTGGGGTGGCCAGGACGGTTGTGGGGGTGACAGGACTGTTTTGGGGGTGACAGGGTG
>NW_020898834.1:0-326 GCF_003984885.1 Neopelma chrysocephalum
AGGCCCCCATGTTCCCCAATGTCCCCTCCATGTCCCTGTGTCCCCCCCATGCCCCCAATGTCCCCCAATGTCCCCTCCATGTCCCTGTGTCCCCCCCATGCCCCCAATGTCCCCCTATGTTCCCCCATGTCCCCCTGTGTCCCCCAATGCCCCCCCATGTCCCCCAATGTCCCCTCCATGTCCCTGTGTCCCCCCATGCCCCCAATGTCCCCCAATGTCCCCTCCATGTCCCTGTGTCCCCCCATGCCCCCAATGTCCCCCTATGTTCCCCCATGTCCCCCTGTGTCCCCCAATGCCCCCCCATGTCCCCCAATGTCCCCTCCATG
>NW_020898835.1:0-392 GCF_003984885.1 Neopelma chrysocephalum
CCCTGTCCCTGTGTCCCATGTCCCCCTGTCCCTGTGTCCCCTGTCCCTGTGTCCCCTGTCCCTGTGTCCCTGTGTCCCCTCACCATGGTGGAGTCCTCCTTCCTCAGGATGACGAACCCACATCCCTGTGTCCCTGTCCCTGTGTCCCCTGTCCCTGTGTCCCCTGTCCCCCTGTCCCTGTGTCCCCTGCCCCTGTGTCCCCTGTCCCTGTGTCCCTGTGTCCCCTGTCCCTGTGTCCCATGTCCCCCTGTCCCTGTGTCCCCTGTCCCCTGTCCCTGTGTCCCCTCACCATGGTGGAATCCTCCCTGCTGAGGATGAGGAACCCGTGTCTCTGTCCGTCCTCCTCGGAACTTTCCGGAGCCGGCGGCGTCTCCGTGTCCGTGCTGGCCCCC
>NW_020898836.1:0-655 GCF_003984885.1 Neopelma chrysocephalum
TTGTCAATGGTGGTGACAGCGATGACAAACCCGTACCTGGGGGGGGGACACGGCCGGGGGGGCCATGGAGGGGTCTCAGGGAGGTTTAGGGGATGTTTGGGGGGTCCTGGGGGTGTCTCAGGAGGGTTTAGGGGATGTTTGGGGGGTTCTCGAGTTGCTCAGGTGGGTCCTGGGGGTGTCTCAGGGGGCTTCCAGAGGAGATCTGGGGGTTCTTCAGGTGTCTGGGGGTGTCTCAGGGGGATTTGGGGATGTTTGGGGGGGTCCTTAGGGTGTTTCAGGAGGGTTTAGGGGATGTTTGGGGGGTCCTTGAGTTGTTCAGGTGGGTCTTGGGGATGCCTCAGGAGGTTTAGGGGATGTTTGGGGGGTTTCTGGGGGTGTCTCAGGGAGGTTTAGGGGATGTTTGGGAGGGTCTGGGGGTGTCTCAGGGGGATTTGGGGATGTTTGGGGGGTCCTGGGGGTGTCTCAGGGGGCTTCCAGAGGAGATCTGGGGGTTCTTCAGGGGTCTGGGGGTGTCTCAAGGGGGTTTGGGGGATGTTTGGGGGTTCCTGGGGTGTCTTAGGGGGGTTTAGGGGATGTTTGGGGGGTCTGGGGGGTCTCAGGGGAGTTTGGGGGGCATCTCAAGGGGGTCCCTGCTCACTTCCCAGTGTCCATCCTG
>NW_020898837.1:0-373 GCF_003984885.1 Neopelma chrysocephalum
GGAAGAGGAAGAGAAAAAGAAGCAGGAAGAGGAAGAGAAAAAGGAGCAGGAGGAGGAAGAGAACGGAGAGGAGGAGGGGAAAAGGAGAATGAGGAAGAGAAGAAGGGGGAGGAGGAAGAGGAGAAAGGAAGAAGAGGAGGAGGAAGAGGAGGAGGAAAAGCAGCAGGAAGAAGAAGAGGAAGAAAGGGAAAAGGGAGAGGGAAGAGGAGGAGGATGGGGAGGAGGAAGAAGAGAAAAAGGAGCAGGAGGAGGAAGAGGATGGGGAGGAGAGAAGGAGAATGAGGAAGAGAAGAAGGGGAGGAGAAAGAGGAGAAAGGAAGAAGAGGAGGAGAAAGGAAGAAGAAGAGGAGGAAGAGGAGGAGGAAAAGCAGCA
>NW_020898838.1:0-955 GCF_003984885.1 Neopelma chrysocephalum
GTACCTTTATCTCTAGTTTCTCAAGGCTTTCTTACTATAAACATACTTTCTCAAACCTTATAACTAAACACACAGCTAACGAATATATAAACATTGCACATTTTCACACAGCTTATAAGTATATACATTACACTGCTCAAGTCATGTCAAGCAAGGCCTACAAAATGCAGAGAAATTGTTCAGAGAAATCTCTTTACTCTGGCCACAAGGCACTGGTAAAATATTAGCAAATGTTATTGAATCACTTGAAAACTGCTCACTCGGTGAGTGATTAAGTGCTACTATCTCTTTTGCTCCCTTGTCTTTGGATCCAAATCGTTTGCACCCTGACCCTCTTGTGTCCCAAGTCTCTGTGTAAATCATTTCCTTTCATCAAAAAATACATATTTTTCATGACAGCCGCTTTAAAATCTTCCTCCTTAGCTAAACTACAAAACAACTCCAATTAGTTGTTGACGTCTTGAAGACTTGAAAAAAATAAAAGGAAGGGAAATAATTTGTTTTTCAATGTTTTAATGGGTCCCACAGTGTGTTTGGAGTTGCATCAGCTGTCAGTCCAAGATGGGCCATGTCAGAACTGGTGAGGTTGGGGGGTGAGAAGGAAGGCTGATCATCCAGGGTCAGTGTGGATCTCCTGAGGAGACACTCAGCATCAAGATCACTTGGAGAACATCTCTATCACTTTTCCTCTGAACTAAAAAGTATCCATAATTGAATTAAAACAAAAAAATTACAAATTTTGAAGAGTTGTTTTGAAATTGCCTGGAAGACAATTAAAGGAAGACAAAGAGATCCTGAGGGATTTCTGGATTTTAATGAGCCCCACGGTGTGTTTGCAGCCCAGCCCATGATCCTGAGGTACTGAGAGAAGATTGCAGCAGCTGCTGAAGAAGTCAGAAGCCCAACTCCAAGTCCCTTGAAGCATTGCTGGGCCCCACTGAGGGCAGGCACTGAC
>NW_020898839.1:0-497 GCF_003984885.1 Neopelma chrysocephalum
AGTGCCCCAGGAAGAGCCCTGAGGAATGAGGCAGGGACAGGATGTCCTTTCCCAGGGGCTGGGGGTCAGGGCTTGACCCATTGGATTAAGGAAACAAGTCAATGTTTATTCAGCATCAGAGCCACCTTTCCCTTGCTTGTCCATCCTTGTCATCACTGTCTGCAGTTTTCTGTTCCAACTGGAACCTGGGGACACGTTCTCAGTTGTGTCCCTCAGTGAGACTCATTAGCACTAAAGGAAACTTGAGTGTTTCAATCTCACTTTGACTTCTTGAAAAGTTGTTTAAACTTCCTCTCAGGGACTGAGTCTCATGTAAACAACGCCAACTCCCTCGGGGGTCATGAAATGCCTGGGGCTGTTGCTGTGCTGCTGAGCTGGGCCGGGCTCCTGGCACACAGGGAGCTCCTGGCAAGCAAGAAGAGCTTCAAAGAGACAGCTCTGCCCAGGAGTAGCTCCTCTGCACAGCCCAGCAGGGCTGAGGGCACTGCCAGGGCAGC
>NW_020898840.1:0-408 GCF_003984885.1 Neopelma chrysocephalum
CACTGCCCCCCAGTATGGCCCAGTGATCCTCCAGTGAGCACTCAGTAACTTCCAATATGGGCCAGTAACCTCTGAGTATCCCCATGTATCCTGCTAATCCCCCAGTAACTCCCCAGTTCTCTGCCAGTGTCCCCCAGTGAGCCCCAGTTCACCTCCAGTCCCTCCCAGTGCCCTCCCAGTGTCCCTCAGTAACCCCCCAGTCCCTCCCAGTGCTCCCTGGTCCCCCCCAGTGTGTCCCAGTATCCCCCAGTAATCCCCCAGTGCCCCACAAAGCCCCCCAACTGTCCCCAACGTGTCCCCAGATGCCCTTGGCCTTTCAGTGAGGGGGGGTGGTGGTCATTTTTTGGGGTCAGAGGGTCCAGGGGGGACTCCTGGGGTGAAATGGGGGGTTGGGGACATGAGGGATGG
>NW_020898841.1:0-582 GCF_003984885.1 Neopelma chrysocephalum
GTCAGAATTCCCACAGGGGGGGTCAGAATTCCCACAGGGGGTCAGAAATCCCATAGGAGGTCAGAAATCCCATAGGAGGTTAGAAATCCCATAGGGGGTCAGAATTCCCACAGGGGGTCAGAATTCCCACAGGGGGGGTCAGAATTCCCACAGGGGGTCAGAATTCCCACGGGGGGGTCAGAATTCCCATAGGAGGTCAGAATTCCCACAGGGGGTCAGAATTCCCATAGGAGGTCAGAATTCCCACAGGGGGGGTCAGAATTCCCACAGAGGGTCAGAATTCCCACAGGGACACGGCACTGGGAGGGGGGGTTCAGAACTGGGAGCATCTCCAGGGATAAGGAAGCACCAGGAAGCTCCAGATCCTCAACATCACAGGGATATGGAGCTGCTGGAATGAATCCAGAGGGGACATGGAGCTGCTCTGGAGCCGGACTGGAAAAGCTGGGAATGTTCACCCTGGAGAAGGGAAGGATCCAGGGAGAACTTGGAGCACATTCCAGGGCCTAAAGGGACTCCGGGAGAGCTGGAGAGGGACAGGACACAGGGAATGGCTTCCCAGGGTTAGGTGGGATATTGGGA
>NW_020898842.1:0-574 GCF_003984885.1 Neopelma chrysocephalum
CAGGTGGTGGCAGGGGGTGGCAGTGGGTGCCGGGGGGTGCCAGGGGGTGACAGGGGGTGGCAGTAGGTGACAGTGGGTGGCAGGGGGTGGCAGTGTGACCGCGCTGTCCCCGTCCCCAAGGGGGGAAGCCGTCGGCGCAGGACGAGGTGGACGAGATCGAGGTGTACGGGAGCGAGGCCGCCTCGGGCACCCAGCTGGCCACATACTCCTTTGAGGTATTGTCACCTCCCTGTGACACCCCTGTCACCCCCCTCTCACCCCCCTGTGACACCCCTGTGACCCCCCTGTGACCTCCCTGTGACACCCCTGTCACCCCTGTGACCTCCCTGTGACCCCCCTGTGACCCCCAGCTGGCCACCTACTCCTTTGAGGTATTGTCACCTCCCTGTGACCCCCCTGTGACCTCCCTGTGACACCCCTGTGACCCCCCTGTGACACTCAGCTGGCCACCTATTCCTTCGAGGTACTGTCACCCCCCTGTGACACCCCTGTGACCCCCCTGTGATCCCCCCGTGTCCCCTCTGTCCCCCCCAGGTGTGTGACAGCATCCTCAACATCTGTGACCCCCCTGTGA
>NW_020898843.1:0-337 GCF_003984885.1 Neopelma chrysocephalum
CTTTGCTCTGCAGCTGCTGGGGCCTTGCTTTGTTCTGCTTGCTTCTTTGCTTTAGTAAAGTTGCTGTTCATTTTCATGCTCCACTGGAACACCTCATGAATTCCAAAGGTTTCCTAATCCAGGGGGAGGGGTTTCTATGGCATCGGAGGTCCCGCCCCTTGGGACACATTGTCAATAAACCATCCAACTGACTGGGATGGGTTGGCTTGTGATCAGTCAATGCTTTGGGGAATGCTCTATTCTGGTTGAATGTTGCCCTATAACCTTTTACCAAGCTCCCTTATTTTCTGAAGTTTGCCAGTAAAAGTGTCTTATTTGACCACCTGTGAAAACGTGT
>NW_020898844.1:0-1510 GCF_003984885.1 Neopelma chrysocephalum
CCCCCCCCGGCCCCGGGAGCCCCCCCCGGCACAGCCCCATCGCCCCCCGGCCCCGGAGCCCCGAGCGGGACCACGCCCACCGCGGGGGGACACGCCCACACGGGGCGGGGATTCACATAGGCCACGCCCACTGGGACGAGTATTTACATAGGCCACGCCTATTGGGATGGGAAATTTTATAGGCCACGCCCACTGTGATGGGTAATTATATAGGCCACGCCCACTTGGACGGGACTTTACATAGGCCACGCCCACATGGATGGGTATTTATATAGGCCACGCCCACGGGAAAGGGTATTTATATAGGCCACGCCCACTGCGATGTGAATTTACATGGCCACGCCTACAGGGATGGGTATTTACATAGGCCACGCCCATTGGGATGAGTATTTACATAGGCCACGCCCAGTCTGTAGACTATCACACTGAGGGCGGTGCTTGTGCACGCCACACCCACTGGGGGTTATTTATATAGACCACGCCCACTGGGATGGGTATTTATATAGCCGACGCCCACTCTGTAGACTATTGCACTGGGGGCGGTGCTTGCAGATGCCACGCCCATCGGGGGTTATTTATATAGACCACGCCCACTGGGATGGGTATTTATATAGGCCACACCCACTCCGTAGGATATGTGTGCTGGGGGCGGGGCTTGCAGATGCCACGCCCACCAGGGGTTATTTATATAGACCACACCCACTGGGAATGGGTATTTGCATAGGCCATGCCCACTGGGGATTTTATCATTGCATAGGCCACACCCACTGTGATATTTACATATCCACACCCACAGGATATTACATAGGCCACGCCTACACATGCAGGTATTCACCCAGACCACGCCCACTGGTGCACACATTTGCATAGACCACGCCCATGTGGAATGTTTATTATTGTGTAGGCCACACCCACTGGGAAATTTATTATTGTGGAGGCCACGCCCACTGGAATGGTTATTTATGTAGGCCACTCCCACACTGATGGGTATTTACATAGGCCATGCCCACTGGAGCATGGGTATTTGCATATACCACACCCACCACTGCAGGTATTTGCATAGGCCACGCCCACTGGAAATTTTATTATTTCATAGGCCACGCCCACCAGGGGATATTTACATATCCACGCCCACCACTGAATGAGGTTTTGCATAGGCCACGCCCACCAGTGCATATATTTGCATAGGGCACGCCCACCAGGAAATGTCCTATTCCGTAGACCACGCCCCTTGGGTGTATTCACATAAGCCACGCCCACCAGGGCATGAGTGATTGCATAGGCCACGCCTACACGTGTGGGTATTTACTGAGACCACGCCCACCTGCGTGGGTATTTGCATAGGCCACACCCACTGGGTAATTTATTATTGTTTAGGCCACACCCACCGGGGAATATTTGCATAGGTCACACCCACCAGTGCAGGTATTTGCGTAGGCCACGCCCACAGCACAGACCACACCCAGGTGGGTTTTGGGGGGGGCTCTTGGGGTTTGGGGGGTCTCGGGGG
>NW_020898845.1:0-306 GCF_003984885.1 Neopelma chrysocephalum
CCATGTCTGGAAGATACGGTGTCAGGAATATCCGCTGTCCGCAGTATGCGGTGTCAGGAATATCCCGTGTCTGGAATATCCCGTGTTCGGAACATTCTGTGCCTGGAACATCCCGTGTCCGGAACATCCCGTGTCCAGAACATTCCTTGTCTGGAATATCTCATGTCTTGAATATACCCTGTCCGGAATAATCCATCTCTGGAATATCCCAGGTCTGGAACATCCTGTGTCCGGTAGATCCCGTGCCTGGAACATCCAGCGCCTGGAACATCCTGTGTCTGGAATATTCCGTATCCGGAACATCCC
>NW_020898846.1:0-316 GCF_003984885.1 Neopelma chrysocephalum
TTTTTTTTTTTTTGTCCAGCGCAGGGAGGAGAAGATTTTGTATTAAAAAAAAACCAAACCAAAAAAACCAAAACCAAAAAAACAAAGAAATTAAAAAAAAAAAATAATTAAAAATAAAAAAACACAGAAAAAAAAAAAAGGACTTTGGAAAAAATAAACCATTTGTGTGTCTCAAATTGGGTTCCAAGGGAGGGGAGGTTGGTTTGTGGGGTGGGAAAAGCCCCCACGAGGGACCCCAGGGACAGGGTTTGGGGGTGAGACCATTTTTCCCTTTTTCTTCCCCCCCAAACCTCTTTTTTCCCCCAAAACCACAAAG
>NW_020898847.1:0-442 GCF_003984885.1 Neopelma chrysocephalum
CTTTGTGGTTTTGGGGGAAAAAAGAGGTTTGGGGGGGAAGAAAAAGGAAAAAATGGTCTCACCCCCAAACCCTGTCCCTGGGGTCCCTCATGGGGCCTTTTCCCACCCCACAAACCAACCTCCCCTCCCTTGGAACCCAATTTGAGACACACAAATGGTTGATTTTTTCCAAAGTCCTTTTTTTTTTTTTCTGTGTTTTTTTCTTTTTAATTATTTTATTTTTTTTTTAATTTCTTTGTTTTTTTGGTTTTGGTTTTTTTGGTTTGGTTTTTTTTTTAATACAAAATCTCCTCCTCCCTGCGCTGGACAAAAAAAAAAAAAAATAAATCTCCTCCTGAGCTCCTCCTGCCCCCTCCCCACCCCGAGCTCAGCCAGGTTTATGTCCCAGCCCATCTCATCCCAAAAAAACCCAGCAGGGACCTTTCCCGGTGGGATAAACCCT
>NW_020898848.1:0-375 GCF_003984885.1 Neopelma chrysocephalum
CAGATTATCCCACTCCCCTTTCTCCATGGAAGGCTAAGGTCCTTCTTATCTGCTCTCTCCTGGCAGGATTGCCGTGAGGAAGAACATTCCCTGTTAGCTGCTTAAAGAAGTTCAGTGTGGACACAATTAGGGGCATGAGTATATTTATATTTCCTAAATGTGCTCTGTGCTGTGTAAAGGGAACAAGGCCTCCTGCTAGAGGGCAATGGCTCTCGTGCTTGCAGAACCCCTCTGCCTGCACAGGGGAGGTGCTCCCCACACGGGGCTGCTTTCCCAGTTGTAAGGAAAGACAGACAAGAAAGGCAGAGTGACGTGCCAGAGAGACACATTTGCAATGGCCCTGACCAAGGCAGGTGAGATGAATGTCACCGTGAT
>NW_020898849.1:0-378 GCF_003984885.1 Neopelma chrysocephalum
GGGACATTCCCCACTCACAGTGGGGGAATGTCCCCAACCTTCAGAAAATCTCTGCCTGGGGCGGTCAATGTTACCGGAAGAGAACCGAAAGGCATTCTGGGACTTGTAGTGCCCAGGTGCTCTATTGCGCATGCTCAATGGAGTGCTCGAATGGGATTGGTTGAGAAGGTGACATGTGATGACGTTCACGGTTGCACTGCATATATAAGCCCTTGTTGTTCTCAATAAATTTGATTCGATTATGGAAAAAAGGGCTGACTACTCAGGCAGAATTTGGGATTATAGTTAGGTCATGTAGAAAGAAAATTAGAGAGACGAAGGCACAACTTGCACTGAATCTCACCAGCTCTGCAAGGATAACAAAAAGTCTTTCTACAG
>NW_020898850.1:0-674 GCF_003984885.1 Neopelma chrysocephalum
CAGATTATCCCACTCCCCTTTCTCCATGGAAGGCTAAGGTCCTTCTTGTCTGCTCTCTCCTGGCAGGATTGCCGTGAGGAGGGAAGATCACTCTCTGTTAGCTGCTTAAAGAAGTTCGGTGTGGAAACAATTAGGGGCATGGTTATATTTATATTTCCTAAATGTGCTCTGTGCTATGTAAAGGGAACAAGGCCTCCTGCTAGAGGGCAATGGCTCTCGTGCTTGCAGAACCCCTCTGCCTGCACAGGGGAGGTGCTCCCCACACGGGGCTGCTTTCCCAGTTGTAAGGAAAGACAGACAAGAAAGGCAGAGGAGAGTGAGGTGCCAGAGAGACACGTTTGCAATGGCCCTGACCAAGGCAGGTGAGATGAATGTCACCGTGATGGGGGGGTTGTTCCTGGAGTCCCACCCAGAAAAGCCAGGGCTCTGTCAGGTGTCCACACCCTGCTCACACCCCAGGGCTGTGCAGAGACACGAGTCCTTCCCTTGCACACACACAGAGTTCATGGCAGCAGGGGCAGGGGCTCCCTGGCTCCTGCTGTCGCTCCCAGGGGCTGGAGCCACCTCAGCCCTCTGGGGTGTCACCTGCTCTGCCCTGTCTGAGATGCCCCACGGCCTGAGGGATGGACACAGGCAGCTCTGTGTGCAGAAGCACATCCCGGGGCTGCATCCAG
>NW_020898851.1:0-405 GCF_003984885.1 Neopelma chrysocephalum
GGGGGGGGTTCAGGGTGATATTTTGGGGGTCCCCCTGACCTTCCTGGCGTTGTGGAAGACCCCCCTCCTCTGCAGGATCCAGGATGGGGTGGAGGGGGTTACATGGGTTTGGGGGGGCTCAGGGATCCCAGGGATGGATGTTGGGGGTCCCAGGGGGGTCAGGGTGGTTTTGGGGTCCCAGGGGGGGTTCAGGGGGTGTTTTTGGGGGTCCCGCTGACCTTCCTGGCGTTGTGGAAGACCCCCCTCCTCTGCAGGATCCAGGATGGGGTTGGGTGGGTCTGGGGGGTCCCAGGTGGGTCTGGTTAGTTTGGGGGTCCCAGGGGTGGTTTGGGGGTCCCGGGGGTGTTTTGGGGGGATATTTTGGGGGTCCCGCTGACCTTCCTGGCGTTGTGGAAGACCCCCCTC
>NW_020898852.1:0-310 GCF_003984885.1 Neopelma chrysocephalum
ACACTGTATAATAGGCTCATACATATTGCACTGATCAAACTCCCTATTGGTGCTAAGTCAAGTGGTGATATCATCTCAACTCTCTTGCCTTGTTTACACAGGTGGCTAATCAGTTGCCTTTGTTTTGGTAATGCCAACCTCTTGTTTATCACCCAGCTTTAGCACATCAAAGACACTGTTGCTTTCTCATGGCCCTGTGTCTCAGGGGTTCACACGAGCTAAGGCAAGAGGTTCACACGAGGTAATTCCCTACATTTCCCCGTTTTTTTTTTTATTTGGCACCACAAAAATCTTATTAGTAAAAACCATC
>NW_020898853.1:0-319 GCF_003984885.1 Neopelma chrysocephalum
ACGAGGCCGAGATCGAGAAGCTCAAGAAGGTCTGGAGATTTTGGGGGTTTGGGAGGGTTTGGGGTTTTTTTGGGGTGTTTTGGGTGTCCTGGGGGGTCTCACGGGGCGGGAGGACCAGGAGAAGGTTCTCATGTGGGAGCAGGGAGAGCACGAGGATGAGGCCGAGATCGAGAAGCTCAAGAAGGTCTGGGGGCATTTTGGGGGAATTGGGGGGTTTTGAGGGGTTTTGGGGGGAATTTGGGGTGTTTTGGGTGTCCCGGGGGGGCTCACGGGGTGGGAGGAGCAGGAGGAGGTGCCGAGGTGGGAGCAGGGAGAGCAC
>NW_020898854.1:0-413 GCF_003984885.1 Neopelma chrysocephalum
CTCCCCTCGACTCCCCCAAAACCCCCTCGCCCAAACTCCCCCAACCCTCCCCCACCCCCCTCCCCCATTTCCGCCTTTTTCACACCCAACCCCCCCCCAAAAAATCCCCCAGACCCCCCCCGGACCCCAAATCCCCCCAATTCCCCCCAAACACCCCCATTTTCTTCTCCAGACCCCTCAGACCCTCCCCCGGACCCCAAACCTCCCCAATTCCCCCCAAAAGCCCCCGTTTCCTTCTCCAACCCCCCCAGACCCCTCTATAATCCCCCCAACCCCCCCATAACCCTCCCCAAAACCCTCCCGGACCCCCCCGGACCCCAAACTCCCCCAGTTTCCCCCAAATGCCCCCATTTCTTTCTCCAGAACCCCCAGACCCCTCTATAACCCCCCTCAACCCCCCCATATCCCCCCCA
>NW_020898855.1:0-1210 GCF_003984885.1 Neopelma chrysocephalum
CCCCCCCCGTGTCCCCCCAGCTCGGAGGAGCAGCTGCGGCGGCGCCTGGAGGAGTCTGAGGCCGAGTGAGTGAGGGGACACTTGGGGACACTTGGGGGACAGTTTGGGGACAGTTTGGGGACAGTTTGGAGCATTTGGGGGCAGTTGGGGGTATTTGGGAGGCATTTGGGGGCAGTTGGGGGGCATTTGGGGGCACTTTGGTGACAGTGGGTGAGAGTTTGAGGTCAGGGGGGTGTCCCTGACCCCTCTGGTGACCCTTGGTGACCCTTGGTGACCTTTGTCCCCAGGCTGGTGGCCATCCCTGCCTGGCTGGTGGCCACAGGGCTGCGGGGTCAGGGCAGGGTCAGTGACCCCTGGGTGACACTGGGTGACACTGGGTGACAGTTTGGGGTCAGGGGGGTGTCCCTGATCTCTGTGGTGACCCTTGGTGACCCTTGGTGACCTTTGTCCCCAGGCTGGTGACCGTCCGTGCCCGTTTGGTGGCCGCAGAGCTGCGGGGTCAGGGCGGGGTCAGTGACCCCTGGGTGACACTGGGTGACCCTTAGTGACCCTTGGTGACCCTTGGTGACCCTTGGTGCCCTTTGTCCCCAGGCTGGTGACCGTCCGTGCCCGTTTGGTGGCCGCAGAGCTCCGGGCTCAGGACGTTTCCCGCGCGGCCGAGCAGCAGCTCCAGGGGCTCAGGAGGCAACTGGAGGTACCTGGGACACCTGGGACACACCTGGGACACACCTGGGGACACCTGGGACACACCTGGGGACAGCTGGGACACACCTGGGGACAGCTGGGGACACCTGGGACACACCTGGGGACAGCTGGGACACACCTGGGGACAGCTGGGGACACTTGGGGACACCTGGGAGAGCTGGGACACACCTGGGACACACCTGGGGACAGCTGGGAGACACCTGGGACGTGTGGGGACAGCTGGGGACACCTGGGACACACCTGGGGACACACCTGGGACACCTGAGACAGCTGGGGACACCTGGGACACACCTGGGGACACCTGGGACACACCTGGGACACACCTGGGACACACCTGGGGACACCTGGGACACACCTGGGACACACCTGGGGACACCTGGGACACACCTGGGACACACCTGGGACACACCTGGGGACACCTGGGACACACCTGGGACACACCTGGGGACACCTGGGACACACCTGGGACACACCTGGGACACACCTGGGGACACCTGGGACACAC
>NW_020898856.1:0-341 GCF_003984885.1 Neopelma chrysocephalum
CTAATTAAGGCTAATTAGTTAATTACGGATCCATTAATTTATTTATCAATTAATAAATAATTTATGGATAATATGCGGGGTCATAGAGAGGGGCTGGAGGGATGCAGTTCACATATATATCCCGTAATTAGTTAATTAATGGGTAATTAGGGGTTAATGAATGGTTAATTAATGAATTTATTAATGGATTGGGGGGGACGGGGGTCACAGAGGGAGTTTGGGGGCTGCAGTTCCTATATATACTCGATAATTAGTTAATTAATGGGTAATTAGGGGTTAATAAGTGGTTAATTAATGAATTTATTAACGGATATGGGGGTAGGGGGGTCACAGAGGGGGGC
>NW_020898857.1:0-338 GCF_003984885.1 Neopelma chrysocephalum
ATTGGGGTTGTTGGGGGGCCGTGGGGGTGGATGGGGGGTGATTGGGGTTGTTGGGGGGCGATGGGGGGTGATTGGGGGGTGATTGGGGTTGTTGGGGGGGCGATGGGGGGTGGATGGGGGGTGATTGGGGGGTGATTGGGGTTGTTGGGGGGTGACGATTTTGATGGAGGGGTTGATGGGGGAGTTGATGGGGGATAATTGGGGTTGATGGGGGGGTTGATTAGGGGGTTGTTGGGGGGTTGTTGGGGGGTGATGTGGGTGTGACCCCCCGTCCCATCCCTGACCCCCCGTCCCCCCCCCAGGCTGCGCCTTCGTGAAGTTCCAGAGCCACGCGGAGG
>NW_020898858.1:0-538 GCF_003984885.1 Neopelma chrysocephalum
ACCCCCAGGGAGCCCCCAGGATCCCCCCGTGACCCCCTGGGATGCCCCCACCGAGGGCCCCCCTCCCTCCAGGGACCCCTCTCAGACCTCCCCCGGACCCCCCTGGCACCCCCAGGGACCCCCTGGGACCCCCCAGGACCCCCACCCCAAGGGATCTCCTTGGGATCCCCCAATGACCCCCTCCTGAGACCCTCCCACCGAGGTCTGACCCCCATGGTCCCAGGTGTGTGTTTGGGGTCTGGGGCCATATTTGGGGTCCCAGGTGTGTATTTGGGGTCTGTGTTTGTATTTAGGGTCCCAGGGCAGGTTTTGGGGTTCCAGGTGCATATTTGGGGTCCCAGGTGTGGATTCTTGACCCCGTTCCCCCGCAGGCCCCGAGGGCTGGGTTTGGGGTCCCTGTGCAGGTTTTGGGGTCCCAGGTGTGGATTTGTGACCCCGTTCCCCCTACAGGCCCTGAGGGCTGGGTTTTGGGGGTCCCAGGTGTGGTTTTGGGGGTCCCAGGTGTGGTTTTGGGGTCCCAGGTGTGTATTTGGGATCC
>NW_020898859.1:0-631 GCF_003984885.1 Neopelma chrysocephalum
TGGAGTTTATTTAAATCCACTACTCTCCATACTGTAGGCATAAAGGTTTTTTTTTTAAATACAAGAATAATTTCTGCATTCACTCTTTTAATGTGTAGTGTCGCTGCAATCACCCAATAAGATTGTAAGGTTAATGACTGACTTTCAGGAGAAACAGATTGTCACATCTACTTTCAAGTTGCATGTCAACCATTCTGATTCCCAAGTCAATGTGAATTCATAAATGACAGCTTGATTTTTTTTTTTGTGGATTGTGTCTGGTTGCTTTTTTTTTTTAATGGACCTCTTGTGTTCTTACATCTCTGAAACTTGAAGTGGAGATAAACTAGTAGCTAAATAACCTTGTTCTAACTCATCCCAGAGACCAAGAACATGGTTTGTATTTGTGATTGTATGCTCAGAAGAAATAGTTGGAAGGTAAGAGATGAAAAAAATCAGGAGATGAGTAAGTGTGAAAGTGAAGGGAGAATAGAAATAGAAGTAGACTGTCCTCTTGAATGCTTACCAGGAAAACCAGAATGTTAGTTTTGATCTGAAAGTTCAGAGACTTAGAACTTGTGCATAAAATCTGTGGAGTGATCCCACTTCCAGCATCTGCAGAGGAGGTGGCAGGCAGCTGGGCGGGGGGGGG
>NW_020898860.1:0-349 GCF_003984885.1 Neopelma chrysocephalum
TTTTTTTTTTTTTTTTTTTTTTTTTTTTTTTTTTTTTTTTTTTGGCGGGGCAGAAACTCCCGGCGGGGGAACGGATTTGGGGCGAAGCAAACAGAGCTTTTTGTCCGTTTGTTTGTCTGGTTTTTTGGTTTATTGGGGGGAAAAAAAAATCAACCCCAACCTGTGGATTTCTCGGAAAAAAATAACCCCCCCCGATTTTGATTTATTAAAAGAGAACCCCCAAAATTTGATGTAATTTAAAAAAAAAATGGACTAAACCTGTGGGTTTATTAGAAAAATAAACTGAAAATGTGGATTTTTTAAAAAAAAGTAAATGAAGAACATGCATTTATTAACAAAAATAAACCAA
>NW_020898861.1:0-515 GCF_003984885.1 Neopelma chrysocephalum
GGATGTGGGATGGATTGGGATGTGGGATGGCTGTGGGATGAATTGGGATGGCTGTGGGATGGATCAGGATGTGGGATGGATGTGGGATGGATTGGGATGTGGGATGGATCAGGATGTGGGGTGGATGTGGGGTGGATTGGGATGGCTGTGGGATGGATGTGGGATGGATTGGGATGGATTGGGATAGATTGGGATGTGGGGTGGATGTGGAATAGATTGGGATGCGGGATGGATATGGGATGGATCAGGATGTGGGGTGGATTGGGGTGGATTGGGATGTGAGGTGGGTGTGGGGTGGATCCAGACCCCCAAGTGAGGGGGGGTCCTGTGGGTGCTGAGGGTGGAACTGGGGGGGTTCAGGGGGTCTGTGGTGCTGCTCAGGGACCCCAAAAGTGGGACAGGACCATTCCTACCCCTGGGGGGGGTCAGGAGGATTCCATCTGGGTTTGGGGGGTCCGGGGTGGGAGGCTGGGACCCCCCATTAATAACCTTGAGTTAAAGGAGCTCCAAGTGTC
>NW_020898862.1:0-480 GCF_003984885.1 Neopelma chrysocephalum
GATGTGGGATGGATGTGGGATGGATCAGGATGTGGGGTGGATGTGGGGTGGATTGGGATGGCTGTGGGATGGCTATGGGATGGATTGGGATAGATTGGGATGTGGGGTGGATGTGGGATGGATGTGGGATGGATTGGGATGGATTGGGATAGATTGGGATGTGGGGTGGATGTGGAATAGATTGGGATGCGGGATGGATATGGGATGGATCAGGATGTGGGGTGGATTGGGGTGGATTGGGATGTGAGGTGGGTGTGGGGTGGATCCAGACCCCCAAGTGAGGGGGGGTCCTGTGGGTGCTGAGGGTGGAACTGGGGGGTTTCAGGGGGTCTGTGGTGCTGCTCAGGGACCCCAAAAGTGGGACAGGACCATTCCTACCCCTGGGGGGGGTCAGGAGAATTCCATCTGGGTTTGGGGGGTCCGGGGTGGGAGTCTGGGACCCCCCATTAATAACCTTGAGTTAAAGGAGCTCCAAGTGTC
>NW_020898863.1:0-621 GCF_003984885.1 Neopelma chrysocephalum
GAGGCAGCAGGATCCATGAGGGAATGGAGCAGGATCCATAGGGAATGGGGGGCAGCAGGATCCATGAGGGAATGGAGCAGGATCCCTAGGGAATGGAGCAGAATCCTTAGGGAATGACGGGCAGCAGGATCCATAGGGAATGAAGGGGCAGCAGGATCCATGAGGGAATGGAGCAGGATCCCTAGGGAACGGAGCAGGATCCATAGGGAAAGAGGGGCAGCAGCATCCCTAGGGAATGGAGCAGGATCCCTAGGGAATGGAGCAGGATCCATAGGGAATGAGGGGCACCAGGATCCACAGGGAATGAGAGGCAGCAGGATCCATGAGGGAATGGAGCAGGATCCATAGGGAATGGAGCAGGATCCATAGGGAATGGGGGGCAGCAGGATTCCTAGGGAATGGAGCAGGATCCCTAGGGAATGGAGCAGGATCCATGAGGGAATGGATCCATGAGGGAATGGAGCAGGATCCATCACCTGTTGTCCCCCAGGACGGCCACGGAGAGCGAGGCCAGCGCCGTCACCGTCTCCACCTCATCGGCCTCGTGGTCCCGCTGGAATTCCAGGAAGGAGCAGCCGAGCTTGGAGGTGAAACGCTGCAGGGCCACCCAGTACTTCCCTG
>NW_020898864.1:0-319 GCF_003984885.1 Neopelma chrysocephalum
GCCCAGGCAGGTGTTCCCTGCTATTCCCAGCTGCTCCCAGCCGCTCCCAGTTGCTCCCAGTTTCTCCCAGTTTCTCCCAGCCGCTCCCAGCCGTTCCCAGTTTCTCCCAGTTTGTCCCAGCCTCTCCCCGGTGCCCGGGGGTGGGTGTGCCAGCCGTGCCCCCCCCCCCGGGGCCCCCCTGCCCCCTCGCTCTGCCCAGGCAGGTGTTCCCTGCTATTCCCAGTTTCTCCCAGCTCCCAGCCGCTCCCAGCCGTTCCCAGTTTCTCCCAGCTGTTCCCAGTTTCTCCCAGTTTGTCCCAGCCTCTCCCCGGTGCCCGGG
>NW_020898865.1:0-332 GCF_003984885.1 Neopelma chrysocephalum
GACACAGGGACCGGGGTGGGCACAAAGAACCCCAGGGGACATGGTGGGGGACACAGAGGACTTACGGGGACTTGGGGGAGTCACAGGGACATGGGGGGGCCCCCAGGGGAGTTGGGGGGGCACAAGGAGGGGTCATGGGAGTCCAGGGGGACATGGGATCCCCCAGGGGACATGGGGGGGGCATGGGGGACAGGGGGGAAGGAGGGGATAAGGACTGGGAGGGAAACAGGGACTGGGGGGGACCCCAGGGGACACGTGGGGCACGGGGGGCTCACAGGGGGGGCGGGGGGGTGCCCGACCTGATGGCGAGGGCACGTCGGGTGGCGCAGGGC
>NW_020898866.1:0-353 GCF_003984885.1 Neopelma chrysocephalum
CCCCCCCAGACCCCCAAACCCCCTCGGTCCCCACAAAGCCCCCCAGACCCCCCTTCGTCCTCCCCAAACCCCCTCCCAAACTCCCTCCAGCGTCCCCAAGTTCCCCCAAACCCCCCTAATCACCCCCAAATCCCCCCAATCCCCCCCAAACCCCCTCAATCACCCCCAAATCCCTGCTCCATCCCTCCCAATCTCCCCCAAACCCCCCCTCCTTCCCCTCCAATTCTCCCCAAACCCCCCTCCATCCCCTTCAATCACCCCAAACCCTCCCCAAACCGCCCCAAACCCCCCTCCATCTCCTCAAATCCCCCCCAAACCCTCCCCAATCCCCCCAAACTCCCCTCCATCCCCTC
>NW_020898867.1:0-304 GCF_003984885.1 Neopelma chrysocephalum
GGCCGATGGAGCTGCCCAGATCACCAAGAGGAAATGGGAACACAATGGGATCGCGGTGGACCACTGGACAAATTACCTGGGGAACACCTGTCCGGAATGGCTCCGGAAATTCGTCGGATATGGGCGGGAGGCGCTGGAGCACAAAGGTGAGGGAGACAGAATTCCTGTGGGAATGTGGGATTTGGGAATGTGGGATCTGGGAATGTGGGATCTGGAAAGGTGGAACTGAGGAACATGAGAATTCCCGTGGGAATTCCGTGGATGAATCTGAGTCATCCAACTCCCATGGGAATTCCATGCATGG
>NW_020898868.1:0-361 GCF_003984885.1 Neopelma chrysocephalum
TGTGGTGGGATTTTGGGGTCCTGTTGGGGTAGGAGGTGTTGGGTGTTAGGGGGTGGGATTTTGGGGTTGGGTTTTGGGGTCCCATCAGGGTGTTGGGTGCTAAGGGGTGGGATTTTGGGGTCGGGGGTGGGATTTTGGGGTCTCTGGTGGCTGTTGGGGTCAGGGGCTAGGATTTTGGGGTCCCATCAGGGTGTTGGTTTCTGGGGGGTGTTGGGTGTCAGGGGTTGGGATTTTGGGGTCCCATCAGGGTGTTGGTTTCTGGGGGGTGTTGGGTGTCAGGGGGTGGGATTTTGGGGTCCCCTCAGGGTATTGGGTTGGGAGGGGTGTTGGGTGTTAGGGGGTGGAATTTTGGGGTCAGGGA
>NW_020898869.1:0-419 GCF_003984885.1 Neopelma chrysocephalum
AATATAAAAATATAAATAATAATAATATAAAAATATAAATAATAATAGAATAAAAATATAATAATAATATAAAAAAATAATAATAATAAAATAAAGAATATAATGATAATATAAAAATATAAATAATAATAACATAATAAAAATATAAAGATAATCTAAAAATATAAATAAAAATAATATAAAAATATAAATAATAATAATAGAATAAAAATACAAATAATAATATTATAATAAAAATATAAATAATAATATATAACCCTCTAAATCCCCCCCAAGTCTCCCCTTAGGACCCCCCAAAACCCCCAAATTACCCTCCTTACACCCCATAACCCCAAACCCCCCACAACACACCCAAACCCCTCCAGTTTCCCCCTTAGGATCCCCCAAAACCCCCAAATTATCCCCCTTACACCCCATAA
>NW_020898870.1:0-1748 GCF_003984885.1 Neopelma chrysocephalum
CCCCCCTGACCCCTCGTGACCCCCTGTGACCCCATGACTCCTGGGACCCCCCAAATGACCCCCATGACCCCCAAATGACCCCCCAGACCCCCCCTGTGACCCCCTCAGGCTCCCCAACCCCCCTAACTCTTCGTGACACCCCCTGACCCCTGTGACCCCCCCATGACCCCCCATTGAACCCCCCAGGGACCCCCCGCAACCCCCCGACCCCAAATGACCCCAAATGATGCTCAATGACCCCCCCATGACCCCCCCAGACCCTCCCAACGCCTCTGACCCCCCGACCCCTGTGACCCCCCAATGACCCCCCAGGGACACCCCCAGACCCCCCAACCCCCCTGACCCCAAATGACCCCCAGTTGACCCCTGTGACACCCATGACCCCCCATGATCCCCCCAGGCCCCCCCAACCCTCCTGACCCCTCGTGACCCCCCCCGACCCCTGGGACTCCCATGACCCCTGGGCCCCCCCAAATGACCCCCAATGACCCTCCCCAGGCCCCTCCCTCACCTTTCTCGGCCATCGCTGCCCCTGCAGGGGGGAAAAGGGGGGAAGGGGGAGGGACCCAAATGAGCCCCTCCCCTACCCCACCCCCACAGGACGGTGGGGGAGGGGCTGGGGAGGGGAAGGAAGGGGCTGGGTGGGGTCCCTTGGGGTGGGGGAGAGGCTGGGGAGGGTCAGCAGGGGTGGGGGAGGGGCGGGATGGTTCTCCCTTGGGGTGGGGGGAGAGTCAGAAGCAGTGGGGGAGGGCCGGGGGAGCCCATGGAGGTGGGGGAGGGGCAGGAATGGGTTGGGGAGGGTCATCTCAGGGGTGGGGGAGGGTCAGGGCCCCCCCTCAAAAGCTGGGGAGGGTCCCCTCAGGGTGGGGGAGGGGCCTCGAGGCTCTCCCCGGGGGTGGGGGATGGGTCGGACCCCCCACCCCTCCCCCATTCCCCTCCCCCACCTCCCTGTCCTTCCGCTTCCCCTTTCGGGCCCGCAGCGTGGGGGAGGGGCAGAGGGGGTCCCGCGGGGTGGGGGAGGGAGGGGTGGCCCCCCGGGGTGGGGGAGGGGCGGGGGGTCCCCCCGGGGTGGGGGAGGGGCCTCACCGAGCAGGAGGAGGAGGAGGCCGAGGGTCCCAGGGGGGCCCATGGTGGCGACTGGGGAAGGGGGGAGGGGCGTCAGAGGGAGGAGCCTGAGGGGGACACGCCCACCGCGGGCTCGGCAGCTGATTGGGCCCTTTGACCCCCCACACACCCCTCCCTGGGACCTCGTGACCCCCCAAAAATCTGGGGGAGTCCTGCTTAAAGACACGCCCCTTTCCACCAAAACACGCCCCTTTCCGTCAAGCCCCGCCCCTTTCCATCAACCTCCGCCTCTTTCCATCAAGCCCCGCCCTTCCGTAAGCTCCACCTCTCGTTTAAACCCCGCCCCCAAATTCGGGGCCGCGGGCCCTTTAAATTTCCGCGGTGGGCGGGACCTTACCCACCTCGGGCCACGCCCCTTTTCGCTCTGATTGGACACACCGACCCGGAAGTGGGGCCGCGGGCGAGGTTAAACCCGGAAGCCGCGCGTGGATTGGTCGATTAGAGGCGGGGCGGGGTTAAGGGAGGGAGAGAAGGCGCTGATTGGTTGTTTGCGGGGGCGGAGGGCGGGGCCTGAGCGCGCGCGGGGCAGGGCGGGAAAAGCGAGACGGACGGGCCCGGACGGGCCGAACCAACGGAAGGTGACGGGGGGGAGGAAGGGGGATCTCGGGGGGGGGTTGGGGGGT
>NW_020898871.1:0-486 GCF_003984885.1 Neopelma chrysocephalum
ACAATGGGAGAGTGGGAGGAACAGGGAGAAGGGTGGAAAAGGGGGGGGTGGTCTGGTGGGTCTGATGATCCCATGGCAGTCTTTGGGAACATGGGGATTAGGAAAGGGGGCTGGCCTCCCTGAGGTCCCAACTTCCTGTGGGGTGCTGGGGGCTGCTGGATCCAATCTCAGCCTTGGATTAGGCCAACACTTTCAGTTTAGAGGAATTACAGAGGTGTGACTGAACCACTTTTGTCCCCACAATCCTCAATTTCCCCCGATCAGTTTTGGGGTCCCAACGTCTATTTTTTCCCCATCTCCCACCCCTTCCGCATCATCTCCCCCCTCCCCAGCCCCCTCATGCTCAGTTTGGGGGTCCCACCCTCCCCTTTCCCCACTGTTCTGACCTCTCCCACCCATTTCCCATCATCCTCCAAACCTCAGAGCTCCACCCCCTCCACTTTCAGGGGTCCCACTCCCCTCCAACTCAGTTTGGGGTCCCACCAC
>NW_020898872.1:0-729 GCF_003984885.1 Neopelma chrysocephalum
AGGCACAGCTGAAAAACTAAGCAAACCCTCCTGGAATAAATTAGCAGGAGTGGATTAATTTACTCATCAAATTAGTAGTAGTAGTTTACTCATTAAATTGTATTGCATGTTATATTCTATTCTTCTAGACATATATATATATATATGTATTACAATCAATGTGCTGTTAAGGTTAGGAGACTCTAGGTTGTAGAATGGTTAATAAATCTGTCAGCACTAGAGACTGATAATTCCGCAGCTGGCAGTTCTCAAGCTAACAAGACCAATTCTTGTGCCTTGCTGTAGAAGTACTTTGTATCTTGTTTTTCTAAAAGCATATTGTCTAAAGCGCAGGCCTAAAGTAACGAAGGGAAGGACAAAGATCAAAGGATCCAGGACGAGAACGATACAGAGGATCCAAGATGGACCTCTGGAGATACCTACATAGGAGGCCTCAAGGACTAAGGACTAATTCAAACTATGGAATGGAAAGCACCTGGCAACTGAAACGAGCCTGCAGGGAAGCCAAGCAGAACCAAAGCTGCAAACTCGGATCCAATAGAAGGATAACAAGTGATTATGGGAGGGGAACTGATGAGGGAATAAAAGTTCCTGGTTTTGCTTCCTGTGCTTGCGTGCCATGTGTGGAGCAGGGGTCTCCCCCGGCCGCCCAGCACGCTGTTTTGCTTCTTTGCCTTTTATCTAAATCTTCAATAAATTTTTTATTCTTCTATTTCAGCCTAGTTTCAT
>NW_020898873.1:0-307 GCF_003984885.1 Neopelma chrysocephalum
CCAAGTCCAACTGCCCTGGGGCTGCCTGCTGTTGTCCTTAGGGACAGTTCCCATTGTGACCTGTCCTCTGTGATGTCACAACCACAACAGACACATCAGCAGGCTGGCCCACAAGCCCTCACCCTCACCCCCTGAGCCCCTGCTCAGTGGCTGCTGTGCATCCTCTCCCCACTCAGCGCCAGCTCCTCCTCAGGAGATCCCAGAGGGTCTCTTGGCCAAATGCACAAAGCCCCAAAGCCACCACAGAGAGCCCTGAGCCTGCCAGAGCCAGCCCCACTGGCAGAACTGCGCCTGGCCCTGCGAGGCT
>NW_020898874.1:0-359 GCF_003984885.1 Neopelma chrysocephalum
GAGCCCCGGGACCCCCCGCCCGGTGCTGCTGCCCCGTGTCCCCCCCCCCCACACACACTGGTGCCACTCCCGCCCGTGGGGCTGATTCTGAGCCTGGCGCGGGTTTCTCCGGTGATCGGCCTCGCCCGGAACCCGGGGGGTCTCCGGGACCCCGTTCGGCCTCGGGGGACCCAATCCCGGGCGGTGGTCGCGGGGAGCCCACTCGTGACCCAGCGGGCTCCCGGCCGGGGGTCCCGGCAGGAGCCTGCGCGGTCCCGATCCCGATCCCGGTGTCGGTCCCGGTCACTGACACGGTCCCACTCGCGATCCCGTCCCCGTTCCCGGTCCCCCCCCGCGCGCTCCCCCCGGGTCGGTGTCGC
>NW_020898875.1:0-1169 GCF_003984885.1 Neopelma chrysocephalum
GGGGGTGCTGGGCACACGGGGAACCTGGAAACACCGGGAATGCCGAGGGTGCTGGGCTCGGCGGGAGCACCAGGAATGCTGGGGGTGCTGGGCACACGGGAACACCGGGAATGCCGGGGGTGCTGGGCATGGTGGGCACCCAGGAACACCGGGAATGCCGGGGGTGCTGGGCACGGCGGGCACACGGGAACACCGGGAATGCCGGGGGTGGTGGGCACGGCGGGCACCTGGGGCACCTGGGAACACCGGGAACATTGGGCTCGTTGGGTACACTGGGAATACTGGGCACATCAGGCACGCTGGGAATGCTGGGCACACTGGGCACACTGGAGGCACTGGGTATGCTGGGCATACTGGGCAGAGCAAGCACAATGGGAGTACTGGGCGTGCTGGGCAAGCTGGGCACGGCAGGCACACCAGGATCACTGGGCACACTGGGGACACTGGTCTCCTGGGAACATGGGGAACAGTGGGCATACTGGGAGAACTGGGCACGCTGGCAACACCAGGCATACTGGGAACACTGGGCATGCCAGGCATGCTGAGCACACTGGGGACACTGTGTAAACTGGGTGTGTGAGGTGATCTGGGAATACTGGGCACACTGGGATCACTGGGCACACTGGAGATACTGGGAACACCAGGCACATTGGGCACGTGAGGCACTCTGGGTGCACTGGGCACACTGGAGATACTGGGAACACTGGGCAAACTGGGTGTGGGAGGCACTCTGGGAATACTGGGCACTCTGGGATCACTGGGCATACTGGGAACACCAGGCACATTGGGCACGTGAGGCACTCTGGGTGCACTGGGCACACTGGGATCACTGGGAGTGCTGGACACACCGGGTCAATAGGGGCTCCTGCCCCCCATCCCTGTCCCCAATCCTCTCCTTGTCCTGCCCCAGTCTCACACTGGGCACCTCCTGGGTGCTGGGGGCGGGCACCGGGGCACGGGACATGCCCTGGGATCACCCTTGGGGTGGGAGGGGGCTCAGGTGGGGCAGGGCAGGGGGGCAGGAGGCTTGGACCCGGACCCAGTGCCGGACCCTGAGCCCACCCCCGGCGCGGGGGGTGCCCGGGGACTGGGGGTGCCCCCCGCCCTGACCGGGGGGGTCCCGCAGGGTGCCCTGGGCCGAGGCGCGTTCCCGGTTCTTCAGCCGCGGC
>NW_020898876.1:0-373 GCF_003984885.1 Neopelma chrysocephalum
CCCCTCCCCCACGCCCCTCCGTTCTCCCCCGAGGCCCCCGGTCCCTTCCTAGTGCCCCCCAGTGCTCCCCAGTTCTCTCAGTGTCCGCCCAGTGCTCCCAGTCCTTTCCCAGTGCCCCCCAGTGCTCCCCAGTGCTCCCAGTGTCTGCCCAGTGCTCCCAGTCCCTTCCCAGTGCCCCCCAGTGCTCCCAGTGCTCCCAGTTCCCCCGCTGCCGCAGGTCCCTGCGCTCTCTGGACGTGTCGGGGCTGTCGGTTCCCAGCCCGGGGCTGCTCCGGATCCTGCTCGAGGAGATGCTCCCGGGATGCCAAATCCTGGGAATGGACGAGCCCGGGAACCCCCCGGGACCCCCCTGGGACCCCCCAGGGACCCCCCC
>NW_020898877.1:0-689 GCF_003984885.1 Neopelma chrysocephalum
AGTCTATACACACAGACAGGGCTGTTCTTGTCAAACTTCTTACGCTTCTTGATTGCTTAGCTTTTACATTTGTCAAAGTTTTTCTGCGGGGTTTTCTGCCCCCAGAGCCAAACTAGAATTCCGGCACCGCCTCCAGGCACCACCCCTTGGCACCGCCCCCGCGGCGCCCACCTGTGCTGCAGCCAGCAGGGCCGGCTCCCCGCCGGGGCACGCCACCGGCCCCTTGCCTTGGGAACAGCTCGTTCCGGCTTCTTCTATCTCGGCTGCTTGTGGTACCGCCCCTCTGCGCTGCCTCCCCGCCCCGCGGCGCCTGTCTGCGCCGCGGCCAGCGGGGCCGGCTCCCCGCGCACTGCGGTCAGCGGAGCCGCTGTGGTCTGCCAGAGCTGCCCCGCTCGCAGCCCGTGCCGCTTGCAGTTCGTGCCAGCCAGCGCCGCAGGGATTCCGGGCCACCCGCAGCTCACGCCACATCGGCGGAAGCGGCCGCAACCGCCGCCGCTACCCCTAGCACCAGCGGGGCCAGTTTGGCAGCGGCTCCGCCGCCTCTCCGGTCAGGAACTCCCCACGCCACTCCGGCAGGGCTATGTCCCCCCGCCTCCCGCTATGGGGCCGACCTGCCCCCGCCCGTGCTCCCAGACCGAGACTCTTTCTGTTCCGCGCGGCATCGCGCCACGTGACCACCGCCATTTTCG
>NW_020898878.1:0-556 GCF_003984885.1 Neopelma chrysocephalum
GGGAGCTGCAGCTGGGAGGGGAACCCCAAAAACCCCCCAAACACACCTCAAAATTCCCAAAACACACCCCAAAATATCCTGGAGGGGCTTAAGATTGACTTGGGAAACTCAAAATGCCCAAATTAAGTCTGAAAACTCAGTAAAAACACCCCAAAGTCACCCCAAATCCATCCAAAATACCCCAAAATCCCCCCAAATCCACCCCAAAATCTCATTGGGGATCTTAAAATTTACCTGGAAAACTCAAAACGCCCCAAAATGCCCCAAATTAACCCTCAAAACTCACAAAAATCACCCCAAAATTCCCCTGTCCCAAAATCGCCCCAAACCCACTAAAAACACTCCAAAATCCCCCCCCAAAATCCCCCCAAACCCATCCAAAACATCCCCAAATCCCCCAAACCCATCCCAAACACCCCAAAGTCACCCCAAACCCACTAAAACCAACCCAAAATCCTCCCAAATCCGTCTGAAACACCCCAAAATCTTCCCAAACCCACTGAAATCCCCCAAACCCATTAAAAACACCCCGAAATCCCTTTCCCAGTCCCCCCCC
>NW_020898879.1:0-413 GCF_003984885.1 Neopelma chrysocephalum
CGGAGCCGCCGGCGCTGCCCGAGTTTAACGGGGTCCAGGATGGGTTTAGGTTTGTGTGTCCTGCCCGGTGCCCGGGACGGGACGGGCATCCCGCGGGAAACGTGTCCCGCAGCCCCCCGGGCCGGTAACCGGGCGGAGCCCCGAGAGCACCGGGATAGGGATGGAACCGCTCCCCTGCCCGGCACCGGCGACCCTCGAGTGCCGCTCTGCACCCCGGTGTGTCCCCAAAAAGCGGCGATACGGGGCACAGCCAGGGCGGGGAAAGGCCGGACCCGCATCCGTGGGATGCGGGATGCGGGAGGGGAAAAAGGGATGCCTGGGAGAAGAAGGGCGGGACGAAGGTGGAGGTGAATAATTAACGGCGCGTAACGGCGGATTCGCAATTAAGTGACACAACCGGGCGCTTTGTGGCA
>NW_020898880.1:0-338 GCF_003984885.1 Neopelma chrysocephalum
TCCTGTTTTATCCTCACCCCGTTCCAATTCCTGTTTTATCCTCACCCCGTTCCAATTCCTGTTTTATCCTCACCCGTTCCAATTCCTGTTTTCTCCTCACCCGTTCCAATTCCTGTTTTATCCTCACCCATTCCAATTCCTGTTTTATCCTCACCCATTCCAATTCCTGTTTTCTCCTCACCCCATTCCAATTCCTGTTTTCTCCTCACCCCATTCCAATTCCTGTTTTCTCCTCACCCCATTCCAATTCCTGTTTTCTCCTCACCCATTCCAATTCCTGTTTTATCCTCACCCCATTCCAATTCCTGTTTTATCCTCACCCCATTCCAATTCCTGTT
>NW_020898881.1:0-305 GCF_003984885.1 Neopelma chrysocephalum
CCCGAGGCTTTTTCCGAGGGGCCCTCAGGAGGCCCAAGATGGCGGCGCCTCCCTCACCTCGCGCGACCCTCCCCCGCCTTTTCCCGCCCCCGCGCGGGGCACGACGGGAACCGCCCTCAGCCGGGACCCGCCATTTTCTGCCGGGAAAGGCGGGAAGGGGGGAGAGCGAAGCAGCCGCAGCGGCACCGCGGGACCCCCACGGCTCCAGCGCCGCCGCCAGCGCCGCTCGCAGGTACCGGGAGAGCGGCGGCCGTCGGGGGTCGGTACCGGGAGGGGTTGGGGGGAAGTACCGGGGACGGGGGGGG
>NW_020898882.1:0-334 GCF_003984885.1 Neopelma chrysocephalum
CCCAAAACTCCTCCGTGGCCAGCGAGGGGTGAGTGGGGACCCCCCCCAACCTTGGACACCCCCGGACCCCCCCGGAACCCCCCCACCCACCCAGAGACCCCTTGGGACCCCCCATCCCCCCTGGAACCTTCCCACCTTCCCAGAGCCCCCCCCCCCAAGACCCCCCAACCCCCAATATCCCCAAAATCCCCCCAATACCCCCCAAAATCCCCCCAACCTCCCAAAGCCCCCCCTGGGAACCCCCCAACCCCAGAACCCCCTTCCGGAACCCCCCCACCCACCCAGAGCCCCCCCAAAATCCCCTCAACCTCCCAAAGCCCCCCCTGGGACCCCC
>NW_020898883.1:0-376 GCF_003984885.1 Neopelma chrysocephalum
CCCGCCCGGTACAGGAAGGACTCTCGGCGCTGCCCCGGGGGGGGGGGCCCGGCCTGGAGACCCCCCCCCCGCCCCCCCCCCCCCCGGGCCGCCCGGGGGGGCCCCGAGCCCCCCCCCGGGGCCCGTTCCCTCCCCCCCCCCGGGGGGGGGGGACACCGGGGGGGGGGGGGGGGGTCAGATGGGCCCCCCCCCCCGTCCAAAAATCATCCACCCCCCCCCCCTTCAAATGCCACCAGGACCCCCCACCCCCAAAAAAGGGACCCCCAATATCCATCCCATCCCATTTATCCCATCCCATTTATCACATCCCATTTATCCCAACCCATCCCATCCCATTTATCCCATCCCATCCCACCCCATCCCATCCCATCCCATT
>NW_020898884.1:0-300 GCF_003984885.1 Neopelma chrysocephalum
CTGCACACGCTACTGCTGCACACACAGCACACACCTGAACATACCTGCACACACCTGAACATACCTGCACACACCTGCACACACCTGCAGACGCTGCTGCTGCTGCACACACAGCACACACCTGAACATACCTGCACACACCTGAACATACCTGAACACACCTGAACATACCTGCACACACCACAGGTGCTGCACACGCTGCTGCTGCTGCTGCACACAGCACACACCTGAACATACCTGCAGATACCTGCACACACCTGCAGATACCTGCACACACCTGAACACGCTGCTGCACACACA
>NW_020898885.1:0-387 GCF_003984885.1 Neopelma chrysocephalum
CAGGGACCACCAGGTCCAAGCTCCCCCTCAAGCTCCGGCCGCCTTCCTGGCACAGGCTGGGTCTTTTCTCCTCAGAGCACCCTGGGCTGGCTTTGTAGCCCCTCCTGCGGGGGGATCTCCGGCCCTTTTCCTCCCCGCTGCCTTCCTGTACCGTGGAGCCCTTCAAAATGGCCTCTCCCACCAGGGTCTCACGGGGGGATTTGTCCTCCGGGCTCTCCGTCCTCAGCTCGGGGCCTGGGGCAGGAAGCAAGAAGGACAGGGAGGGGATTTGCCTCCGGCCCACAGGGAAGGCCAAGGACATCCCCCCAACTCCGGCCCCGGCAGGACGGCGGCGGCAGCAGGGTTGTCCTGCAGCCGGGGGCCATGCTGGGCTGCCAGAGCCAGCAC